>NC_081320.1:80632075-80936430 GCF_026419965.1 Kogia breviceps | reverse complement strand
CTTAGCAGCTCTGCTCTGCCCAGGCACTGGGTGCAGCAAGCATGGCAATGGATTTGAGAGTACAGCTGGGCTCTTGGTCACCTGTGTTTCCTACAGTTGAAGAACCGCCAAGCCACATAGCTGGAGACCGTCACAGAGTGAAAGGTCTCTAAACTGGGTCTAAGCTGGTGCCTGAGGACCTGAGTTCTAATTTTGCCTTTGTTAATTACAAGCTGTGACACTGACAAGTGACACGTGACCTCTTTGGATCTCAGTCTCCTTCTCTGTAAGCAGGGACAATAACTCTTGCCCTGTCTCCTAAAGCCCCACTCCCCATCTCCTAGGTTTGTGATAATGAAATGAATTCACCAACATAAAATGGCTTTGGAGGGAATTTCCTGGCTGTCCAGTGGTTAGGACATGGTGCGCTCACTGCCGGGATGTGGGTTCAATCCCTGGTCAGGGAGCTAAGATCCCACAAGCCGTGCAGTGCCATGAAAAAAAAGAAAGAAACAAAGACAGAAAGAAAGAAAGGAAGGAAGAAAGAAAGGAGGAAAGAAAGGAGGAAATAAATGGTTTTGGAAAGTTCTAAACAGCTCTCCCAGTACAAGTGACCACTATCACTGTTACTACTACGTGTGAGAACATTCTATATATAAGGCAGACTCCATGGGAGGTGATTCACAGGGCGGGGCCAGAGCAAGTGAGTCAACTCCTGTGTGCTCAGTTCCTCCTCTGTGAAATCCGCCAACTGTGATCGTGATCATAGGGTTCTTTGAGGGTTTGGTGAACTACAATGTGTCAGTCACCCATCGTGTGGTAAGTGTGCAACCAGTTAGCCCTCGTCGTCCTGCTCTTTGCAGGATAGCATCGTGGGGATCACATTAGCTGCCACCTCCCTGTCCACCCCCGGATCCCCTGCCCTCGAGGGGCTGGCCTGAAAGTGCTGCCCGGGGCTGGGCCTTTCCTTCTGCTTCCCCTTAGGTCCCTGCCCTCCTGTCGCGGGCATTTCCAGCAGGAAGAGCCTGGATGGACCATGCAGAGCCCTCTGTGACCTGCAGGTCAGCAGCCCTTGGCTCACTGGCCTAATGGGAAACACTCAGAAACCAGCTCTGCATTCTCTGCATGGAGTGGGGAAGGGCGGGCTGGAGGCATGACACAGGAAGTGGGCCAGACTAGAAGAGCCCGCTAAAGCCCAGGTCTGATGAGAGCTGAAAGGGAGGTCTGGGGTGGGGCTGACCTTTAGCCATGGTGATCTCCTCTGAAGAGTGCCCCCTCCTTGAGCAACCAGGAGGCTATGCGCAGGGCTGAGGTTCAGAATCAGGGGCTGCTAGGAACCAGGGATGTGCAGGGGGGTGGAGTGAGGGGGCCTTCTGTTGTGGCTTGGCTTGGGCTGCCCTCATCACCACCCATCCAGAGTGAAACCTCAGCATCCATGGCACAGCCTGAGATGCTATTCTGTTCTGTCAGATCTGCCTTCCCTGCCCCGCTTTGGAAGTGCTGGGGCGCTGGGACACTCACCGATCATGATGCCGGAGAAAGCCAGGACGAGGGCGGCCACGAGGGCAGAGGTCACGACGGAGAGGATCAGCGAGAGTGGCAGGTGGGGCTCCGGGGTGGGTGACACTGGAAGACAGGTCCCCACGGGGCACCGATGACCACACGGATTCTACTCTGAGCAGGCCCCAAGTCAGAAAGACCCTCCCCAGCCTTGGACACCAGGACCACCATCCTTTTCAGAGGACCAGGGCATGAAGCAGGTTTGTCCTGGTTTTACAACTTTCAACAGTAGCTTTTGTGGGGAGGGAATATGTAAAAGGAATAAATATCAAAATCTGGACATTGATCCAAAACATCAAATGTGCATGACAGGATGAGGATGAAAGGTGAGCCAACAGTGGCTGTAGAAGAGATGCAGGCACCTTAGATGACTACAGACTCAGCACGACCCAGCGACAGAGCGTCCTGGTCAGTTAGACTCTAGAGGCTGAATTGATTCTCTGTCTGCGAGCGCACCGGGCCCAGCGCGTGGGAGGGAGAGCCCGGGTGCACAATGGCATCGACCACACCAAGGCACCGTGCCTGGGCCCGGACACTGCATTTCAAAAGGAACGTTGACAACTGGAACACCAGGATGGGGAGGAGGCATAAACCTGTGTCCCATATGAACGGATGGAAATAAACGGGTTATTTATTGTGGAGAAGACTTGAAGGAGGAGGACGGCAGTGCTGTGTTCAGATGCCGTGTCTGCCTGAAGGGCCACTGTGAGCAGGGAGCCCAGGAGGGGAAGCTGGAAGGAACGGGTCTGGCTCTGTGACTCCCCGATGGGACGCGGTACCTTACGAGTACTGAGGTCCCTGGCGCTGGGGTGTCCAGTGGAGACGGGCCGGTGCCCTCGCGGGGATGTGGGGGTCACACCCGGGATTGGGGTGGGACTAGGTGACCTGCGACTCCTTCCTGAGCCGTGACCCACCTTTCACACACAGGTCCCTCCACCCCACCATCAGAGCACTGGTGCTGGGGGCAGACGGGGTGTCAGGAAGTTTACAGAACTGCACCTGAGGTGTCCCAGAACCAAAGAAACCAGCTGTGGCTCAAGCTCTGGGCTCCCTCCCCCACCCCCTTACCTATGCAGGAGACACCGTCCTCGGCCAGCACTGTCCCGTGGTCGCAGAAGCAGATGACCTTGTGGCTCTCGGGGTCCATGTGGCACTCATCTACCTCACAGTGGCTGCAGTTCAGGTAATGCTTAATATTCACTTCCCCGTGGCCCTCCATCACTGGTGAGAAGGAGGGAGGGTCAGCCTCAGGCGGAGGCCGCCCTGCACCCCACCCCCAGGCTCCGTGCTCTGTCTCCAGCTGGTCAGGGCAGGTTCTCTGGTTCCTGCTCCTACGTCCCATTACCACTGGGAGCGCTGCCTGTGCAGGAAAGTCCACAGCGCATCTGGTGAGGGGAACTCAGGCAGAGGACAGGCAGGCAAGTGGGAGGGTCCACACGTGGGTCACTTAGATTGGCTGCTACGGGTACCGGGCCTATTACTGTTGCATTTCCTAGGGCTGGCCAGTCTTCTCCTTCTGTGTGCAAATCAGATCACACATCCTGATTTCCAGAAAACTTGGTGAGATGACCACTAAGAAGACTTGCCTGCAAGGGACCCACGATCACACCTTTGTGTCCTGGACTCACATCAGTAGCCCTGGAGCTTTAGCTGGGAGGGAGAACTGGCTTAAGGCAGCTGGTTCTGCCACCTGGCAGAGGGGGTACCTTTTAAAGCCGGGGTGTACAGGATGCCCAGTGGATTGATGAAGGAAACCCCATCCTCCCCGTCCATCTCGGGGTCATTGTTTGAGGCTGCATTGCCACCTGTGGCAAACCAGAGGAGAGTTTAACGCAGAGAGGTGGGTGCCCAAGTCTGGACACACGTGCGCGTCAGCAGGGCAAGCACCGGGGTCAGGGGTCAGGGAGGGGCCTCGAGGGCAGGGTGGCAGGGAGGGAAGGGAGGCTCAGGGCACAGGGGCTGCGCTTGGGGCTCGGCTCAGTAGAAGCCTGCTGTGTGGGCCACCTTCTCCTCCAGCTCCGGGCCAGCTCCCACTGGGGGGTCTCCACCACTCTGCTGGGCCCCCATAGGAAATAGTCCACGATAGCAAGAGTCAGAAGAGTTCTAGTTTCCCCAGGCTGGGTTGGCCCCTTGGCCCCTCTTCCAGGACTGGCCGGGCAGTAGCACGGAGGAGTGGCTCTCCTGTCCCATCCGGTCAGGGTTGGGGCAGGGGGGATGGGCCCCTGTGCCTTTAGGCTCCTGTCCCTCCTTTCAGTGGGGGTTGGGTTATCTTTGGGCTCCTCCCCTTGGGCTCCTCCCACCCACCCTCAGCTTGGAAAAGAAGAGCATCTGGTCAACACGAGCATCTCACACACGGCGTAAAGCAAAACACAGACAGCACATCACAGCACGTGCATGCATTGTGTCCTAGTCTGTGGGGATGCTTCTCAGCTTCAGAAGGCTCTTTTGCTCTGCTCTGAAGCCCAGAGGAGAGCTGGGGCCAGGGGCCAGCTGCTTGCTGAAGGGCTGGGCTGGGACTGCCCGCAGCTGCCCTCAGGACAAGCACCCATCAGCAGGGAGAATGGCGCCCTTCTGGAAGCTGGTGGGCTGGGGCAGGAAAGGGAGTGTGGGGTGTCCATGAGGCCAGAAGCTGCACACCAGGTCCTCAGGGAGCGGGCTTGGCAAGGACTCGGGCCAGGCCATCCGCAGGGAGGCACGGGGTAGAGGAGTCTGGCTTCCAAGGCTCTCATTCCAGTGCGTCCTTGGGGGAGGCCCAGAGAAGAGGCCGGGAAGCCAAAGCCCCTTTATCATTGGCTTTGGGGGAGATCAAGAATCATATGGGATCTTGATGCTGTCCTATCGAAACCTCGAGGCGGGATGCTGGCTCGAAAGCCAACACCCTGCCTCTGGCTCGTCCGGTGGGGCTGGGAGGAAAGCGTGCACGGTCACATCACAGTCCACACTGGGGGTGGGCCAGGGGCGTGCAGGCAGGGGCCGGGGAGAGGACAGGGAGGTGAGGTGCCTAGGACTAAGAGGGGAGGGCAGTGACACCTTGAACGCGAATCATCTTTACCTATATATCCTCCGCCTCCTCCACCTGAGGAGCACCCCCCTCCACCCCCTCCGAAACCCCCTCTGGTCTCCCACCCCCACTTCTTCATGGCCTGGGGGCAGGAATGTCCTCCGGTGGCACCTTCCAGCAAAGACTTTCCAGACCAGAGCAAGGAAGTGTTATCATTCCAGCCACCTCCGCCACCTGTGGGAAGAGACGGAGAAATGCCTAGGTGAGGGTGCTGCCTGGGTTTGGGCAGCTGCCGGGCCTGGCGAAGGAAGCGGGACTCAGTGTCTTCGAGGGGTGCTTGCCCCTGTCCGGTGCCCAGGGGGCCTGTCCTCAGTGGGGCCTGGGGCCTTCAGAGTCCACGGCCGAGCGTGCCCTTTGCCCGAGGGAGAGCTGCTCTGGCCACAGTCGTGCACGTCCCGACGGGAGCGCCTCGTACCCCAGCTTCTTGTCAGGCCTCTGGCTCCAAAGCCCGGCAGTGTGCTCAGTGAGGGGCGGGGGAAGTGGAGGGCACAGGCGGCACGACTGCTAAACTCGTGCCTCTGCCTTCCCTCTATGCCTGCCGACTCCTGAAGCGTCCGGCCTTCGTTTCATTAACTGCTTCCCATCTCAAAGAACTAGCACCACCTGTCAAAACCCTGCCGAGGTCACGGCAGTGAAATTCCTAGCAGGAATCCGGGATTAAGGCACCAAATAACCCAAAGTGCTTTAATTGTCTACTAGGCAAGAACTTCCCCGGTCTGAGACTTGGTTTCCTCGCCTGTCACTTGGAGATAATGAGACACCTCATGGGGTGGATGTTAAGATCAAAGAAGACAGGGAGTGTATGAAATGTTTTACAAACCGCCAAGTGGAGGGATGGTTGGGCGTCTGTGAGGCAGGACACACACAGACAGAAGGCCTCACACTCTGAAGCTCAGGTGGTATCTTGCCTGCCTGCTTCTAAGGAGCTGCTCTGAGGTCAAGAGCAAAGAGAGCTGTGGGTGGAGGTGCTGCTGCTCTGGCTACAGTGGCAGCAACTGGAGCTGTGCTTCCCCACACCTGGGCCTGCTCTGAACTCTTGCAAACGAAATGTTTTTTACCGAGCTAGGTTGAACGTAACTGTATCTTAAGGCCACAGGCAGACCACAATACAACTCTCCCGAGGCCCTGGAAATGCCAGCACTCCCACCTTGTCTCCCCATATTGTTTTGTGTGACATTTCAAGAGGCAGTTTACTCCAGAAGACGCCCAAAGCCCTTTCTGCTCCAGCAGATGATGGGGCGGGGGTGGGAACCGGCTGGGCGTGTGTCTGCTGGAACCGTAAGTGTTAACCTGCCCGGAAGGGTCCTCGGGGAGAACTTGTGGCCAAGGTTCTTCTGGACCCAGAGGGGGCAACGGAGGGACATCTAGGTGGGGAAAGCTGCAGGCAGGGATGACTGTGGTGCTAGAAAGAGGGACACAGGTTTCAGGAAATGAGGTCGAGGTCAGGAAGAAGCTTGGGTCTGGAACAGAGACAAGCAGAGCTGAAATGAGGGCCTGGACAAGTTGTGAGGACCTTCCGTCAGCTTCGGAAGCTGCAGGACTCCAAGGGTTTGGCCTCCCTTTGCCAGCCGGAGGGTCGGTACGGGGCCAGTCAAGGTGGTTGATGTCACGTGGTGGAGGGAAGGCCCCTCAGCGCCGTTAGCCGGAAGTGGGCTCTACTGGCTATTCAGGGCCTTAGTGAATAAGTTACGATGAGACGGGCCTGATGCCAGGTCTGCCCTCCTTCCCCTGCCCGGAGCACCCTACCCTTGCGTCCTGCACAGTCCGCAGCTAAGTTGGTTTCCCAGCCCCACTCTATCTTGCAGCCTTCAAGCAAATGTGTGGAGAAGAAAACAATGGGCGTAAAAATAAAAACAGCAACAACAGTGTTTTAAAAAACGGATTAAGTACGAAACAGTTTGGCCATCTTGAGAAAAACAATCCACCAACTTTCAATGAGCTTGTTGACCCTTCTGTAAAATGAGATGATATGTTTGGAAAACCCTACAGGACTGTTTTGAAAAGCACATGTGCCAAAAAAAAAAGAAAAGCACATGTATAATAGATATGGAAGTGCTTTGTAATTTATTACATGCTGGACGGATGTAAGGGGCACTGTAAGTATCACTGTGGTGATTCCTCTCTGTGACCGCTTCTCCTCTTTCTTCTATCTCTAGCTCTCTCTCAACTGAAGAGAAAGTCTGAGTATTTATTTTAATTAATCTCACATCTTAAACGCCTTCAAAAATCCTCCCTCGATCTGACTGTGGAGAAAAGAAAATACAAAGCTGAATGGCTGACTTCGGAGGAATCAGAGAATTCACATCCCCTTTGGTGTCTGCCCCCTATTTCTGTGTTGCTGGCTCTCATTAAGGAGACAGAGAGCCCAACCATGGAGATTCTAGAAGGAGATTTTCCAGCAAGATGTGTGCACTGGCAGCCCGGGGCCCGCAAGTATGAACAAACCACAGGGGCCCGGGGACCTGACTCTGCCCAGATTTCTTCCACCTTCTCACATCCAGTTGCATTTGGTAAAACCCAGGGACGGTTGGGTTGGCGGTCAGACTGCTGCCGCCTGCCTCATTTTCTCAGTGACCTTCTGCAAGTCCAAACGCCGTGTTGGCAAGGGGGCCTCTGGGTCCCCAGCGTGTGGCCTGCCCTTCCTCTCTTGATCCCGGTACCAATATCCAGAGCTCCCAGCATCTCAAGGGCCAGCGACTAAGATGCCCACAGGTGTGCGATGGCGCCCGGCCGAGCTGAAGCGCACACAGTCCCGGGAGAATGCTCTGGGGGAGGGTGGGCTTGCAGCGGTTTACCTGCGGCTCCGGAATTGCCATTCAGCCCTAGAACTGAGGAGTTATTCTCCAGTCTCTCTGGGTGGAACGTGTCTGTCTTGGCTCCGTAGGCCCTGCCGCCACCGCCGGCCGCAACGATCAGGGGCACTGGCACTCCATCCTTCATCTGCCCAGGGGAGACATTCAGAGATTGAGAAACCGAGTGGGGCTCCCACTCTGGAGACCCCTGAGCAATTTAAATGTTTAAACGTGGCTGAGTGTTTGCTGGGCAGTGGGTGACATCTCAGTGCTCTGAGGGCCCCGATCTCATGTTACAACAACCCATCAGCTCTTCCATCCCCTCCAAGCCCTGGCTCGTGTATTAGTCCAGGTTCAGTACGTGAAGCAAAAGCACTAGGAGATAGAAATGTATCTGAATACCAGGAGGCTGTTTATACAGCCCCTTTCGTGCAGTTCCTCTCTAGCCTCAGGGGTCTGGCAGCTGGTGTGCAGAAGCAGGTCTCTCTCCTCTCCTTCCTCTCTCCTTCCTCTGCACGCTCAGGGGTCTTTGCTCTGATCCCCACAACTTCAAGATTAAGCCCTCAGCATCCCCGTCCCTGCAGGAAGACCCAGCAGGAAACCTTTGCCTATTTTCGATGACATCAGAAAAGTCCACCTTAGGACAGAGGAGGGCACAGTGGGACCCTCTGGGACTCTGAAGCAGGATGGCAAAGGTCTGCATGGTGAAATCCAGCTGGCATATCGACATGAGAAGGGCCTGTCCTTTCCTGGACAGACAGGGAACCTTATATTCCCTGTGGGCCTCGGTTTCCTCAACTTTAAATGGGGCTAAGAGCACCCGAGGTGCTTCATTCCCAGGTCTGTCCTGAGGATCCAACACCAGGACACAGAGAAGGCACTGCCCTGGGGAAGCTGGCACCCGGACCTCACCTTAAATACGTAGGTGGCTCCGCCCCCTCCTCCGCCCCCTCCTGCCCACTCGTGCACACTTTTGTTCACGCGGATTTCTTCTTCTATCACATTGTTCTCTCCAATGCAGACTTTCTGGATTAGTTGGTTTGTCTGGAGAAACAAAAAGCACCTCACGTTTGTGCCCAGGGTTCCCTACCTCCCAGCACACAGACCTTCTATGTTTAAAGATAGGGTCTGACGATCTCTCAAATAGCTTGCCATTGAATTGAGGAGACAAAAACTACACACAGATAACTGTCACTCTGGGCAGTATTGGAGAAGGACCACAGGGACAGCTTAGAAGACAATGCATGGGAAGTTGAGGAGGGAGAGCGAGGCTTTGTTGCTGAACTGGTGAGCAGGGAGGACTGCCTGGGGGAGGTGGCATTCACTTGGGCCTTGAAGGATGGGGAGATTTTTAAACACTGAGAATGGGAGAAAATTAGGACATTACAGGGGAGGAGATCAGCATGAGCCCAGAGGGAAGGAGGTGAGCGGAGTATCTGGGGGGAAAAGTATAAGGAGTCTCTCTGGCTCAGAAAAGTCCATCTGAGGACAGAGAGGTGGTCCAGGAGGACCTGTTAGGATCCTTTGGATTCTGAAGAGGGGGTGATAAAGGCCCCACGCGGTAAGACAGTGCTGGCGGGAGTGGGTAGAGGGAACCTAACGGGACAGTCAGGTCCGGGACAGAGGCCTTGAATACAAACAGAGAAGGAGCTGGACTTCATTCTCTAAGCAGCGAGGAGCCACTGAGGTTTTTTGAGAAGTTGTAGTTTGAAGTATCTTGTAAAGAGAAGAAAACTGTGGGAGGCCAAACTCGGATTTTATTCCACCTGGTGTGGGCCCAGGCATCTGGGAGTCTCTGGGGACATGCTGGAAATTCCTGTGACCCAGAAGCCTGGAATCGCTGAATAAAGAGGGCTGCGTTTCAAGAATAGCCACCCTGCTTGTCGGTCACAGCAGCGGAGGCAAACTCTCCACGCATTGGCCTGACCTTGGAGGAAAATGACTTATCTTTCGCTTAATAGAAAAAAGGCCCACAAAACGTCAAATTTTCATCGAAGTTGCTGTGTAACCAGCCAGTGGACATGGCAATTCATCTTGAGCCACTCCTTATGCTAAAGCACTCAGGGGTGCCGGGAATGAGTACTAGAGAAATTTCCAGATAAATAGCTGAGATGCAGTTTGTTTTATGGCATTTTGGATTTAATGATGGAAATAATTTGATATTTTTCAGAGTGGATTTAGCGTGGGTGGAAGGGTCTGAATTGCTCCTGTGGACGGCTGACATTTCTCCTGTGTATGTGCAGTGCCATCCAGGGCTGGGGCAGGGGCCGAGTAGCATGGAGTCTGCTGGAAGGAAACCCTGCTAACCGCTGCCTGGGGAGGGCCTGAGATGCAAGGGGCATGCTCTGAGGGCAGCTCCAGGGACAGGGCATGGAAATGTGTGCTGCCAGCTAGGCAGAGCCGAGCACAGAAGACAGTGTCCAGTCTCAGTTCCTGACTGGAGATTTGCTGGGCCATCTTCCTGGACCTGCCCTCCTCTATTAATTGGAGAGCTGCGGGACTGCCCCGGTGGTCCAGTGGTTAAGAATCCATCTTCCAATGCAGGAGACGCAGGTTCGAGCCCTGGTCGGGGAACTAAGATCCCACATGGCACAGGGCAACTAAGCCCACGTGCCACAACTAGAGAGAAGCCCACGCGTTCCCACGAAAGATCCCACATGCTGCAACTGAGACCCGATAGAGCCAAAAAGTCTAAATAAATAATTTTTTAAAATTGGGGAGGTGCCCAGTGTGAACCAGTGGTGCTAAGAAGGTCCATCCCCTCCGACCCTGCTCCCTTTCCTCCTCTCCTCTGCTTGGCAGCAGTGGGACCCCCACTCCTTATGCCCTGTTCCCTTGAACCAATAGCTGGAGATTGCTGGAGGGGGCAGTCGGGCTGCAGGATGGCCTTTGTCTAACTAGAGCCCAGAGTCAGCACATTCCCCGCTGCCCCGGTGGCTTAGGCGTCTCCTTTGAATGGGGTGGGGGGAGGGGAACAGTAGATTCGCTTCTCAGTCTGCATCTTGCTGGGTCCACAGCTGCATTTGGAGGAGCTGATCACTTTTCCATGATTCGCTTTCTTGCCCTGACTTCTGGAGTCCCCTCCTACATCCCTGGCTCCCCCTTCCCGGCCTCCTTTGTCGGTTCCTCTTTCCTCCATTTCTAAATGTTGGGGGTCTGCCAGGGTTCAGCCTGTGGTCCTCTCCATCTATACCGCTCCCTAGACAATCTCAACCTGTCTCAGTTTATGCTGATCTCTCTCGGATTTGTATCTCCTTTCCAGACCTCTCTCCTGAACTCCAGTGGCCTGTCTTCCTTGTCCACAAGCAGCCTCCACTTGGCTGTCTACCAGATCAATTCAGCTCAGTAAACCTGCTCCTTCCGCAGCAGGCCCCAGCTCTCGTGAAGGCAGCTCCCTCCTTCCAGTGCCTCGGGCACAATTCTTGGGTTTTATATTCTAGATACGCCCAGAATTCGGCCGCTTTTCACCACCTTCACTGTTACTGTCTTTATCCAAGCCACCATCATCTTGCCTGGATTAACGCAATACCCATTAGATTCACTGACCCCCCGACTCCTCCCGTGGGCCCAAGTGGCCTGTTCTCCACATTGTAGCCAGAGGAGCTAATATGCAGATCGCTTCAGGTCACTATTCTGATCAAAACCCAGCTATGGCTTCAATATGTTCTTCTGATGGCCTGACCCAGCCCCCATCACCCCTCCCTCATCTCTCCACTCATCCTGGCTGTTCCTTGAGCACAGCAGGCCCGCTCCCGCCAGGGGACTCGGCCTCTGCTCTGCTGGGGTCCCCACTTACTTTCCTGGTTCAGTCCCTCAGCTCTTTCAGGACTCTGCTCAGCTGTCTTTTTGTCGGTAGGCTTCCCTTCACCACTCTATTTACAACTGCAACCTGCCTCTGAACTCCAGCACACCTGACGCCCCTTCATCCTACTTCTATCCGCCCTAACCCCATCTCTTTTGGGTGCCCTGAGGAACTCATGTTTACGAGTTATTGTCTGTTTGTCCCTTTTCCCCTGGAGTCCATGTAAGCTCCATGAGAGCAAAGAATCTTGCTTTTGTTCACGAATATCTCCCCAGTTCCTAGAACAGTGACTGGTGTGTAGTAGGTACTCAATAGATATTTGCTGAATACATTTGAAAGACTTGGGAACTGGGTGGGTGTGGGCTGGCCCTTCACAATACTTGCCTTGTGAGTGATGGTAGTGGTGGAAGCCAACATTTAGACCCATGGTTTTGCTCCCCTAGGGACGTTTGGAAATGTCTGGAGGCATTGTTTTTTGGTTTTGGGGGTTTTTTTTGCAGTACGCGGGCCTCTCACTGCTGTGGCCTCTCCCGTTGTGGAGCACAGGCTCCGGACGCGCAGGCTCAGCGGCCATGGCTCACAGGCCCAGCCGCTCTGCGGCATGTGGGACCTTCCCGGACCGGGGCACGAACTCGCATCCCCTGCATCGGCAGGCGGACTCTCAACCACTGGGCCACCAGGGAAGCCCTGGAGGCATTTTTGATTGTCATTTCTGAGGGATGCTACTGGCATCTGCATCTGGTGGGTAGAGGCCAGGGATGCTGCTAAACAGCCTACAGTGTACAGGACAGGGGCTGAGGAATGTGTGTGTGTGTGTGTGTGTGTGTGTGTGTGTGTGTGTGTGTGTGTGTGTATGGGGGGGGGTGGTTCCAGCAGCTGGATCCCATTCCAGGGTTGGGCTGGCCAGGCACACGGGAAGAGCCACTCCACGCAGAAATGCAGTAGAACCAGCAGAGCTGCCAAAGCCTGCAGTTTAATTCTTGGGGGTCCACTTCATTCTCTAGAAGAACCTCTCTAGACACCATTTTTCGGCCTAGGGAGGACTGGAGACTGAGGTAGTGTCTGTAAAAGCTCTTTCTCCCTTTCTCAAATGACTCCTGAGGGGCGGAGGTGCGGAGCAACTGGGAAGACCAATAATTTTCCCCATGCCCGTGCTATGCCCGACCCGACCAGCAGAGGGGCTGCCCTCTGTCCCTGGCTTCTTTGGAACTTCCCTCGCACATCCAAGGTTTGAGAGCAAGTAGGTTGATTAATAAAATGATAAAATGCAGCAGTCCAGAGGAGCAAGTAGATTACAATTGAATTAAAAAAGAAGGACTCAGTCCTGTGAAAAGACGTAATTGATGACCATCCAATCAAGTAAAAGTTCCTTGCGGAAGTCAATGCAATCTTTCTGCTTAGATGAAAGAATTACATTAGCACTCAATAAATTCCTGTGAAAATTACAGCAGCTTGTAATGTAATGACTTAATACATTATATCAGGTTGGGAAGTCCTGATTATAGTTGCTAAATAAGAGTCCAGACATTTCTCATGCACAAGGTGGCACCTGCACAGCTTACTCCTGTTGCTTTGCTTTCAGCCTCTAAGGTGGGGTTGGGGGTAGGGCACATACTTTACTCCTGGCTCCCAGCCTGGGGCCTGACTCTTACTTAGGAGCCTTGAGGTTATTCTGTGGAACTGAACTGCTTTCTCATAGCTCTTGATCCCACACCTGTCTTCCAACTCTGCTCTTGAACAAGTTTCTGGGGAAGGAGACCTGCGTCCTGAGACCTAGAACCCAGATCCCTGCCCAGGTCCCACCCAGTGCAGAAGTTCACCCTCAGGTGAGGGCATGGCCTGGCCCAATGCGGAGAACCCCCTGCAGAGTGCTGAGTTCCCACCAAGACAGCCAGCACCACCAGGGTCCTGCATCCCCCAGCAGAGGCAAGAGGCATGGCCGCTGCTTTATCAGTCTCCACTGTCGCCCCTTCCTGGTGATTTTAGACCACTACTGGCTTTCTTAAGTACTGCTGTTGGAGCTCTCCCTGTTTGACACCTGGACACCCCAGTGGGGTCAGGAACCAGAATGAAGGGTTGTCTCTGGGCCTGCAGAGGATGACAGTCTGGCTTGTCAAGTGGAAAAGGGAAAAAGGCTGTAGAAACTGAGCCCCAAGCAAGTTTGGGGCAGCAAAAATAGGAGGCAGAGTCTCTAGTGCTGCATTATGAGTGACTCTGGACAAGTCCCTTCACTTCTGTGGTCTCCGTGTTCTCATCTGTGAAATGGGGGTAGTGGATTACATGGTCTTTCAGCTCTGAGTCTGTGCTTAAAACACTTTAAAAAATTTAGTCACACAAATAATAAATAACATGTGAATGCATTATTTTTGTAACAATATCAGACATTACTGACAAAGCACCCTCAACTCCAGTCCCCTCTCCAGAAACAACCACTGTTATCTGTATCTTTCAGAACTTTTACTATGGTTTTACAGGCATATATGTGGCTATGAGTCTGTGATTTTGAGCTGAACAAGACATGTTTAGTCTGGTATTTTCCTGTTTATGATAATACGGCTAAAGACAATGGTGCCCTTGCAAGAAAGCTTAGGCAGTGGGCTTCAATTCACACTTGTGCTAAGAGGAACGAGCATTCATCCATTTTAGCAGAATTCAGCTCTTCAGTTTTAAAGATTGCTCATGAAACCCATGCCTCAGCCTCGGTGCCTGTAGGGATGTGCGACCCCCAAAGCCACACCACCCACTTTCTCATGCACCCAAATGGCCCTGGAAAGGGAGGAGCGTTTGCAGGCAGAACAAAGGGTGAGTCCTGCCATCTTTGAACGTGAGGTCTCCGAAGGCGTGTGTCCAGTGTTTGTGTCCTCTGAGGGACCTGCCTGGGTCCTGGTGAGTGTGGAGGAGAAACCCCCGCTCTGGGCACTTACACTGGGGCAGGCATCTTCCCCCTGCTGCCCGACCAGGATGTACAGCACGTCGTCCTTCTCCAGGTTGAAGATGCCCAGCACAGACACGCCGTGGGATCGCATCATGGTGTTCTTCCCGCCTTTCCCGCCAGCGGCTCCGTAGCCTGATATGCTGCAACAGGACAGAGCGCATGGGCTCCTGCCATGGTATGAAGACTGACTCCCCTCCTGCCAGCCCAGCGGCTCCTGACAGGCCGAGCGCACCACCCCTCGTGCTGGAGGTCTCTCCCCTGAATCAGCCCATGAGGTCAGCAGGGAGGGTCCTCTCTCCACTGTCAGGAGAGGGCGGTCAAGTTCAGAGAGAGGCAGGGAAAGGCCTCATTCACAGAGCTAGGAAGGTAAAGAAGTAGTAAGGGGTAGAAGAGAGGAAGAGAGGGAGAAGGGGGCAGGGAGAGAGAGAAGAGATGAAGACAGGGGGAGTCTGTATTAATGTGGGCTGTTGGGGTGATGGTGTCCTGAATACCTGGGCTTTCCTGTTATGGACTTCTCTCCCTGTCCAAGAGCAAAGGACTCATGTGGTCAACCTTAGACAAGTAATTGAACTTTCCTGTTCCTCATCTGTAAAATGCGGATAAGAAAAACCTCCCTTCTAGCCCAGGTGTGTGGTGAAGATTAAAGAAATGAAGTCTCGCAAGTCTCAGAATTGTGGCTGGCACGTAAGAAGCACTCACTAAGTATTTATTATTATCATTACTGGTAGAAGGAGCAGTAATTGACTTGGTACAATGTTTTAAAGCCTCCCCACGGGGTCTAGACACAAGGAGTCCCACATGGAGTGATTGAGGAGAGCGGTGTTCACGAGCACAGACTGTATTCGCCTCCCACCAGTAACTCCTTCTGGAGCAATGTGTGTGCGCACAACAAACAACCAATCATGATGAAGATAAAACCAGAGAGTGGGGATGCGGGAGTATTTCTGCTGCCTCTTAGGTTGTTGAGTTGGAGTCAAGCAAGGATGGGGGAGAAAAGACCCAACTGATGAACCGTATCAGAAGAGCGGTGTGCCGTGAAGACAGCTCGCGTGCTATCGATATACACGCCTCCCCAGAGACCGGCTGCCAGGGAGAGGACCTTGGGGGGCTTTCAAGTCCCCGCATATTCAGATCCAAGGTCCTTGAAGAAAAGCTTCCAGGGAGAGCTGCAAGATGGATTTGCACACGTGTGCACACGGCGGCTTCTCCACCTATAATTCTAGGAAATGTCCTGTGTTCCAAGCATGGAGGGGCCTCCTGGAGGCTTTCCTAAGGCAGAGCCCGGGCCTGTTCTGCAGAGACAAGCCTGGAGGGCCAGCTGATGGCTAACGTGGCAGGTGAGGAGCTGAGGTCTCTGTAGAGAGCGAGGGAGAATTGAGCTCACTGTCCTGTCTCCGGGGCCCGGCACCGATGGGAGATCGTTGCAAACTGGCGTAAGGCCGCGTGCCTAAGAGGAGGTGGAAGACGGGCTCCAGGCCCTCGAGGGGCTTCCAAAGAAATTGGGGAGACAGAGTTGTGACATCTCCCTGTGGGGTGGTTTTATTGGGGAGGCAAAGCGGAGGGACCAAAGGGCTTTGGGGTTCCATGTGAGGAGTGGACCATCTCCTCGCTGTGTGTCCGCTCAGAGTCCCAGATCCTTCCCTCGTCAAAGAAGTACCATTCTTTCCTTTCCAAACTCACAGGGGCAAGGGAGGGAGATAATGGGTGAAAGCCCCGAGAAAGTGGCAGGTCTCGGCACAAACGAGGGCCATCAGGTGCTCGGGGCCCGGGAAAGAGGCGGAGGACCGCGACAGACATTGAGGCAGTGGTACTGGAGGCCTTGGCTGGTTTGGGGCATGTGGGGTGCGGGTCTGAAGTCGGCTTCATGGTGGAGATGATGGTTGGGTAGGACCCAGACAAGCGGAAAGAGGTGGAGGGTACGAGTCAGGCTTGTGTGAATGTGAATGAAGAGGCAGGAAACCCAGGTGCTGGGGTGGGGAAGTGGGGCGTTATAGCTCCGCAGAGGGAAGTAGGGCCAATTCCTGAGCATCCTACAATGTGCCAGGCGTGAGTGCACATGGCATCCCCCCAGTAGCTGTAAGCAGTAGCTGTTAGCAATCTCATTTGGCAGATGAGGAAACCGAGGCCCAGAGGGATTCATTTGGACCGGGCAAACCCTGGTGCAGAGCTCTACATTTCCCCTCATGGAGCCCATTTCCCCTCCGACACGCTGCTGCGAGGTTATAGGGATGCACGAGGGTGAGAAGCTGAGAAGTCTGAGAAGCCACTCGTCCATCCTAATTCACTCAGACCCTCAGCCAAACCCTCGCTCCTGACCCATTGGAAAAGGAGAGGTGATAAGGACAATTAAAAGGCTGAGGAAGAAGGAAGGCTCATGGGTGAAAGCAAAGCAGCAGAATTATTTAGCTCAGAGAAGGCAAGCCTCGGACCAGGGTGGTGCTGGGCATTCCAGAGAGTCTGTGGAGCGTAGAGACAGCAACGTGGGTGTAGATGGGCCATATCCGTCCTGCTGGCCCCTCCAGGGTGCCGGGGCTTTGGCAGGTTACCTAAGAAAGTCGTTTCAATCTGAAGGTGTTGTTGGCTTGGAAAACTGCTGCCCGAGCGGGAGCCCTCACCCTGCCCACTCCTGCTACGGCTGAGAGGTAAGCTGTACCCGTCTCATCCTTTCTGCATCATTTGCATAGTCATTTGCATGCATTATGAATCATTCTGAACTCTTTCGCATGTTTAAATTTAGCCAAAGCATTATATTTTAGAAGTTGTTTCTTCCTGACATGCTTTTTTCCCTCTCTCTAAGCCTTCTTTCCTATTTCTCCTGTCCCCAACCGAGTCTGAACTCCAGCCCCATTTGGGTCTTGACCTAGTTCTTGGCAGTGAGGTAGATGGAAAGAGCCCTGAGTTCTGAGTCATACCCCGGGTGCTCTGCTGGCTGTGTGACTTGGGACAACTTGCTTAACCTCTCAGAGCCTCAGCTTCCCCTACCAAGGAAAATAATGAGGACAAGGACCTCCGCCCTCATGAGGATAAGTAGTGGGTTTGAAAAGATTACAAACTGCTGCCAAGTGCAAGGGGGACTCTGGGCTGGGGTCAGCTCTAAAGACCTCAAATGAGACAGTAGAGACTGGCGCCCAGGTGTCAGCAGCTGGAGTTTGCTTTCCTGCGTGATGGCCTCAGCCCCACGTTTCCACCTGGACTATCACTGGCTTAAAGGCACGGGACCACCTGGGCTGCTTGTAGAGGAGGTAGTGCCTCCCTCATCAGCCCTGTGAGGCCTGAAGTCCCACCACAGAGCTTCACTCCTTTGGAAACTTCTAGCTGCTACTAGAAGGCCCATCTCCTCCTGGGCGGGCTGTGCCACAGTGAAAAAAGCACAGGCTGGATGCAGACAGACCTGGATCCAAATCCAACTCTGTCACTCGGGGCCAGGAACTGGGTGAGACATCTTCCGCCCAGCTGTTGGCCTCGCACTTGGTCAACCTTGAGAGCCAGAGCCTCCTGCACTTTTGTGTCCAAGGCACCTTGCTTACCTCTCCTGGTTCTGGCCCTGTTACTCGCCAGCTGTGTGACCTTGGGTAGTTTATGTACCCTCTCTGAGCTCCAGTGTCCTCATCTATAAAAGGGGGATAAGAATATTTACCTTAAAGGGTTGTTGTGAGAGTTATATGAGATAATGCCCCTTATAAGGGGCCTAGGTCAGCCCCTGGAGGGTAGCTAGTGAGGAACAAATAGTAACTGCTGTGCTAATGTACCCCTGGGGGAGCCTGTCTGCTCCTCTCCTGGGGTGACTTCTGAGAGGCAGAAGAGAGTGAGTGAATAAGGCCCCGGATTCTAGAGAGCAGGGCAATAGGTGGAGCAGGGGGTGGCCGAGGAGCCAGGGTCAAGGGTGTTCAGTTTCACCCAGGACCTACTTCCACAGGAAGCCAGTGGGAGCATAAGGCCAGCCCTGGCGCTTCTGAAGACCCCCGAATCTTCATGATTTGTGAATTTTGTTATACAAACTTGTGCCAGAATAATAACCTCAGCCTGAATCTTTGAAGCCTTTTCCCATCCCTTGTAAACAACTTATTTTGATGGTTGACAAATGACAACAAATTAATATACTTGCCACTCAAGTGGGGAAAACGACTCGCAGTGATTCCAATTTACTGGAAGTTACAGGATACTGTTCTCAACGAGCTCATGCTGTAATTTTTTTGTTTGTCTTCATCTAAATCCATGTCCCCAAGTCAGAATGGATGTTTATTGGGTTTGTGTTTTGTATTATTGACTGTGAGCTATTGTTACCTGATGTAATTGAGTTGTGAATCTTTTTAAAATAAAGAATTAGCCGCAAATGGAAGTGGCTGCCTGCTGGACCCTGAAAGAAGAGCACAGCTGGTGTGCAGCGTGATGGCGGTGTCGGCGGCACACTTGGTGGGGCTGCCAGGGGCGGTGGAGGCGGGGAAGGAGGAGTGAGAGGACCCCACCTGGGGAAGCAGGAAGCACCTCATTTCTCTTCCACACCTGCTCTGGGCTCTGCCTCTAACACTCAGTGGGACCTTGAGCGAGTCCCTTCCGTCCTCTGTGTCTCGGTTTCCTCCTCTGTGAAATCAGAAGAGTTAGGTCCACCCTGCGTATCCATCCTGCCTCCAGGGCTGCTGTAAGAGCACGGGAGACGTTGGGTATGTGCAGGGTTTGGTCAGGGCGAGAGCTCTGTGCAGGTACATAGTCGTGTGATCCAGATGGGTCACGCGAGCCATCAGGCGACACCCCCGGGGGTCAGCGGTGGAGGCGTGTGCTCCTTGCTGCCCCAGTTCCATTCCAGTTTTGCACCAATGAGCAAGACTCATCGTCCACTCGTTCCCTACCACCTTCCTGACCCAGGAATATCAGAGCTGGAAGAGATGTCAGTGACCTCTCCCTCCAACCCCTCCTTCGACAGATGAGGCCCTTGTAGAGGAGGGGCAGCACACTTTCAAGGTCATACAGTGTGTCAGAAGTTGCACCCAAACTTCAGCCTGCCTGCGGCTCATGGATCTTTGCTCAATGCTGCCCCCCTCCCTCGACTTTCCCTGCTCTGTGCTCTTCATGGCTATGGCTATCTGTACAGTCACTCTGGCAAGGAATCATGACTTGTGACTCTCTTCTACAATTGTTTAGAACGTTATTGGCATTGTGGACTGTTATTGAACTTTTCTGCCCCGTGGTCTTTGCAAAGACTGCAAGGCTCCAGAGGCTCAGTCCTCTCTACAAGTTCTGCAGCATCTATTCAGTGCCTGGCAGACAACCGGAGGCCCCTTGCCCCGCACCACCCCGGCTCAGAGCTGGGCAGGCAGTAGGTGCTCCATGGCTGTTTGTGGATTTGAATGATGGTGTCATGCAGCTGCACATGCTGGTCGGTGGAGCCAGGTGAGGAAACTAGTGTCAGTGATGGAGGCTGTCAGGAACAGCTGTGGCCCAGGTTGGCTGGTGGGCTTTGCTGGCTCCAGCTGGGATCTGAGGCCTCTTGTACGTGATGTCTGAGGAACAAGTGAACCATGTGAGAACTGCCATCAGGAGCTGTGGGCTGTGCTTGATGAAAGTTTTTACAGACGATCTGTGTGCATGTGGGCACGTGCGCGTGCGTGTGCGTGTGCGTTTCTGTGTGTGTGTACGTGGGAAGCTGGGGGAGGAGGAGGACAGGGAAGGATACGGAACCCCGGAGAGGCAGGAGAACAGGCAGGTGGGCAGGGAGGAGGGAGAGAAGGATGAAGAGGGGAAGAAGTCAGGAGAGCGAGAGGCTGGCTGGCTGACATCTGCATGCGACTGCTCCTGCGCGGCGTGTCACACACCGAATCGCACTAAATCCCCCCGGGCCTTGGAGCTGGACTCAGTCAGTGTGTGCCTCCATTTTACGCGGAGGCTGAGGCTCCTGCCCCAGCACGCACCCCACAATCCACGCTCCTGTTCTGATCCACCTTAGCCGCCCACCTCCATGGGCACTCAGAACCAAGACTTGGAAATCTCCCAGATCAGGAGTCCCTCTGGCTGTTACCCTAATCCTTGCCTGTCCTTCTCAATCAGGCTCCTTGGGACAGGAGCTGTCGCTCATTGTCCTGGCTTCCTCAGCCCCCCATGCACAGCTAGCCTCCTGGGTATTGCCTGCTCCCCCCGACTCCCATGCCACCCTCTCAGTCCTCCAGTCATGCCGACTCTACCTCCCAAACGTTGCAGCCTCTCCCGCCATGTTTCCCCTGCCCTGGTTTAGCCCCATTCGACTCTTGCCTGCATGACCTCACCAGCCTTTCCTCTGTTCTCCCTGCCTCCCCACTTGATTCTCTCACCACCACCATCACGCTGGCACCAGAAGGGGCTGAACGTGTTCGGGAGGTGATGCTCCAGCCTCAGGGCCAGGTCCTGCTTCAGCTCCTGCAGGCCCTGGCTTGCCCCAGGGGCTCCTTCCACCGGGAAGCCCCTCCCCTCGTCTTCGTGGACAACTCTATCACCTTCAAGACTTACCTCAGGCTTCTGTCTCCCTGTGGAAGCCATCCATGAACTCGGGCCCTTCCCCTGGCCTCTGACACAGGGCTGTGTGTAAACCTCCATTGCAGTACTTTCTACATCACACTGAAACGCTTTGTTCCTACGTCTACCACTGACTGGGGCTCCTCTTGGGCAGAAACTGGATCTTGTACCTCTTTATATACTTAAGTGTCAGGCATAGTGTCCTAACAGGTGCTTAATATGGTCCGCCGAGATGTGCAAAGCAGGAGGGGAGCAGGTATGGACACCTCTCCTGTTCTGACAGAGGAAGTGACAAATCCAGGGGAAGGGGCAGCCCAGGGCAGGAAAGCAGTGTGTGTGGTGGGGGGTGGGGGGAGGAGATGGAGATTTAGGTTTTGCCCCTAAAGCCCCACCTTAGCCTGCTGTCTCCTTCCCGGCCTGTCCTTCCTCTCCCTCTTTGTGGTAGTAAACAAAGGTGTAGAAGATGGGAGAGGAACCCCGGGTAAATGACCAGTTAATTAAGAGTGGAGGTGTTTTCATTATTATATATAAAATAGATAACTAATAAGAACTTACTGTATAGCACAGGGACCTCTACTCAGTAGTCCGTAATGACCTATATGGGAAAAGAATCTAACAAAGAGTGGATATATGTATACTTATAACGGATTCACTTTGCTGTACAGCAGAAACTAACACAACATTGTAAATCAACTATACTCCAATAAAAATTAATTAAAAAAAAATTTTTTTTTTTTTTTTACCTGTATGCATCCCTGAGCAAGCCCCAGGCAATGACGTCTCACTGTGGCACACAGTGGGTGCTTGATAAGTATAGCTCGCTTTCCTTCACCTCTCCGATCAGTAGGTAGAGACCTTGACTGTAGCAATAATCGTTCCAGGCCTCAAGCTGCAGCCAGGCAGCACTAGCTGAGCACCACACTCTTCCAGGACTAGATGGACTCCCTAAGGAATGACTCCAAACCTTCTGTTCTCCAGAACCTTTTACATCCTACCTCCTGTGTGTCCTACGTTTGTCTCACTAGATGAACTGCACTTACTAAATAAGAATTAGTTAATATGGAGAAAATATCTTCCAGAAAAAGGGCACCTGACTTCTCAACCTGGATATTCTGACTTGGGGACATTACGACGTGGTCTGTATAGCAAATCATTAAATGGTCTGCTTCTTTGATGTGATGTTATGTGACCAATAGACATTACTGTCCAAGTCCCAAGCCTCATCCGGGGTCAAGGATGAGGTGAGGGTCAGGATTATCTGTAACAGTCTTTGTCGGGTTAAAAAACAAGGAGTCAACAGCAACAACAAAAACCCAAACTCAACATTTTTTGGTTTTGATTCTTCCATTTTGATATGGTGCTTCTCAGGCCAGTTCAAAAAAGCCCTGATCAGAAGTCCCCTTTACAAATTTGGGAACTTCGAAGTGTCCCGCTTCAACAGAAAAACGGCTCCTGCGTGTGTTTCTAATGAGTGTTCAGCAGGCAGTGCTGGGGGCTGGGAGCTAGTCTCAATAGTCCAAAGAGAGAAATGGAAACAGTTCTCTGATTTGGGCTGGGCTTGTAGCAACACAGGTGGTTATACCGTGGCAATTTTCACAGATCAGAAACCTGGCTAGACTTAGATATGGCTGTGATTTTTTTTAAAATAGGAAAATGAATTAATTATTACTTAATAAGTGTAGTATGGCAGACAAAATCTTTCAAAGGGCAGGGCCCATCTGAAGAAGTCAGAAAAAAGTCCTTGGAAGCAGAGAAGTCAGGAACTACTGCTGTTCCTGGAAATGCTGCCTGGCCACTGCCTGACACCACTGCAGGGGATTTCGCTGCAGTCAGCTGGGCTGGGGAGCACCTGCCACGTGCAGGGCATGTGCAGGGCACGTGCGAGGCACTTGTACGTGATCTTTGCAACCAACTGGGCAGGTGTTAGCAACCCCCAACCTTCGCCTTTTATAGGTGGGGAAACAGAGTCTCAAGAGATTAAATAACCCGCCCGAGTTTGGAAGTGGGTCTGATTCACACTATCTCGGGAGGAACGCAGCTCAAGAGGACCTCCATAAGTCGCAGAGGACTTCGAGCCAGTCTAGCCTGGGAGTCGCCCTGGGCAGGGATGGGACGATGGGTCTTGCTGGGGGTAAGTGTGGAGGTCTCTGTCTGCCTTACAGCTCCTCTGCTTTCTTCTTCGCGTTGCTTTTTGTATGTGGGGATCTGCACCAAGGGCTGGGCTGGCCACTATCCCTTCAGGTGGGGGGGCCTCCCCTCCCAGGCTCTCATTTCTGGAGGCTTCCTGGAGGTGGGTGCTGCATGATTCCTATGCCCCCTTCCATTTCCTGTTTCCTGAGTGGAAGTTTTAATGGAAAGAACCAACAGACTTTGAGACTGAGGGTCCTGGGTTCAAATTCCAGCTTTGTCACTGATTGAGTGGCCTTAGATCTATTGCTAAGCTTCCTGACACGTTTCTCATACGGAAACAAGGGAATATGGATAAAAACAATAGTCATAACATCTACCTCATTGTGAAAAGGAGGAGGAATACCTAGTGGGTCCTCAACAGACATGCATCTTCTTCTCTCTAGGGCAGTGTGTGACCCCTGGAAATTCAGCCAGGTCGGAAGGGGAGGCCCGGCCTGCTCAGTATGGCGTGGCCAACGGTAGTCGGAGGTCTTTGTCCATTTACTAGGGATGTGTGGGACCTGGAGCAGCTAATTTGATTGCAGCCAAGCCTTGTTATTGCGTTCTTGCCCAGAATGTCATTTAAAAAGCACTTAGGGCTTTCTCCGGAACGCATTTACACTGAAGTCCCAGGGGTGGGAATGTGCGGAAAACAGGGCACCCTGAGAAGCCCCTTTCCTTCCCAGGGGGCTGAGGATGTGCCGGGCGTTGGGGGCTGCGGGAGGGGAAGCAGCTCACTTCCCACTGTGTTCAGCCTCTAGGGGGCATCTGCACAAATGACAGCATGATTATGATGCTTCCTGTTTACACAGCCCAGCCGTGTGCGGTGGGAGGAACCTCTGCAGAGCTGCGCCTCCGAAGTCTGGGCTTGGAGGCCATTTCTTGACCACGTGGCCGTGGGAAGCTCCTGACGCTCTGAGCCTCCGTTTTCTCAACTGTAAAACGAGGACTGTGGCACTGGCCTTGCCCACGGCATCGAGCTGAGAGAGGATGACAGCCTGGGCTGTGGTTAACCCAGCGGCTGCATTGGCGTCATCTGGGAACTTGCTAGAAATTCATATTCTCGGTGAATGAATGAACATGGATGGATACCATGAGCACAGTGAGTACCACTGGTGTCTCCCTCCTCAACCTGCATCCAATAAATGTCAGTGTTTTGTCATATTTGCTTCATTAATGTAGAAATGTTCAGCATGAAAAAAAGGAATTCATATTCTTGGACCCCACTCCAGACCTATAAAATCATACGCTCCGCGAGTGGAACCAGCAATCTCTGTTTTAACTGGCCTTCCTGTCATTCTGATGCCCGCTCAAGGTTAGGAGTCACTAGTCTAGGCCTTGCCATTAGCTTCGCTTAGCTGAGTGCCCGTTGGAGTCGGGCGTCCCTCCAGCCTGCCCTGGCTCTGGTGGAACACTGTGGGGTTGGGCCTGGGATAAGAGTTCCAGAATAGTTGCTTTACTTGCAAACAATGAAAGTCCAGGAAAGGAGGCTCAAGCATAAGAAATCATCTTTCATGTGTATCATACTTTTGTCTCTCAAACATTTTGACATTCATTGCCTCATTTGAACAGCATGAAGTTCAAAGAACAGCTCACTATAATTATAGTTATTAATAAAGCTAAAGAATGTTCTGAAGCTGGTGCATGCATGCATATCATCTCCACAAATGAGTCTGTGGGCTCCTTGAGGACAGAGGACACAGCTTCTTTTCTTGCCATACTCCATTATACCGAATCTCCCCATCTCCAGCCCTTATACTCCAATGTGGGCCAGAGTCTGTGGCCTTGGAGCCTTGGCCTGCCCGGGAACCCCAGGAGGGCAGGCATGCGCCCAACGGCAGGACCCCAGTCCTCTTCGGGAGGGTGGATCTGCCCCTTGCCCTCCCCCTCCCCCATACCCACCTGTAGGTGTCGGTGGCTGGCACCTTCCAGGTCTGGATGCCCTTCAGGGGTCCCTCGCTCCCCACCACCACGCTCAGGTTGGAGTTCCGGTAGGCATTGTTGCACTGGGCCTGCGTCGGGCCATGCGGCCCACTGGCCCCGCATGTGGTGAACAGCCAGTGAACTGCACACAAGAGGAAAGGCGATCACTCACTTGGCCTGGCCCTCCCTCCTCCGTGGGCCTCCCTCTGCTGCCTCTGAGCTGTCCGCTCCATGAGGCTAAACCCACGTTCCAAGATGGCACCCATGTCAGGGCAAGGAACACTCATCAGTCATTTGAACTGGAAACTTCTGTTGAGGATCTACTGTGTGCCAGGCCCTGGACCAGATAGATACTAAGGGAGAGACACAAATGGAGCAGACTTGGACCCTGGTCTAAAGAAGCTTACAGCCTACTAAAGGGAGACCCAAAGGGATGCAACAAGACAGGACAGTAACAGAAAAAGAGCCTCAAAAGGGTCTGGCTAACACTGCACTGTGAAGGTTCTGAGGAGGGAGAGAAGACCCCTCTCAGGTGAGATAGGCAGGCGGTGGCCAGGTCCTCTCCTGGTTTCTCATTGAGTCCAGCAGAGTGCTGGGCAAACAACACGTGCTCAATCTGTGCTATTGTGACTGGATCTAACCCACTTCCGAAAGTTTGATATCTGTATATAGGACCTTCTTAGCTTGGAGAAGATCAAAAGAGTAAAGTGGACACAGAGTTGGCTCCATGCCCTCGTCCCCCCATTGGTTGGGTTTGGAAATGCATTAGAAGCAGCTCTCAGGCTCTCTATGTAACAGAGAGTGTAAAAAATGGGAAACAGGTCTCATCTGCCTTTGGTGCATGTCCTTTTCCAAGCCCCTCACCGCTTCCTGGTGCTCTGTCCTCACCCGGAGCACCCAATGCTCTTAGGTGGCCTTCTGGGGGTGCCTCAGGAACACCCAGCACATCCCCACCCTCCACTGCCACTGGGCCATTCCTTCCAAACTTTCTATCTTTGAGCCTGGCTGGACCTTGGGGAATTGTCAGATTTCATCCTGGCAGGAATTTTAACATGTTTACAACCTATAAAACTTCCCCCCAAATTTGCTCTTGATAAATCACTTTTACTTAAAACACAAAAATCTCATTATAAGATTGAAGAAATTATTTCCCTTTAAAGTGATTAAGTCAAATTCTATCTAGAGAAAATTATGAAAAAAATAATTTGGGTGTATATAGTTTTGTTTGCTAAAGCATAAAATGCTTTTGATGACTTTCAGCTAACTTGATGCAAAAATGAAAGGTTAATTTGGGTTGCTAATTATTAGCAATCAAATTGAGATTACACTGGGCAGTCTTGATAATCTGAAAACCGGGCTGGCTGTGGTAGGCTTTTGTGACACTGCCCCAGAGCTGAGGTCGGGAGACCGAAGCTCTAGTTGGGGTTCTCAGGCACACAGCTACTCAATACTGAGCACTCAATACCTTCCTTGGCTTCATTTTTTTTGAATGAAGATATTGGTTTCTATTTGGTTTCTGAAGGTTGTATCAAGGGCAAGAAGGTGATGAACCCATTCATCTTTGGTGTGAATGGCTGATTGTTAATTTTCTCATCTATTTGTATTATAAGGGGTAACCTGTTAATTCAAAGGACTAACTCTTTACTGGAGGCATTTCAGCAGAGCTGTCTTGGCCAGATGTCCTTTCACCCTCTCCAGTGTTCAAATCACATGTGTGGGCTGTGCAGAGGGGAGAAGTGGAAAGGATTCAGGCTTTGAAATCAGCACGAACATCTGAGTTTGGGAGGAGCCTCATCATTGTTATGGGACCTTGATCGTGTTCCATTGTCTGTGAAAGGGGCTGGGTTGCCATGAGGATTCAAGAAAGTGAGGGGTATGAAAGGTCATTGTAAAGTCCAAAACTCTAAAAATGTGAGCTGTGTCGCTGACACCTGCCTGCACCCAAGGCTGGTGCTGTTCCTGACAATGGGAGATGTGGACAGGGTTTCTGTGTATATGGATCCCTCCACCAACAGCACCTAGGAATTTAAACTCAGTGAGTTGGGGTTGATGATAGGAGCAGGGAAAAAAGAACAGCTCAGAAAAGAAGTTAAAAAATACACTCCTCCCCGTGGTCTCTAGTTCCTTGAAGCCTATTCTGCAGGTTCAGTCTATGCCTATAGCGAGCAGCCTGTGTTTGGGGGCAGCCTTATCAATCTGGGCCAGAAGCATGATGGTTCACTTAGTTAATTAGGTCCTGCAAATTAAAGAATTTAGACATAAATATAAATATGTATTTTTTTTTTCCCCTGAAGAGTGTGCTGAGGAAGACAGTTCAAGGAAGGCATGGGCTCGGCACCCTACCGGAGCATGTCCTTCAGCAAGACCCTCTTCTAACTTCAGCCTCGCTTAACATTGTTCTGGAGGTTCTGAGATGTTCCCTGAGAGGGTGGGCTTCTACTTCTTGGCCAAGTTGGGCATCTGACGGGGTAGGAAGAGGGGAATGGGCTTTGGATCCAGATGGGCCAAATTTTCTCATTGGATTTTACCTCTGATGAGGTATGAGAACTGGGGTAAACTCTACAGCCTCTCTGAGCCTCCATTTCTTAATCTGAACAAGTGGAGACAATAACACCTAGTACTTAGACATGCTGTGAGTATTAAGTGATGACCTAAGCGAAGTGCTTAGAACAACATTATGCATTAGAGATGCACAGTGCATATAATTTAAAAAGTGTGTAACTTCCTGCTCAGTTTTTGACTGTAAGGAAGCAGAGACACCCAATCTCAAGATTTATGTTCCCCAGTCCATAAAGAAGGGACTCTAGGGCTGTTTCTCAATAAAGGGACCAGTATTTTCCCAACTCAGTGGACATATATTAGTCACAGGTGGTTTCTATGCACAAAATTCTGTTTTCATTTTCAGCAACTGCTGATGGAAAGGTCCAGAGCGGGAATTCTTTCTAAAGTGGATTCCATGGGAATAGAGGATTTGCCATCCCAGGTCAAACCCATGATTCATCCGGCCGGAATTCTGTTGCTCCCACAGACTTCGAGGCATGGTCATCCTCCCTGCTCCCTTGGATGGCTCTGACTGTCATAAATCTGCCCGAAGTTGTTTGGAATTAATTTCTGTGTCCCACCAGCAGCACTTCTTGGGGGTATGGGTTCTCTGAGTTTATTGCCCATTGTGAAGGGCTGTCCTGCTTCTGCTGTGTGTGGGCTTGTCTTACTAAAGCTTCATCCTGTTGCTTCTCTTTGCTTATTTTGTTTGGGATTCTCATAGATATCACAGAACGCCACAGCAAGATGGGACCCTGGAGATATCAGAATTCAGTGGTTCCTAAACCACCTAAGGACCTTTAAAAATACAGACTCGAGGGCCCTGAAGATTCAGATTAGTAGATACTAGGTTGGGGCCATGGTGGAGGGAGGACAATATTTGCATTATATGACAACTTTTCCAGGAGAGCCAGCCTGCTGTAAACAGAGTGGATAATCAGTCAAGCTAGGATTAAACATAGATCTTCTGAGTTTAAGTTCAAGACTTGAAAAGGTGCTACAATCACCATGAAATCC
Source organism: Kogia breviceps (assembly GCF_026419965.1). Lineage (NCBI taxonomy): Eukaryota > Metazoa > Chordata > Mammalia > Artiodactyla > Physeteridae > Kogia > Kogia breviceps. The sequence goes on along the minus strand of NC_081320.1, from coordinate 80,908,168 downwards.
TAATGGAACCTTTCTGCAAGTCTGTTTTTTTTTTCCCCCTTTTAAAATCTATGAGTCCAGAGCTCAGTTAAACCCGACCAAGTTTGCTCAGGACCAGAGAGTAGGCAGGCCACCATGAGGGGAGAGGAGTCTGGTCAGGGTATGTGGTAGGTAGACCCTCAGCCTCAGAAAGTCCCACAGTAGCTTAGCCTAGCAGAGTGTGCACCTTAGGGGATCATGGGCACAAACCAGGGAAAACAGGTGCTCAGTGTCAGGACTCTGGCCCCCGGAGAGGCCTCGGGGAGCCAGGGGGTGTCAAAAGGGAAATCTGGTAACTGGAATGTTTACAAGATCAGCAAGCAGACATATGAGAGGGACTGGGTAATAAGCAACAAGGGAAAATCTTGGTTTTTAAAGAGAAGATCAAGGTCACAGTGAGACCAGCAGTGAGGTGAGCTTGACGCCAAGTTGCCAGTCTGAGAGTTCAAGGTTCTCACATTTCCCCAGCTGAGAGTCTACATTGATCTCTGAGGCTCTGTGGAGCTGTAGGAGGATTAAATGGCCCCCAAGGAGGAGCCTGGATTGGGAGCAGGGGAGGGAGGAAACCCGGCTCTTTCCTCTTCTCTTACTTAAAAAGCAAACAAAAAAACAACTATTGTATTAAAACTCATTTATGAGAGAGAAAAGACAAGAACTGCTTTATCTCGTTCTTAATTATACCACCCACTGGAAACCTAGTTTTTTGTTTTTGTTTTTTTTTTGTTTTTGGTGTTACGCGGGCCTCTCACTGCTGTGGCCTCTCCCTTTGCGGAGCACAGGCTCCGGACGTACAGGCTCAGCGGCCATGGTTCACGGGCCCAGCCACTCCACAGCATGTGGGATCTTCCCGGACCGGGGCACCAACCCGTGTCCCCTGCATCCGCAGGCGGATTCTCAACCACTGCGCCACCAGGGAAGCCCTGGAAACCTAGTTTAATACTCACAGCTATATTGTATAAAGAACCCACAAACATCAAAATACTGATTGGTTATAGACAGCTGAGTAAAGAAAAATCCATTAAGCACTGTGTTTCATTTTAAGTATATTGCAGCACCCTCCAAGAAGAAACAAATCAATTAGTAATACACAGCACAATGTTAAAAAAATAGGCTAGGTAGTGATCGTGCTGGTTTTATTACTGTTGCTAAGCCATCTCATTTGCTCAATGGAATGCAAAGAAATAAAACGTGATACAAAGGAAAATGAGTTCTCAACTATCATTATTAATCACAATAATAAGGATCTGCCTCACATCAAAGGCCTATATGGTTGTGCCACAGAAGAGAGCTCAATGGCTCTAGTGGATCTTATATACCATTTTTATTCTGATCCATGGAACAGAACTTCATGGGAGCTGTGGCTTATTGAACCATTTTGATGGTCACTGTAGATCTTGTTAAGCAAAATAATGACCAAAAATCCAAGCAAATATAATCATTCACCATCCATAAATGTATATGACACTATTCTTTATTATAAATTGGAGAAAGTAACCCTTCTTGTGAGTACATGATGAAAATTAATAAGTTGTTCTCCTTATTAGGGCAAAATGAAAGCAATATACATATCATTGTCATTGTGAGGTGAAAACATTTCAACTCTTTAAACAGTGGAGTAGCATCCCCTTCTAGATACAAGATCAATGTCTGATTATTGCTGTCTTTTTTTGATGTTAACAGTTGTTGAAGCTTAATGCCTAGGTTTGTTTATTTATTGGGAGTTGCAAAATAATGATATTCAAATTATATACTTTTTTCCTCATTTATTAGTTGACATATATTTATAAAGAGATACTTCCTCTCACCTACTATGTTGTTACCCAGTGGTATAGTTCATATAGGAAAGGCAGGATAAATGCTCAATTCTTTCTCCTTATTTGCAGTGTTCAAGGTAATGAATTGGTCCTCTATCATCCTCTGAAGTTGACTAATTAATTGTTTGTATATCATTATGAATACATGAATTTAAACATATTTTGAGTTTTAATTAATCATAATTATTATTCCTTAGAAGCTCAAATTGTCACATTTTTGGTCAGTGGTAGCTTCCTGAGTTCCTTTGCTTCCTTGCTATCTGGTATGATGAAATGTTCCTTCCCCAGACCTGGGCTCAGCCATTTTTTCAAAAGCTTTGGTTTCTTTTAGTGAAAAAAGGTATTGTAAGTATAAAATATGGTTGCTATCGACACTTATTGCTACTGGGTTGGTGATTGTTTCTAGGCTTCTTTAGTGAACAGAGCTAGGAAATATACATGTTGTATACATATGTATATCAGTATAAATACACACACATACACACACACACACACACATTTATATGACAAAATACCCATGAGTTCACACTGACAGTTCCAAATCAAATTCAGGACTACAGGGTTTTTAATTTAACCTCTTCTATATTACGTCTGTATTTCTTTTTCCACACTGAGAGTCTTGGTTTTCAAGAACAAAGGTGATAATGGAATTAGAATATTCTATAATTACTCATTCACTTTATCCTCCATTATACACACAATAGTATCAGAGTAACAATACTACTACTATACCATAATCAGTATAAAAACTGAGATCGGTAAAAACATTTTTTTTGGTATATGTGCTCTCTATTCTCCTAAAATTTCTGAAGTTGAACACTATCTACATTGTTTGGGCACATTGCCATTACATATACTACTCTTTCCTCTTTAACCTTTAGTTAGTCTGTAAGTACTGTATGTTTAATGCCCATATCAGTCATGTTGATATATCTCATTTTGGTTGTTTGAAGTTTGCTTTCAAGTAGATTCCTTAGGAGGGGCTCATAGGAGCAATATTCCTTGAGTTCTTGAATGTTGATAATATTTTTTCCTTTTGACTATATTAAATATATTACTCCATTTTCTTCTGGTATAAAGTATTGCTGTCAAAAACTCTGATGATAACCCAAATTTCATTCTCTAATACATCATTAGCTGTTTTTGTTTAGGTGCCCACAGTATTTTTTTTTCCTTAAGGTACAGCAATTCTACTATAATATATTGATATGTTGGTATTGCTCAATATGAGTCAGTATTCTCAGATATACAGATACGCTCTTTTAATAAGTAGTTGCAATAAGAACATTTTTCTTGAATTATAGTTTTAAACATTTGTTTTGTCTCCCTTCTTTGGTTTTCTTTTTCAGGCACTCTTGTTATCTGTGTGTTCGATCTTCTTTGCCTCTCTTTGATGTGTATCATCTTTTTGATTTTAAAAAAGTTTCTCTTAAAAAAAGAAAGTTTCTCTTTTCACATTCTATTTCTCATAAGGCATTAACTGTTACGTTTATTTGCTTTTGCATACCTTCTAATTTAGTCTTCATTTCTGAAATTATTTTTTCCTTTTATTTCAAATTCTTTAGAGAGTTCTACCATCTAGTTTCTGATTTTTATTATAATGATTTATGTTATTTTCATTGTTTTCTTGTCTGTTAACTCATTTTGAAATAGTTTACAATTGTTATCTCCTCTGTGGGCCTGTCTTTCTGGTATGCTTTCATTTTTCTGTAGGGATGTTATTCTGTCCTCTCTGCTCTTTTAAAATTCTTATTGTAATTTGGATGGGGTTTGATCTTGATACTTATGCATTTTAACATAAAATTAATTTGCTAGAACTTTTAGGATACAGGAGATTTTCTAACTTTACACAGCTCCCTTTGCTCTTTTTAAATTTTCATATAGTGTTAAAAAATATGGCAGTTTGCTTTCCGATGTTTCTGGCTCTATTTCTTTCCCCTACTTGAATGTGGATATCTTCTCTTTTTGTGGTCTCTATTATCCCTATCTTAGTCAACATTGATTTCAGTCCTAGAAATTTCTTCTCTGTGTTCGTCGTTTCCTGGAAAGGATGCTCAGTGGCCAGACTCTTCTAGCTCCTTCAGATCTTACCAAAGGCCCCTTGCTCTCACACACCATTGGGTTGGGGAAGACCTCTCCTAGTTTCAGTAGCTATTTTCAGATTGTCTGTCATTTCCAGCAAATACCTGTCAGCTATTTGAGGGTTCTCCTGTTCTCAGGTTTGTAAGATAGCCTGTTGCGTTTCTTCTCTTTCCCTTGTTCAGATGCTGATACTACGCGGGTCTTATGGTTGTTGGTGCTTTGTCTTCACTAACTTGTATTTTGGGGTTGGAAGGGAATATATTTTCAAAAAATTTGTTGTTGTAAATATACATGGGTTTTCAGTTTTGATACACGTTTCCTTGATTTTTGCATAGGGATTCAGAGAGATAAAAAAACAAAAACAAAAGAACTATGCTGTTACTGCCATCACTGCCATCTTTCCAGAATCCTTAAAATTTTTTGAAATTTAGGAATCACTTGACATCATCTGCTATGATTAGCTCCTTTATACCATCTCTCTGGTCAGGCTCCTCACCTGTATTTCTACTCCTGAGACTGCAGGGTTTTTCAGATTTCACCTCAGGGACATCCCCACTGACCATGGCCTAGAACTTGCTGTTACATCATATTCTGCCTTTTTTTTGGATACAGCCCACTAAGTATAATTTAACTTCCTCTTGACAGTGCCACTTAGCTGCAAATACAAATATTTTATATTAACTCACTGTCCTCTCTCTCTACTGTAGGGTATGCTTTCTCAGTGGTTCAGGATGTTCTCTGATTAATCTTATTTGGTACCTAATGTCGGGTGAGGGCATGAGAAGGGCCCTACACCTCTCTGTGCATCAGACTGAGGGGCAACTAGCTACAAAAAAATCTTTAGTTCAGAGTTTTGGAATGTATATTTTGGTACTTCTATTTGGTGGATGGTGGAAGGTACTAGAAGTATCTTCTATACTCAGATAAAAGGATGCTGCTGTGATTCTGAACCAACAGGACTGGGAATCTTTAGTCTCTCGATTTCAACATACTTAATTACAGCACATTGATGGTGCACCTCCCTCCTCCAGTTAGTTTAGCTTCTTAACACCATGTTAGGTCAGTAGATAGGGAAGGGGGAAGAACTGTTACGTTTATCTCATAAGATAGGCAACCATGTAGAAAAGTTAAAGAAATGGCCTGTGGTTACAGAGACTAAGTGAGAAGGGGAACATCACATTTACTCTTTTTACAAAATAGTTTTCAATTGATGAATTTTCCTTGTTGTTCTAGTTTGTTTCTCAGAGTGAATTTGTTTGCATCTACACACATACACACACACACACACACACACACACACACACACACACACACACCTCATTTACTCATGCGTAGCTTTCTGGTCATTTCTCTCTTGTTCTATTTTGATGATGAGAAGTTAGGAGTGGGTAACAACAATAATTATAATACCAGCTCTGTCTTTTGTACTGGACGTGCTCACACATATAACCTCTTCTTCACTTTTACATCTTTGTCTCCCTAGACCCTCACGCAGTTCCTCTAGACGGGCAGGATGCCTGCAAAAGCTGAGGTCTCCTGGGGAACAAAGACCAGAGGCCCACATCCCTCTCTGCTGGGAGGCAGACATCCCTTTGCGAAGAGGAACCTCTGAACAAGCCGGCTCCCCATCAATAGGGCAGCAAATCTGGGCTGTTGAGATAAAAGCTGCTTTCAGGACTGAATTACCGTAAACAGCTCTGACGCCTGGCAATCTGAGGCAGTTTTTAATGGTTCCTATGATGGCGTCTGTGTTGTGTTCTCAGCCACCCCCTGCTCCCTGAGGGAAAGTGAGTAACACGTGAGAGGGGAAAGGTCACAGGAAAGACACTCTCCTGAAAGCAGAGCTGTAAAAATTAAGTTAAGGGAGGCCTCAGGGCTAATTTGGTTATTCCCAAGTTGGCTTCAGGCCAGAGTTGTGTTAATAAAGTATTTGACATTGAGATGGGTGCTGCGGACTCACCCATCTGGGGGTCACACGTAATGGATTTGGTTCTGAGGCTTAAGTGGGAAGTAGCAGTGGTTCAAATACCAGCCTTGCCACACTCAGGCCTGAAGAGTCATTGACTTCTGCCCTCATCTGCACTTGTCCACAGACCTGGACGAGAAAACCCTGGTCTGGTACCTCTGTTGTAAGGTCCACTGGCTCCTGGGACAGAGGCAACAGTGTGGGAGGCCAGCACCCCTCACTGCTTTATTCTTACTAGTTCTTGCTTATTGTTTGGTTCTAAATCATGAAGGGTGAAATCCTTACAAGGCCTTGGGACTGTAACACCTCTGACAGATGGGCCGATGGAGGTGCAGGCAGCCCGAGTGGCCAAGTGCTTAGGAGCTAGAAGAACAAATGTCCTGACTCCTGGGTCAGGGTCCAGGGCCTTCTAAGATGAATTGGAGAACAGGGACACGTGAAAAGGGGGGAATCCAAATGTCTAGGTCAGAAAGGGAAGTAGTGGGGGAGCAAGTAGGACCAGATGGTGGACCAAAGACAGAAGACAAACTATGTAAGACGAGAGAAAAGACTGCTTGAGGGCAGTCATGGTGCCTGGAGATGCAGTGGCCATGAGGCAACAAGCATGAGGAAAAGGCCAAAAAGATCACAGAGATGTGAGTCTTGAAGACATCATCAGGCATTGAACTAACGAGACTAGTCATGTATAGGGCCACCGAACCAACATCAGCCGTCATCTATATAGTAATTTTTTGTTATTGGACTGGACACTTCCTTGGGCTGCTGGACATTGGCTGGATCAGACTTAATGTGGATGGAGCCTTCCTAGAGTACAGATCTCCTCCCAGCTGGCAAAGAAAACACTGCTGACCAGAGAGTCCTGCTTCTGTCGCCCCAACAGCAGTGCCAGACTGGATTGGGACCGGGTTTCCAATGCTTCTTTAGAAACTGTGTGTGGCCTTCAGCCTGCCTTCTTTGGAGGAGAGCGGGTGTCTGGGTCACCCCCCCGGCCCAGCCTGCCCAGCCCAGCTGTGCTCTCCCTTCTCCACCACGCTCTGCTCTGTGTCCGCACACTTCATGGGCAAGGCCTCTAGAGTTTATGAGAGCTGTAGTTACGTTGTAGAGGGGCCTCAGAGGTTCCCCAGGCCACGCCAGCCCAGGAGTAAAAAGTGGGGTCTTAACGATAGTAACAAATAGTAGTATCCTGGTTCTGCTCTGAGGCACACCTGAAGAAACCATGAGTTTTCTCCCTTAACACCCATCGTTATAGCACACATGCTCCGCCACTGTCATCTCTGTCCCCTTAACTTGCTTTATTTTCTTCATAACACATCACTATCTGAAACTATATCATCTGTACACTTGTTTGTTTCCTGTTTTTCCCTCTAGTATGCAAACTTTCCAAGAGTGAAGCTTAGCCAATTTTGTTCACTGTTTGTCTCCAGGATCTAAAACAGTGCCAGTCACACAGAAGATAGTGAATAAATCTTTGTTAAATGAAAACCAAAACCAAAACCAAAAAAAGAAAATAGAAAAAAGAGAGTAGGCCAAACGCCAGCCGCCAAACCCACCTGAGGGGTTAGAAGAGGAGCTCACACATGCTGCGGGTACTGTGCATGCTTCAAAGGAAGCATCTTTGACCCTTTGGAGTTCTTGTATTAGGGTTAGAACATCATAGGATGGAGTGGACCAGAGGCGTTCTGGTGGTACAAATGGATGCGTTGAAAGGCAAATTTTGTCTTACTCATGACTTCACAGCAGAGAGGGGGTAGGCTGCCAAGGAGCGGGCACACACCTTCACACACTCACACACACACCAGCACACACTCACGCTCACACACCCACATCCACATAACTGAGAGGCAGGGAGCCCTGCAGTCTCTAAGGAAACACTCGAGTCCTGCTCTTTAGCAATGTGGACATGCCACTGGCCCCATGGTTGAGGGAGCCGATTAGCTGATAGACTGAATGGACTAGTTAGTAGGCTCCAAGTCATAAATCTGGGTGAAGGAAAAGAAATACTCCTCTTTTTCAGGGAGCTCTTCTGAGGCCCAGGAGTTTTTCTGACTTTCAGTTGGGTTGCTGAACAAGCCCAAGCTGTACCTTATTTTCCTTACTTGTGAACATTAATCCCAGAACTGGATCATACAGTCTGTCAGTCACTTAATAAAAAATAACAATTAAAAGAATAAAATACACTCTCACATTATTATGAAGTCACTGTCAAAACTCACTATAAAAACCAAATCAGGCCTCTCAGATCCAACCACCTGGGATTTGTTTGAAAAGCTGTCCCTGGAGAAAGTTCTGGAGTCCCCATTATTTCTGAGATCTTGACAAGCCTTAAAAGACTAGAAACCCTCTTTCAATTTATATTGATGAGTGGGTCTTTTGGGGGGCAATCTTCTATGTCTTTACTCAAGTCACATATTTCCCCCAAGTGGAGTTTGAGGGTTTCGCCTACAAATTGATGATCAGCTGGGTTGGGGGAATTGATTGAACAAAAGGACCCAACATGCAAAAGACTGCCCCCTTTTTTCTTAAGATGGTTAGCTTTAAGAGGGCAAAAACTAGAATGTGCTTGAAACTTTCACAAAATAATTAAGGAAAAATATGCCCAGAACACATACTTATATGCAAATAAAAGAGTGCACAGCTCATAGGTGGAGGAGGAGGAGGATTATAAATACACTGAAAAATGTATAGAAGGCAACATATGAGGGACAGGTGAATTGGCTCAATCTTTTCTGTTATGTAGTTTAATAATGTTAATAATAATATCACACATTTTATATTAGCATATTCTTTTGTACCTTTCAAAGCAAATGATCTCATTTGCTCACTACAATAGCCAGCTCTGAAAAAGAACTGTGGCAGGTAATTATTATCACTACTTTATGAATAAAGATAAAACTGGGGCTCAGAATGTTTGACTCTCCTGAAGTCCCACAGCTGGAACCACGGTCTCTAGAATTCTTTGTTGATCCATTTTCCATTCTGCTATGGACTGGCACCCAGGAGGTACTTAGCGAATATTTAGGTGTCTGTGGAATGCTGAACAGAGAGGCTTGAGATTGCTACCAGGAATTCTGCCCATCAGAATCCACAATGAGCTCTCAAAGCTTCCTGGTGATTGGTTGATCTCTGACACACAAAAGCCACTGCAGGTAGGCTGTCTGTGGCCCCAGGGATCTTTACTTCCTGGTAGCCACAGCCTTGCATAATCCCTTCCCTCTGAGCGTGGGCGAGACCTGTGAGTTGCTTCTAACCAACAGAATATGACAAAGGTGACAGGATGTCATATTCATGACTATGTTACATAAGATTGTAACTTCCGTCTTGCTAGTAGACTCCCTATTTCTCTGTCTCTGTCTCTCTTTCTCTTTCTCATCATCAGCTTCTCCAGGAACTGCCAACAACCATGTGAGCTTGGGAGTAATTTGTTCCCCAATTGAGCTTTCAGATGAGACCTAGCCCTGGCTAACATCTGATGCAAGCTTATGAGAAACTATAAAGCAGAGGACACAGCTAAGCTGTGCCTGGTTTCTTGACCCATAGAAACTGATATAACAAATTTGTGTTGTTTTAAGCCATGATATTTTTATGGTAGTTCATTACAAAGCAATAGATACCTATCTGTAGACCCCAAAGCCCTCCCCAGAAGCCAATGCTTTCTTTGGCCTCATCTTTTTGGTAAGCACCCAGTGTGGAGGGTGCTGGTGGGCCCATTTATTCCCTGTGCTCTCTCTCTTCTCCCTGACTCAGTGATGGCTAAGGTGATTCCACCTCTTTGTCCCTTTTCCTCTTGGCAATGTAGCGGCAAGCAGGGAGGAACCGCCTTTTGGGATCTAGAGTTAGCATTTCAGCCTTTCTCCCCTTAGTTCCACTGTCCAGCTCTGGGTCCAGATAAATTTTAAAAAGCCTCTCTGTTCAGGATCACTGAAGCTTTGCTGCAACAAGCAAAGAGCTGAATAGGCTCCGAGGGGATGCAGGGTTATTTTGCAGGCAGAACAAGCAAGTCTGAGAGAAGGACGATAATTAAAAGTGGACTTCCCAAATAACAAGTGCTTAATGCACCTGCACTGATGGAGGGGCCTTTGCGTCCTGCTAGTCTTGGAGCTAAATGATCTTAATCAAGGCGTGCTGAGCTCAGAGTTCCCAGGTCATTTATTGTCTCTCACTTATGTAATCTTTCACTAAAACAAGTGGCAAAAACAACGTGTTTTCTCAGGCCAGCCAGGAGAGAGAAAGGCAACGGGTCCTCTCTGCTACTAAGAGGAACCACGGCATGGTGTGAAGGCATTTTGTCTGCAGCTTCGCTGTAATGCCAACCAGCACGTCGTATTAGACCGGAGGTTCGTGAAGCGATTTTGAGTCTGCCAGAGCTGGATGCTGATGCACTATTTTTCCAGTGGGGCCCAGGGTAGGGCAGTTATGACGTACACTGTTGATTCCTTGCTTTCTCAAAGGACACTGGATTTCTTTTCAAAAATGATGATCCGTTCAGCATAATTTGCAATGCACCAGTCTTGGATGGAGACCCTTTCACCATCCAGGGCAGGATAAAGGCAGAGCCGGGGAGCAGGGGCACCTATCCTAATTCCAGCTGTGATCAGAATTGGACACCTGAAAAGGGATGCAGAGACTCCTTTGTACTGGGGTAACAGTGGCTTCATGTCAGGCTTATGTGGGCCCTGCTCTGGGTGGTACTTTTTCCATGAGGGGCACTTTGGCTTGTTCCCAGCTGCAGGCCCCAAGGCACCCAGCACAGGACAGGGCACGGAGCAGGCACCAGCACAGGCCTGTTAAATTAAACTCAGCTCGATGTGATTTTTTTTTTTTTTTTCTAGGAGAGAGATTCAGGGAATTGTGAACACATTAATTAGAAGGCAATGAGGTTTTCTGTGTTGAACGCTGAGCTGAATCTCCTCGTGGAAAGAGAAGATGGATGTAGCCAGTCTGGATGTAGCAAGAGCTGCTCCCTAACCGTGGTCAGCAGCTGGGTGGTATCTGGGATTGTTCCTAGTGGGCATGGGGCTAGAGCAGGAAGACTTTGGGGTGAGCCAGCTTGAGTGGGAACCCTGGCTCTGCAGCTGAGTGGTGAGGTAAGCTGCATAACATTTCTGATTCTGTCTCCCCAATTCTAAAATGGGGAAAATAACGACAGCTCATGTAGCTCACTGTGGGTCAAGCACCTCTCTAGGCCCTTGACACCGATTCACTTATGTGATCCTTTCCTCAAACGTATGAGATGGAAGCCCTAACAATATAAGCACCATATTTTGGATGTGAGGAAACAAAGGCACAGAAAGGAGAAGTGAGTGGCTTTAAGTAGGTGGCAGGGCTGGGAGCTGGACCGTGATGTCTCTCCTGGGGGACTGGTGGGGAGAGTCTGTAAGGAGCACATAAGAGACACTGAGTGTGCTTAATAGCTGAAGACAGGGGTGCAGAGGGAAGGGGGCCATCTGCAAACCCATGAAGCTCTGCTGCCCGTGGGCGCTCTGCTCAGGGAGCGTGGCTTCTTATCCAGCCTTCACTTCCTCCCTGTCACAATGACTGTGTCCCTGCGGAAGTGCTGTCTCTCCCTCGGCCACCAAGCAGCCCCTGGGCCTTGGTGTTGGCCACCTCCTGGGGATGCTGACTGGCTCCCCAGCCTGCAAAGCCTCTTGCTCCAGGAGGGACTTGTTACCATGAGTAACGGGGCTTGTGAATCACGAATTAGTTCCAAGCTACCTCTCTCCCTGGAGCACAGCCGCGCTAGCTCCTGGGGAAGGGAGCTGCACCCAAATGAAGAGTGACATCCTAATTGGAGGGCGTCGAGCCTGCCGCAGTGACTGGGGGCCCATGAGCCTTGTTAGAGCTGGTGCTTCATGCGTTATCACTAGTACTCTGGCTATAAATAGGTGATAATCTAAAATCAGTGGATAAGAGAGAACGCACAGCACATGGTTAAACAGCAGGCCAGCTGAGCAGGGAAACGGCCAGTGCCCGGACGGGTTCCAAGGATTCTATCTACAGCCCCACGCAGGCCCAGCTCTCAAAGAGGTGCTCCCCGCAGTTGAACGGGTGCCCACAGAAGTGCCTTACATGTGCACCCATGAAGGCTGGGGTGCACGGAGAGACGCAAATTAGCTGCAGTGATCAGCCTTCTTACATGTGCGGAGGTGAACTGTATGCCTGGTGTGCTGTTTTGAATATTAGTGAAGATGCCTATGTGCTCTGTTTAAGCAAAAACTGACATTTTCAGTTCAGGGTTTTTCAAAGAGAGATTCCTCTAGAAGACCCAATCAACAGTGGGATTCCTTTAAGGTTTCTTGAAGGAAACTTTGCCCTTCCAAATGTTATTTGGCTTAGAGAACTTTACTTTGCATGTGATTTTAACCTTTTACACAACTTGTATAACTTAGAGCAAGTTACTTCCTCTCTGTGGGCCTCAAGTTCCTCATCTGTAAATGGGGGGTAATATTATAGTGCGAGCAAATGAGATAATGCATGTGAAAGAGCCCAGCGCACGGCGGTGCTCAGTGATAGCGGTTATTATTGCTGTGTAAAGAGGAGACGCATGAGGCGAGGCCTTTACTGTCTGAGAGCTGAATGCTCGGAGGATGCTGTGTGGCCCCGAGCCCGCCTCCTCTCCATCCCAAGGTCCACTCCCATCTGCACTGAGGAGGTCGGGCTGCAGCCTGGGGTTCCTAAACTCTGTTTCAAACCAGGTTTTCCTTGTGAGTTTGTTAAAAAGGCAGAGCTTGACCTCTCATTCTCAGACATTAAGATTCCACAGGTCTGTGGGGCCCAGGAATCAGCATATTAACCAGGAGCACTTGTGGGTCCTTCCTCCCCCAGCCAGGTAACCAGAAGCAGATGACGTGAGGACACAGAGAAACCCTGGGCCAGATCTAGGTCCCCAACAGCCGACCTGCTCGCTGCTGAATTCATGCAGTCCCAGTTCGTCACTGGTTATTTCTGGAAGAAGCTGTTGATCATACAATGAACTTAGGAGTCTATTCTGAGGTCCCCCTGGAGTGAGTGGGGCTTCTACCTTTACTTGTTGCCTGTCCTCCCAATGCTTTGGGGGCCTCCTGCCTTCAAAACTGGCACACAGTAAAGAGCCACGGCTAAAGCAGGGATGCCAGCTCCCTCTGTACCTCCAACCTGGCATGAGGTCTGCAATGCCAATAGGTGATAAGATGATAGGATTTTCTGGAACTGGATGAGATACATGTATTTCGTTAGGAACTGGGTAAATCTTCACTACTGGGGTATGCCGCTGAAATGAGCTTGGCTGGGCCTGCAGGTGCGAAAGGCTCCGATGGAAACAAAGACCCCCAGTGAGTGAGAAGACAGTTCTGAGTGAGCGAGGTCAGGCCCTGTGAAGCCTGCCTTCCAATAATGCTGTCATCCCCAGAAGGGTGTACTTGCAGCATAATGGCTCTAGCTACAAATTCTATTAACTCTAATAGTTGTTCTGTGGTGAATGGATAATGCATTTAGCAGAAATAGACCCAATCAATTTATGTGAAACACATAAAACTTTCTCATTGGAATTGGCATCTGTTGTTGAATCATAGGAGTGTGTGTGGAAATGGACAGTCTCTCACCCTCACTTCCGGGCACATTAGCAGTGGGCCAAGGAGAGCTCTGGCTCCCTTATGCCATATCCCCTCAGCTCTTAGAACCATGGAGCTGGGGATGGCAAGGGATCTGGAGACTGTCTACTTCAACCTTGATTTTCAAAAGTAGCAGTGTTCTCTCCTTTGTCTGTGTTTGCGTTAGTCCCTCAAACACGAGCTGTTACCTGAGGGTTTGCTGACATGCCCCAGCCATCAGATGAGGGGATGGAAGGCCGGGAAGAGGTGAGACCTGCCTTAGGACCACAGCTTGCTAGTGCAGGCCAGCTGGGAGTTCTGACTCCTGGTCCAGTGCTCTTTTCCACACATTTTTAATTGTCTCCCCACCAACCTTTGGCAAAGACGTGTATTCAGAAAACAGTAAACCAACTGTCACCAACCAACTCAAAGGCAAGACTGTGGCTTGATGCCAGGATTCTGCAAGTTATGGATACCTGTGGGTTGGGCTTGTTTGCATGTAAACTGAGCTGATTCCATCCTGCCCTCCTACACAATATGTAAGCTCGAAAGAGAAGGAGAGATGGGTTAGGAAGCTGAGGCAGAGTCATCTGGCCTGGGGTCGGGGGAGGGTCCTGCCTGTCCTTACCTGGGCTTTTAGAGAGAGAGAAGGTGACAGAGCCTGCGTGCACCTCCTCACCCTTAGTGGTCATTACTGCTGGGGGGCGGGGGCGAGAGAGAGAGAGAGAGAGAGAGAGAGAGAGAGAGAGAGAGAGAGAGAGAGAGAGAGAGCTCTGCAGCCTGTGATTGCATTATCCCAACCATGTGGTTAGTGTGACTGTATGTGCAAAGCTGACAAATGTAATTTCTCAGCCTTAATATTTGCCCCATTTCTCTCTCAGTTTCTTCATCTGATTAGCTAAAGTGACTCAGAGGCTTCCGAGAATGTTCCGTGAAGCATCTGGACAGGCTATTCCCTGCCTGGGTGCTCCAGCGCCTCAGCTCTGCCCCGTGGGCTGGGGGCGAGGAAATCCCCAGACCCAGAGAGTCAGGCCCTCATCAGAGGGAAGGGCTGGCTTGGGGGATGTGAGGAGTGTTTAGAAATTTGGAAGCTTTGTGAGTGACGGTTTTCAGAGGACCCAACTGGCATTTGCCTTTCTAGGAGTTGCTCGAAAGCCTGCCTGGAGGAGAGTCGAAATGCCACCAGCCACCCTTGTTCCAGCCCAGCAGAAACTGACAGTGCTGAACTTTGGGGAGAATATCTTATTGTCCAGCCTCCTCTGTCCTTTGTTGGGATGGCTGGGAGCAGATCTGTTTACTGATCATGCAGGGGCTCTCGTCTGGGACACTCTCCCAGCTCTTTTCCGTGTAAAGCACACATCTCTGATAGGAGAATTGGATACTCGAAGTAGCTCAGTTGGCTGGAGAGTGCAGACTTCAGGGCTACATCCCGGCCCCGTTTCCTACCAGCTGTGGGACGCTTACATTCTTTCCCCATCATCTCTCTCATCCCGGCAGTTCTAATAACAGCAGCGGGCCCTGGGCCAGAGTGAAGACTAGAGGAGTGGATGTGTGAGCCCCCCAGCCCAGGGTCAGGTGTGCTCACTGATTGTCCTTTCCTTTCCTTCCCCTTTGCGCCCAGCCCTCCCTTCCTCCCCAGGGGGGCTCTCCCGGGTAGAAGCTCTGAGTTAGGTTAAGCTTGTCAACTACAAGTTGGCTCTTGGCATCTACCTCTACAAGGATCAAATCATAAGCTGCTGTGACCGCTGACCTTCCACAGTCACCCTGAAAGGAGTTCAGGGGGTAGATCAGGAATGAGACACTCTGTGCTCTAAAAAAACTGGCAGAACAGGCCTTCAAATAGTTAGAGATTTTCAGGAGAATATTTTACGAGCCCAATCCTTGCATCTCCTTATATCTAGAGAAAGCACTAAAATCTTTCACGGTGACGTCTGCTCCTTGTGGCTAGCTGTAACCCTCATGAGACTAGCAGCAACTTTCTGCAAAAATGTGTGCTGCGTTGCACGTACTCCCCCTTCACCAAAATCACATACACACTCACTGTCCCCCCCGCCTCTTCGGAGCAGTCTCTCAGAGCTATGTGAAATGCTCTCTCCTGGGCTATCGTCCTCATTTTGCCCCCAATAAAACTGAACTCACAACTATCACATTGTGCATTTTTTTTTCAGTAGACAAGCTTCACATTGCAGACCATGACCTGCAGGTTCACAGGCTGCCCACTTCCCGTGGGCCAGAAGCTCCAGAACAGGGTGTAGTGGCTCCCCTCTTCCCTGTCGTAGCTGCACAGCCCCAGATGTGTGGGAAGTGCCAGGCAAAGTTTGCCAGGTGATTCTTTCTGAGTGGCCGTGACCCTGACCGTGGCCTCTCCATGAGCTGCCTGCACTTTTCCCCCTCCAGGTCCCTCCTCCGATGGCACTTCTCTCACTGCAGGCACCTTGCCCTCCCTTAATCGTCCAATCGGTCCAATCGTCCAATCGATTATCGACAGATAATCGTCCTTATCTGTCTCCCTGTGCTCTCCTCTTCTAGACTCGGAGCTCTCTGAGCTCCTGACCTGGGTCTGGACCGCCAGCAGAGGCAGAGGAAGTGTGCAAGAACTAGGGGCGGGTGGGGGCTCTAGATTAAAGCCAAGAGGGTGGGCCTGGGCTTGGACCCAGGGTGTGGCCTGTTCTCCCGGACCATGAGGCTGGGTCCTGGCTAAATGCCACTCCAGGGGGCTCAGTGGGCATTGTCCTTTGGCTGGTGGGGGATGGAGGCCCTGCTCCACACACCCCCCCCAAGGCTGCTTGGGGAGGTATTTGCCTCAGTGTCCTCTTCCTCTTGAGCTGGGGTCACTCTGGAAGGGGTCTGGAGACAGAGCACTGACCCATAGCCACTTGCTGTCACTCCCGCCCTGAGGCTGGGGTCAGGCAGCAGAGGAAGCTTGTGCTCCTGTCGCTGTCATCTCCAGCCTCTCAGGCACCCGCCTGCTTCTAATTTTCTTCGGAGGTGGTAGGGGAGCACTGGCACTTTTGAGCCTCAGCGGGATTTCATGAGCCTGAGTGGCCACCGGGCAGACCCTTATCGATCAGCCTTTTAGAGGCACAGCGGGAGTTATACGGCAATAAATCGGGGAGTCAGGCAGGGCGCGCGGCTGCTCCTTAAATGCTGGCTGCGGGGCCCCGCTGCCGACATCTCAGTACTGAGCTCAAGCATCAATCTCCCACCAGTCAATTGATAAAAGTGTTTCTGGAGCTCCTGCTACGTAATCGGTGCTGGTGGTGAGGAGGGGCGGGGCTTGCCGCGATGTTTGCTCCACCAAGTCCCGCATTTATCGCATTTATAGCAGGGAGGCAGTGCTTGACCACAAGGGCTACAGGAAGTGATGGAGGTGAGTCACTGGGGTGGGGGGCGGGGACAGGTGCTGAACGATTAGTAGAAGGCTGCCTCCATCAGGTTGGATGTTTTTGCAACGAACCACGAGGCAGAGGGGGTAGAGATCACGGTTGAGGGGACCAGGTTCCTCTTCGTGTGAAAAAAAATGGAAAAAAAAATTGAGGGTCTAGTTTAAGGTGATGGGAGAAAAGGAGAGAGGTGATGGGAAAAGCAATGAACGCTCTCCTCTGGTTTGGCAGCTGGTAGATCAGGCAGTTACTGGAAGGAATGAGAGTCCCAGGGCAGCTTTTTAGGGGAAGGAAAGGAAAGGATTTCTTCAAAGACAAAGCAAAGCGAATATTTATTTAATAAGTTGAGGGTCAATGAATTTAAGTGCAAAGGTATAGCCTCAACTAGTTTTTTGTTTTGTACTTTGCACTACACAAAAATTTTACATTAAAAGTAGAAATGAGGGAGGTATCATTTAGTTATTGTTATTTTAATATAGAATTACCTTTTAGAGAAAAAGAGTGTGGGTGGACTGTGGCCATACACCTGCCTTTCTGAGTTACTCAAGTTGGATGAAGCCTGACACCCCAGGCACCGGCACCCACCTGGGGGAGCCCCTTGACCTGCTGGTGTCAGGCCCGGTGGCCTTCATTAGCTTCTCTGGGGCTGGGCTCACAGATTCAATAACCACCGACAAACCTCATACTGCGTTTGGAGACTGATTCCAGGAGATTTCCTTCTGGTACAGAGCAGCTGAGAAGTCACACCCACAGTTTAGGGCCAGAGGCTGAAGAGGCCTGTGTTTGAAGCAGCAAGGGCCCCATAAGAAGTCCTTCAGCCCAGGGGATGCTGCATTAAACAGCTTCAGAAGGGAGCCAAGCTTTGGGGAAATGCGTTGAACCTGAAGCTTTGGGGGGGTTTTACCACTGATGAGCTAGTCCGCCTTTGAGCAATGGATAACCTTGGCCTTGGGCCCAGCCCTCTTTATGAGGAGAAGAAACTGATGGAAAGTTTGCTTTGTTCAGTAAATGGGGAGTGGTTTCGAAGGACTGAGTTGAGAAAAGGGTACCAGCTTGGTTCCCCTGTTTGTGTCGGGGCCTGGGTACTTCCCAGGCATGGAGGACAGTTGCTCCTTTGCACAACTTTCAGAAGCTCCGCTTCCCCAGGGAATAGGACAACTAAACAGCTTCCTCTTGGAGCCCATTAGCCAGGGTGTAGGTGATGTTCTTTCTAAAGGTCGACTATTTTATTCTATAAACACCTCTCCCCACCTCAATCGTAGCACATATCTTTCTTCTACCTTTTGCAACAAAAAATTACTTTGCTCAGATGTGTAAGTTGAACCCTTACCTGTAGGGTCAAAGATGGGATTCTCGTTTGGTGTGTTTTCCCAGGGTTTTGGCTCCTTGTTTGGGTTTCCCTCAAACAGATTTCTTGACTTGGGTGCTGTATTCTGCGGCATCTTGTCCTCCCCACGCACTAGAATAGAGAAGACCCCACGGGCTGAGTTAAGTGAGGTTCGGGTTAAGGGAGAGAGATGAGTACGCCCCGGGGAAGGTGGCAGAGACCACGGACTTGGGTCTAGGAGGGACTGTGAGTCCCAGGAGAGTCTGGGTTGGGGGCCAAGTGCTGGGGACAGGGTGCACTCACTGGTGAGGTAGCAGTCCAGGCTGATGGAGATATTGTTGAAAGCCACGGTGGCTCTGGATCCTTGTCCCCACCACGCAACAATCTGCAGCCAGAACCTGTAAGCATGTCAAGAGGAGTGGGTGTGAGAAACTACGCGGGTGGGTCATGTCTTGGATTCAACGTCCAGCACCATCCAAATGTGCACTGATGACCCGGCTTGCAACTGTAGCTGTTATCAGCCTCATCTCATCTCAGGGAGGCAGCGAAGGGGGGGCAGTCAGCATCTCCCTACTTCTCCAGCACAGGGCACTTCCCTTTCTGCGGGACTGCTCTCTAGGTTAATGGAATTTGGAGCTTGGGGCCTGAGACCAGGATTCGCGGACACCCTGAGGAGACCTCTTGTGCCTTCTGGGCGTGCAGCGTGGGCAGAAGAGCTAGGCTTCATATCAGCTGGTGCTCACAGGCGGGGCTGAAGACATTATTAAACTATTGAGATGCTTCTGTGCCAGCTGATAAAGCGCCTCTGTCCCCCATGTGTCCTCTGCTTGTTGATTGCCTCAGGCAGCATGGCTCTATCCCTGGAGCCCCGTGGATTCCTCATTATCCAGCAACTGAAAGGTTAACTCCTCACTCAGAGGGGGATCTCGAGGAACCCATGTCTTGTTCAGTATCCGTTCTGACTGGGGTTGGTCTCTGCAGTGCCCGACTGATTGTTAAATATTACATGATCTGAGTGTGATCCCTGGGAGTGTTCGTAAGCAACACAGAGTGGGCCATAAGTGTTAACAGTAAACCCATGACATATCGTTTCCTTCCATCTCTTTCACAGCCTTGGAGGATCAGGTCCTGGGACTGTGGCCAGGGAAGGCTTTAGAGTGGGATAAATAGAAAATACCTTTGGGTCATCTGTTTCCTGGGAAGTCATCCTCCTGGAAGACTTCAGTTAGCCAGCCCTGTCCTGCTGTACAGTGAGTTTCCTGAGAACTTAAAAACCCTCTCCCACCTTTCAGAAAGTCAATCCAAATCCAGCACGACCTTGCAGAAGCACGCACAGTCTCTGGTGTGGATGTTAAAATATCAAGAGAGACAACCCATGCCCACCAATTGGTGACTGGATAAACCACATATGTGGTGGCCATACAGTGGAATGCTACTCCCCAATATAAAAGAATGGGCATGGTTATAGGCTATAAAATGGATAGACCTCAAAAACATTACACCAAGTTAAAGAAGCCAGACAGTAATTAAAGACCTCAGGACACTATTCATCTACATTTTTCCATTTACATGAAACGTAGAGAAGAGGCAAATCTATAGAGATTGAAAGCAGATTAGTGGTTGCCTGGGAATGGGAACAGTATTGACTGTAAACCAACACAAAGGTTCTTTTTGGGGGGACGCAAACATTCTGCAACTGGATTGTGGTGTTCTTTGCACAACTCTGTACGTTTGCTAAAAGTCCCTGAGGTGTACACTTAAAACAGGTGAATTGAGGGTACGTAAATTATAGTTCAGAAATGCTGGCAAAACAAAAGGGGAGCGGGAACTCAGACAGCAGAGGTGGCAGTGTGAGGTAGCGAGAGCAGAAAGCGGAAGTGCCGGGAGGAGTGGGGGGCTGACAGCGCGCAGAGGGCGGGGCAAAGAGCGCAGAGCAAACCCAGGAACCGGCCTCGGCAGAGGGAGGAGGGCACAAAGGAAACAGACCTGAGGAGAACGAATGTTTGCTTATGATTTGCAGTGAGGGCAGCAAAGCTTTAGAGTCAGTGAGTGAACTGCCACAGAGGCCGGAAGCCCCCATCGTGCCCGTGGGCGGATGACCTCTGATCCACACGTAGAAGGGTTCAACGCTGGGACCAGAGAAGAACTACTGCCTCTTGTGGGGGAAAGACTTGAAAACAAACTCAAACTTTTATCTAAATGGTGTGTTTGTGATCAGTTATTCTTAACCAAGCTACTCAGTAAATCCGTCTGTGTCTTTACCTGTCTTATGAAATCTGGTCCATCACAAATAATCCTTCTTATTTGAAAGTCACAATTAGGGGGCCCAAACCTGGTTCGATTCTGAAGAGGAAATGCCTGAACCTGCTGTACTCATGCCAATCTCACTGGTGCCTTGAGGCTACATTCCCTATGATGGGGCCCGCGTGCCTCCATTAGGATAGACCGGTAAAGAGGGCTGGCGGTTGGTTGGGCTTGGAAAGAACAGTGCCCAGTGGAGACTCCCCAAATCCTGTTCTGGGCTGGATGACTGTGCATGAGGGGTCGAACCCACCCAATTGGTCCAGCCAGCTGTTGGCACCTGGCACGTGCCTCTGAGAGGCATCTTTCAGGATGACCTTGATAAGCACCCCCCGCAAGGATTTTTGTTTCACGTACACCTCTCATGTATGTGTATTGGGTCCTACTTCAGACCTGTAAGGGATTCTAAAAGAAATCAGACAAGACGCTGCATTCAAGTTGCTTGCTGACCCGTGGAGAGACAAGGGGTCTCTGTGTCAGTGTAGAATCAGTTAGAAGGAGGTGGATACCACATGAGAGGTGCCGGTAAGATGCTCTGAGCGCTCAGAGAAAGGAAGAATTCCACCAGGCTGCGAAGATGGGGAGCACACCCGCACTGGGTTTCTCCAAGAGTCTCGGCGAGGTCAGAGGTGTGGTCTTCCTGGATCTCCACAGGGGACCTGGTCTACAGATGACCTCCTAGCCAGAGCTTGTGTAACCCCCAGACGCAGCCAGACCTGGGATTCTCAAGGGGCAAACAAGTGCCCTAATATTGCTGTCTCGTTCTCTTGACAGCAGTTGCCAGCGTTAGGGAGAGACTGCTCCCAGGCAGCAAGAGGACAGGTACTTAGAGCTACTTGGAGAGGGTGACTAGAAAGAATCATGTTCCCTGGGGGAACGTCAGGGAGGCAAATCTGCCCGATGCTCCTGCACAGCAGCGGGTAAGGGGCTCTCCATCCACCTTTCCGATTCCACTCAGGCTCATCGTCTCCTAGCCTGTCCTCCAGAGGCCAAGGGGCAAGGCCAGGCACCGATTTCGGTGCTGAGCTGCATCATAGGAATACTTTCCGGGAGAGCCTGGGGAACATGAGCAAGTAAGTTACACCTGTGTGCCTGTCGAGCGTGGGGTGGGGACGGCCTAAGCCCCTGCTTCCCCCTAACTCGTCTCTTCCCCTAGATGGATGTGTCCCCTTCCCTCTCTGCTCTCCCTGCCCCTGTCTTGCCTTCCTGCTTATTACTGAGAGATTAGAGCTGCAAAGTTCTCAACCAGCCACTGGGCCTCTTAGCATGGATGGCGTGATGCAAGCTGGTGCTGGAATGGTTTCTAAATAGAAGAGTTTCTAAAGTGCTCTGCAAGGCAATGGCAGTGGCAGCTGCTGTTTCAAAGAGTTTGATTGACACTGGGAATTGCACATATTTTGAGTCAGGAACACTCATAACAATCAGGGAAGACTCAGTCAGATGCCGAATCAGATGTAAACATGTGCTGTTGCCTCCGTCCGCCCAGGAGGCCATGCCGCCGCCCCCCGACAAATGCTCCAGACTCCAGACGCTGCAGGGAGGGGACAGGTGGGACAAAGGTGGGTCAGGCTGGGAAGTGGGGGGGGCAGGGGTGAAGCAGAGGCAGTCGGGGAGTGGGGTCTGGGGATGGCGGGGCAGGGAGGGAACAGAAGGCCCCACTGAAGAGCTTCTTTTCTGTGGGAGCACTAGCCAAGAGACCAGGCGGCCATCGGGGCCACCCAGATCCAGCCTTCTCTACTTTGGATGGTACCTCGTGGAGTATCTTTGCCTGAACCTCAGGTAAAGAGGAGAGTTTTCTCCTGGCTCTGCTTGCCCTCTCCTAGCTGGAGATGGGTGAGACTTCCTCAAGGCTCTCAGAGTCTTTCCGATCTAAGTGCAGACACCAAGTCACTCTCCAGAGTCAGCCGTGGCTTCAGGTCTTGGATCTTAGCACATACCAGGAGGGCCGCTCTGGGTCTCAGAGAAAACACGGTCCATGCCACATTACTGCCAGGATGGCAGGGGCCAGTGCACAGGTTCCTCTGCTGCCCCAAAGCCTCGGCTCTGTGTGGGGAAAGGAAGCAGAGCCTCAGGAAAAGCCAGCTCTGTGGGGCTTGTCCAGCTCCCTTACTGAGCTGTGTCAGTTCAGAGCATGGCAGCTGAGACCCCTCCGTCTGGCCCTCAGCCGTGGGGATTTCGCTCCCTGCCCCTCCACAGATCACACCTGCTCCGGTCTTTCTCTTTCTCCAAATAATACACTTTTGATTGCCTGGGTGGTTGTTGCTTTGCTTTTTCCCTATTTTCCAGCCAGTGAGGTTTGGAGCTTGTTGCTAACACAGACTTGGCTAGAGATCTTGGCTGGAGCCTGGCTTTGCATAAAGAACAGCCCTCTGACTGTCTCGTTCAGCTTTACAGAGAGGCCTGTTGAGAGCTGACCCAGGGGGGTTCTGTGAGCTGGCCGTTGGAGCAGAGGGCCAGGGTAGAGGGGCGGCCTTGGCATCAGGTGCCACCCAGACCCACGGGGCAGATGTCTGCATGGGACGTGCGGAGGCAGCTCATGTAGAGCTCAGAAACGCACAATCTCATTCAGGCCACAGACTGTTAATGGACGGTGGATAGAATGCCTTACTTGCCACCTTGCCAGCCTTAGCGATTGACAAACCTAACTAAGTTCACTTAATGATTTTAAATAGCTGACAAAAAGGTGTGTGTCTGAATGTAGACTGAGAGAACAGGAAGGCTCTGGAGAGAGAGAAGAAAGAATGGCCGGGCTGGGTAACAGGCATTTAATGGATAGGCACCACGTCTTGGATTCCTCTGTCGACCATTCAGTGGGCTTGGAAGGTGGGAGTGCAGCTGGGGCTCTCTGGGCTCTGGCTGCTTAGCATAGGGCTGACAGATACTGCTGAGGAAACACGCTTTCTTCAAGGTCTCACTGTGCAGTTGATTTGCTCCACAAAAGGCTTCTAAAACGGACTGTCGCAAAGCTCCGGTCGCTGTATGCATTTCTATTAGAATAATGCATGTGATGACAAAGCCCTGCTGCATCCATCCTATTATCTGTGTGACTGACTTCAGTTACCAGTGGAAGAAGAGGGGCTGATGGCCAGCCTTGGGTGCCTGGGACCAGCCTTGGCTGGGATCAGTGTGGCCAGGGCCAGGCATGTGTGCCCTGATGCTAGGAGTCTTGGGCTCCGGCTCGGTAGAGTAGGGGTGGGCTGGACATTCTAGGCCACACTCAGCAGCTGCGAGCCTCCTGCTTCCCCAGCAGTCCCACTCTCTCAGTAATTTACCATCTCCTGATGTGGCCATCGCTTTGCTCATGGCTCTCTATTCCCCACAGCCCAGAGTCCAAAATACTTGACCTAATATCCACAGCCACCCTCTCCAAGGAGACTGCTCAGGATTCTCTGACATAGCCTACTTGGCTATTCTTGAACGCACATAAAACATTCCTGTCTCGAAGCCTCTGCGTATCCTGATGGTCTTCTCTGGAATGCCCTTGTCCCTTTCCCATTTCCCTAAGACCCAAATTTTCCTCAAGGCCCAGCTTATAATAAGCCCATTTTCTCCACGCAGGCTGCCCTGACACATGGGGGTCACTGCGCCATCGGAACACTGGCCATGCTCTGTCGGACCCAGCACAACGCTCTGTGTGTTGTGGTTTGCCTCTCAATGTGGATGCTCTGTGTCTCCCACAGCATGCAGGTCCTGTGACCCGGCAAGAAGCTGAGTCACACACCCCTTTCCATCCTCTGTGCTCGATGGGGGCTTAATATAGGTTCGCTAACAATGTGACAGCCAGTGACACTTCTCCAGGCACTTGATTCCCTGTCTTGTCCACAAGACATCTGGATCTGACACTTTATGCCAGTGACTTCCACATGTGGTCGACCCTCACAGTCACTTAGGAAACTTAAAAAAACAAAAGTATTCTTCGGCCCAGTATGTGATGTACTAAGTCAGAATCTCTGTGTAATGCAGGGCCTAGGACTCTGCATTCAAGCAAGTTTTCTAGGTGATCCTAATGTTCAGCCAATTTTGTAAACCATTGTCCTATGCTGTCCTGCTAATTTAAAGTCTTTTCAAAATGCCTTTTCCTGTTTATTTGTTTAATTTTTTGTTTGTTTTTAGAAAGGAAAAATTTAGTGAGAGAAATTCTCACTAAAAGTGAGAAAGTGAGGTTTCACTCCATCATAAAATTTGGGGACTGAAACATTCACACCTTAGAATAGATCCTGGAATTGATTTCAGCCTTGAATTATGGAGGTTCTTGGAGAAGACTGATCAATGCTCAGAGTAGCTACATAAGGAATCAGTATTCTCAAGTGACACTCTAATAGACGCCAGAGATGGGGGGCCGTATTCCTTGGCTTATCCCATCACACAACACGTATATGTATATTTTTTCATCAAACCTATTTCCCTTTTTTCTGGGCACAGAGCTAGGCTACATTCCCCAGCGACTGTTGCAGTTAGGTATGGCTAGGTGACTGAGTTGTAGCCAATGGAAAGTGAGCTGAAGTGATGACTCATAAAAAATCTTCCTATGCCAGAATCCTCCAGTGCTCTTCCCTCATTGGTTGTCTGAAGGCAAAGGATTTCAAAACTGGAGAAAAGGGTGAAGCCACAGAGGGAAGGAGCCAGGATCTCTGAATGACCACATGGAAGGCTACTTGCCAATTGGCACATTCATTTTGGATTTCACATGAGTAAGAAATACATTTCTTTTTGCACAGCCTGAGGATTGGAGGTTTAATGTTACTCTGGGTAGTGTTACCACAGCTACCATATCATGTAGCACAAGCCTAGTTACTCAGGTGTGTTCAATGCACCTGGCGTGGTTGGGTTGACAACAAACCTACTCCTGGAGGTGGGGTGATGGGTAAAGTCAGCCCTTGGCTGGCTGCAGGTCTGTGAGCACAGCTTCTCTCACAGCTGCAGGGCCAGGGACAGGCCTGCGGGAGGCAAACTGGGTCTTAAGGAGGGAGGTCTAGAGCCCTGGGACACTAGTTCCTGCCTCCCTCTGGGAAGGTAAGCACAGCAAGACCAAGTTGCTTGTGAAAATCCTTGAGCTTGATGGGTTTCATCGGTGCAATTCACCCTGCTTAGCCTAACATTGCGCTGGAGCCCGTCATTCATCTTCTCTCAGTTCAGCCCGATGTTAATAAGCATGTTGAGGTCCTCAGCCCCTGTGGCTTCAGGAAGGGAGACATGTGCTGCCACAGCTGGCTAGGGGCGGGGAGCACCTTTTGTTTTCTCCACCGCCTGTGAGGAGGGCCCTGGAAGGGCTGGGTTTTCCCTGTGGATATGGACTCACGGCGGCCAGACTCACATCGTTGAGAAGGGCAGCTGCCATTCTGGGCAAGCAGAGCCTTGCGATCTTCCCTGACCTTCTGCCCCCACCTCTGGTTCTGGAGCCTGTGGGGCTGCTCCTGAGTGAGTCTCTATTGGTAGGAATGAACGAACAAACGCAGGCCCACACCGGGCAACAGGCATCGCTCTCTGCTTCCGTTGGCAACGGCTGATGTAGCAGAGGGAGGACCCCAGCTGGACACCAGAGAGGAGCCTGTTTGGAAGCGAGGAGCCCCAACAGTTGTGGCTTTACTGGGGCTCACACTGTTCTTGCTTTCGGTACCTCCCCATCCCCGGCCCTTACTGCCCTGCGATGCAACAGACTGGTTTTCCTCAAGGCCTCTGACAACATTCCTAGAAGGCTGGGCTGTACTGTTGTCTAGGCAAGCCCATCACCTGGCATTCTTACTGGGTAGGCAGTAAGCGTTGGCTTGATAAATAGATACATAATACCTGGATGACTTTGGCGGTTAGTACCACTCCACACCGGAGCATCTTCACAGGGTGCTCTCTGGTGAAGTGGAAGGAGATGGAGGCAGAAGCTCTAAGGAGAAGCCTCTAGTTTAACTGCCTGTAGGCGCTTGATTTAACCCCTTAGTTACTGAGAGGTGTGGGACAGAGCGGGCACCTCACGTTGTGAAGGAGTAAAGCACTGGGGAAGGGAGGTACATGGCTGTTGTGGGTGCAGAGAGAATCTCAGGGGAGGTTCAGCAGCTGCTGTGACAGTCGGAATAGCCTGCCCAGCAGAAGGGCAGCAGGCACTGGCTGAATTGAGGGGGGTGTGTTCCAGGGTGTGACATACTCCCATAGGCATCTTCCTCCCTGGAGAGGGAGGGGTGGACGCAAAGCAGTTACAAATGGAAATTTTTGGAGAAGGGGAGGCAGGCAGTGGTGAAGAAAGTATGCAGGGCCTGACCCTCTGCTGGTTTCTCATGGGGACTGGGTGGCCTGAGTTTTCTGTGTCAGTCCTTATGGAAGTGAACTTTATTCTCTCTTAAAGGTGATTCGTTAAATGTATAACCAAATGTATTTATTTTTTATGCTTTTGTTAGACATGGAACATTAATACATCTGCAAATAAAAGATGCCTATTGGAATGTATGCTCTAGTTTGGGAGTAGGGATAGTCAAAAGCATACTAGAGTAGTGACTTGAAAAGGCACACGGGGAGGGCGCACAATGGCCTGGAAGGAAGAGGAGAGAATCTCCCTGGGCTTGTGATGCTGCCCCGCTGGAGGTGTGAGAGAAGGAAGGCAGGCAGGGTGGGTTTGGGTCGGGGGAGGTCTCGAGCAGGAGCTGGCGGTGGGGAATTAAGACAATGGATCTCAGGGGGTGGATGAAGTGAAGGAAACTAACTCAAAATGAGTAAGAGGTGTGGCCTAAAAAAAAATCCCCAAACCAAAATATTTTGTTAATTGTAATGGCTACTATATACCAAGTTTTCAACTATATGCCAAGCACTGTGCTTTCATTTCTTCACACATGTACATAGGAAGTGGACTAGCCTCAGGATCAAGGGAAAATTATTTCACCTCTTTAGACCTCAGTTTCCTCTTCTAAAAAAGGGATTAATTATAGTATCTACCCCCAAGGGACTGTTTTGAGGATGAAATGAGATAATGCATTTTAAGTACTTGTTATAGTGACTGCCATGCAGTGAGGACTCAACAAATGCTAGCTGTAATCACAGTCATTTATAACTTCCATGGCTCTATGAGGAAGCTGTGATTCAACTTACAAAAATAGGAATCAAACACAACTTTCAGGGTTGTAACTAGACCTGCAAACTAAGGTTCATTGGAAATCTCTGGATCTCCACTTTGGATTTTCTCTCACTGAGTAGAGTACTTCTCTACTCAGGTAAGAATAAGTAATGAAAATGTCCCTCTAATGCCCTTCTCAACACAGAAGATGCTACACAAAGAGAAAATATTGTGTATATAAAACAGGGATTCTGTGAATGAGAAGCAAGAATGGACTAGGAGAAAAATCTTGACTCTGAGGAGTTTTGGGTCTAAGTACATGAAGCCATAACTCTCAGTCTAATTAATCCCATTTGAAAGATGCCTTTGTGAAACACACCACTTGTCATTAGGACCAAGGATGCAAAGGGAACAGAAATCTAAATATCTCCAGAGGGAACATTTTCTTCTTGTTAGACTGTGTGGCTAAAAGCCTCTATAGTGATAATCCTGGGGAATAGAGCCTACATATGTGTGATAAGTTATGTACGTTCTATTTGGCTGTACAACTGCAGTGATTTGTAGGGCATGGCTTGATTCATGGTGTTTCCAAATCCATCTCATAATGAGTTGAACTTAGCATCTGCTTCTGCGCTGTAAGCATGTCAAAGCTTAGGATGGTGTGGGAGGATTGTGCTTAATTTACTAGGATATATAATTATAAAGAGGAAAACTAGGGTATGTCCCTGCCAGAGACTGACAATTAGAATAAAGGGAGAGACCTTGCATTTCTTCCGTTTTGAGAAAAGGTAGAATTAATTCCAGCAGAAGGAGTGGCAGTTGAATGGCAGTGGGAGGGGGGAAGCTGATGAAGTGGGGAGAGAATGGAGAAAACCAGTTATATGAGGGAGATGTAAAGTAATGAGATAACTTTTAAGCACACATCAAGCCAGTATTTGAATTTGTGCTGTCCTTCAAAATTACCTTGAGAGACTACAATCCTGCAGCCTGTGGAACAAAAACCACACTCACAGAAAGATAGACAACATGAAAAGTCAGAGGGCTGTGTACCAGATGAAGGAACAAGATAACCCCCCAGAAAAACAACTAAATGAGGTGGAGGTAGGCAACCTTCCAGAAAAAGAATTCAGAATAATGATAGTGAAGATGATCCAGGACCTCAGAAAAAGAATGGAGGCAAAGATCAAGAAGATGCAAGAAATGTTTAACAAAGACCTAGAAGAATTAAAGAACAAACAAACAGAGATGAACAATACAATAACTGAAATGAAAACTACACTAGACAGAATCAGTAGCAGAATAACTGAGGCAGAAGAACGGATAAGTGACCTGGAAGACAGAATGGTGGAATTCATTGCTGTGGAACAGAATAAAGAAAAAAGAGTGAAAAGAAATGAAGACAGCCTAAGGGACCTCTGGGACAACATTAAATGCAACAACATTCATATTATAGGGGTCCCAGAAGAAGAAGAGAAAGAGAAAGGACCCGAGAAAATATTTGAAGAGATTATAGTCGAAAACTTCCCTAACATGGGATAGGAAAGAGCTACCCAAGTCCAGGAAGCGCAGAGAGTCCCATACAGGATAAATCCAAGGAGAAAAACACCGAGACACATAGTAATCAAACTGGCAAAAAAAAAAAGACAAAGAAAAATTATTGAAAGCAGCAAGAGAAAAATGACAGATAACATACAAGGGAACTCCCATAAGGTGAACAGAGCTGATTTCTCAGCAGAAACTCTACAAGCCAGAAGGGAGTGGCATGATATACTTAAAGTGATGAAAGGGAAGAACCTACAACCAAGATTACTCTACCCAGCAAGGATTCACATTCAATGGAGAAATCAAATGCTTTACAGACAAGCAAGAGCTAAGAGAATTCAGCACCACCAAACCAGCTCTACAACAAATTCTAAAAGAACTTTTCTAAGAGGGAAACACAAGAGAAGAAAAGGACCTACAAAAACAAACCCAGAACAATAGAAAATGGTCATAGGAACATACATATCGATAATTACCTTAAACGTGAATGGATTAAATGCTCCAACCAAAAGACACAGGCTCCCTGAATGGATACAAAAACAAGATCCATATATATGCTGTCTACAAGAGACCCACTTCAGACCTAGGGACACATACAGATTGAAAGTGAAGGGATGGAAAAATATATTCCATGCAAATGGAAATCAAAAGAAAGCTGGAGTGGCAATACTCATATGAGATAAAATAGACTTTAAAATAAAGAATATTACAAGAAATAAGGAAGGACACTATATAATGATCAAGGTATCAATCCAAGAAGAAGATATAACAATTATAAATACATATGCACCCAACATAGGAGCACCTCAAAACATAAGGCAACTGCTAACAGCTATAAAAGAGGAAACTGACAGTAACACAATAATAGTGGGGACTTTAACACCTCACTTAACACCAATGGACAAATCATCCAAACAGAAAATTAATAAGGAAACACAAGCTTTAAATGACACAATAGACCAGATAGATTTAATTGATATTTATAGGACATTCCATCCAAAAACAGCAGATTACACTTTCTTCTCAAGTGCGCATGGAACATTCTCCAGGATAGATCACGTCTTGGGTCACAAATCAAGCCTCAGTAAATTTAAGAAAATCGAAATCATATCAAGCATCTTTTCTGACCACAACGCTATGAGAGTAGAAATCAATTACAGGGAAAAAAACGTAAAAAACACAAACACATGGAGGCTAAACAATACGTTACTAAATAACCAAGAGATCACTGAAGAAATCAAAGAGGAAATAAAAAAATACCTAGAGACAAATGACAATGAAAACATGACAATGCAAAACCTATGGGATGCAGGAAAAGCAGTTTTAAGTGGGAAATTTATAGCTATACAAGCCTACCTTAAGAAACAAGAAAAATCTCAAATAAAGAATCTAACCTTACACCTAAAGGAACTAGCGAAAGAAGAACAAAGAAAACCCAAAGTTAGCAGAAGGAAAGAAATCATAAAGATCAGAGCAGAAATAAATGAAATAGAAACAAAGAAAACAATAGCAAAGATCAATAAAACTAAAAGCTGGTTCTTTGAGAAGATAAACAAAATTGATAAACCATTAGCCAGACTCATTAAGAAAAAGAGGGAGAGGACTCAAATCAATAAAATTAGAAATGAAAAAGGAGACGTTATAACAGACACCACAGAAATACAAAGCATACTAAGAGACTACTACAAGCAACCCTATGCCAATAAAATGGACAACCTGGAAGAAATGGGCAAATTCTTAGAAAGGTATAACCTTCCAAGACTGAACCAAGAAGAAATAGAAAATATGAACATACCAATCACAAGGAATGAAATTGAAACTGTGATTAAAAATCTTCCAACAAACAAAAGTCCAGGACCAGGTGGCTTCACAGGTGAATTCTATCAAACATTTAGAGAAGAGCTAACACTCTGAAACTCTTCCAAAAAATTTCAGAGGAAGGTACACTCCCAACCTCATTCTATGAGGCCACCATCACCCTGATACCAAAGCCAGATGAAGATACTACAAAAAAAGAAAATTACAGACCAATATCACTGATGAATATAGATGCAAAAATCCTCAACAAAATACTAGCAAACAGAATCCAACAACACATTAAAGGATCATACACCACGATCAAGTGGGATTTATCCCAGGGATGCAAGGATTCTTCAATGTACGCAAATCAATCAATGTGATACACCATATTAACAAATCGAAGAATAAAAACCATATGATCATCTCAATAGATGCAGAAAAAGCTTTTGACAAAATTCAACATCCATTTATGATAAAAAAACTTTCCAGAAAGTGGGCATAGAGGAATCTACCTCAACATAATAAAGGCCATATATGACAAACCCACAGCAAACATCATTCTCAATGGTGAAAAACTGAAACCATTTCCACCAAGATCAGGAACAAGACAAGGCTGTCCACTCCTACCACTATTATTCAACATAGTTTTGGAAGTCCTAGCCACAGCCGTCAGAGAAGAAAAAGAAATACAAGGAATACAAATCGGAAAAGAAGAGGTAAAACTGTCACTGTTTGCAGATGACAATATTATACATAGAGAATACTAAAGATGCCACCAGAAAACTACTAGAGCTAATCACTGAATTTGGTAAAGTTGCAGGATACAAAATTAATGCACAGAAATCTCTTGCACTCCTACATACTAATGATAAAAAATCTGAAAGAAATTAAGGAAACACTCCCATTTATCGCTGTAACAAAAGAATAAAACACCTAGGAATAAACCTACCTAGGGAGACAAAAGACCTGCATGCAGAAAACTATAGGACACTGATAAAAGAAATTAAAGATGATACCAACAGATGGAGAGATATACCATGTTCTTGGATTGGAAGAATCAATATTGTGAAAATGACTATACTACCCAAAGCAATCTACAGATTCAGTGCAATCCCTATCAAATTACCAATGGCATTTTTTACAGAACTAGAACAAAAAATCTTAAAATTTGCATGGAGACATAAAAGACCCCAAATTGCCAAAGCAGTCTTGAGGGATAAAAACAGAGTTGGAGGAATCAGACTCCCTAACTTCAGACTATATTACAAAGCTACAGTCATCAAGACAATATGGTAGTGGCACAAAAACAGAAATAAAGATCAATGGAACAAGATAGAAAGTCCAGAGATAAACCCACGCACCTATGGTCAACTAGGCTATGGCAAAGGAGGCAAGGATATACAATGGAGAAAAGACAGTCTCTTCAATAAGTGGTGCTGGGAAAACTGGACAGCTACATGTAAAAGAATGAAATTAGAACACTCCCTAACACCATACACAAAAATAAACTCAAAATGGATTAGAGACCTAAATGTAAAATGGGACACTATAAAGCTCTTAGAGGAAAACATAGGAAGAACACTCTTTGACATAAATCACAGCAAGATCTTTTTTGATCCACCTCCTAGAGTAATGGAAATAAAAACAAAAATAAACAAATGGGACCTAATTTTGCAAAGCAAAGGAAACTATAAACAAGATGAAAAGAAAACCCTCAGAATGGGAGAACATATTTGCAAACAAATCAATGGACAAAGGCTTAATCTCCAAAATATATAAACAGCTCATGCAGATCAATATTTAAAAAACAAACAACCCAATCCAAAAATGGGCAGAAGACCTAAATAGACATTTCTCCAAAGAAGACATACAGATGGCCAAGAAGCACATGAAAAGCTGCTCAACATCACTAATTATTAGGGAAATGCAAATCAAAACTACAATGAGGTATCACCTCACACCAGTTAGAATGGGCATCATCAGAAAATCTACAAACAACAAATGCTGGAGAGGATGTGGAGAAAGGGGAACCCTCTTGCACCGTTGGTGGGAATGTAAATTGATACAGCCACTATGGAGAACAGTATGGAGGTTCCTTAAAAAATGAAATATAGAACTACCATACAACCCAGCAATCCCACTAGTGGGCATATACCCAGAGAGAACCATAATTCAAAAAGACACATGCACCCCAATGTTCATTGCAGCACTATTTACAATAGCCAGGTCATGGAAGCAACCTAAATGCCCATCGACAGATGCCTGGATAAAGAAGATGTGGTACATATATACAATGGAATATTACTCAGCCATACAAAGGAACGAAATTGGGTCATTTGTAGAGACGTGGATGGATCTAGAGACTGTCATACAGAGTGAAGTAAGTCAGAAAGAGAAAAACAAATATCGTATATTAACACATATATGTGGAAGCTTGAAAAATGGTACAGATGAACTGGTTTCCAGGGCAGAAATAGAGACACAGATGTAGAGAAAAAACGTATAGACACCAAGGGGGAAAAGCAGCGGGGGGTGGGGGTGGGTGGGATGATGAATTGGGAGATTGGGATTGACATGTATACACTGATGTGTATAAAATGGATCAGTAATAAGAACCTGCTGTATAAAAAAGTAAATAAAATTAAAATTAAAAAATAAAGAAAGGTTAAAATTTTAAAATAAAGAGAAAAAAAAATTACCTTGAGAGCACATGTTTCTACTCCAGGGACGTTGCCACTGCTCAAAACATTTTGGGCACTGCTCTTGGAGCTTTTTCTTGCTACTGTTTAAAGTAGGTTGTAAAGTTCTTATCATTTCATGATGAAGACAGACTATGGCATTGTTTCTATCACTTTGCCAGTTTGTAAATGGACAGAAGAAATATCCTTCCATGGATCAATGCCTCCCTGTCAGCAGCTGTATCCACCTTTGGCACATTCTCTGAGTCTTGACAGAAGGACTACTGTGAGGTGGGAGCAATCTGAATACAGCTCTTTACTCTCAAGTGCCCAGTTCTGGGTCTCCCTACTCACAAGGGCCAGGGCACCCAATTAAGATCAAAGTCTTTCTTACAAAGTGATTGTGTCAGGACAGTGCCCAGAGACAAAGAGAGTGCAAGTACCAGGCAAGTCTCTAAAGAGAACTCCCTGTCACAAGAGTAACAAATGCTGTTTGGGTTCATCTGATGGGACACAGGCATTGCTCTGATATACAGAACACTGTGTAGTAGTATTTCTTAAAATGTGATTCTATCTGTTTTGTTAGACACAGTTTGAACAGAGGAAGAATATTAGATGGATTTCAATAAGTGAAATTCTCAGTTAATTCAGCTGGAATTTGAAAATACATGCAATTTCCCTCAATACTTCATTCTGTCGACATGCATTTATTGGGCATACTATGTGTTAGGTATGGTACTAGACAATCAGGAAACTGCAATATAAGACAGACCTGATACCTGCCTTGTTGGCATGTATATTTAGATAATAAAAAACAGAAAGCAAAGAGTGATAAGTCATTATAAGGGTGTTTCAAAAGTCATGAGACTGTATTGTATGTATACTATACAGTCTAGGGGTCTGGGGACACTTCTTTAAAAAGTTAAGGAAGAGTAGTAATCAGGGAGATGGAAGGTAGAAGAACATTGCGTGTGGAGAGAATGGCAGCTGCAAAAGCCTGGAAGTAAGAACTTATCATGATGCAACTGAGTTGAAAGAAGTTTTAGTGAGGTTACCAGGTAGAGTAATAGAAGAATGTATAAGAAGGGGCTGGTGAGGTTATGGTTGGAGAGAGCACATGTGGGCCTAAATGAAGGTATCTTTAAAGGAAATTGAAAGGTACTCTAAAAACCACAGAAGCCATGGAAGGATGTAAAAAATGAGAAATAATTAGATTTACATTTCAGAAAGTTTATTCCAGCTTCCTTGTGTAGACTGGATTGAGTGGGGATAAAAAATTGAGACAAGGAGACAAGACAGGAGGTCACTGCCATATCTAGGTGGTGGCTAGTTTCATGTAATGCCCAGGGGCTATGATGAGTTTCTACAGCCTGGGAGCTCTTTAGGGCTTATCCATAAGCCCTAATAAAGTTGCTTTTAAAACTTTGTAATGTCTGGAGGTTGGGGAACCTGGGAGCAGAGGTGATTTGGGACAGCATAGGGAATGAAGTCCTTGACCTCTCAAGGTCCATGGCTGGGGAGCTGTCCACGAGGCAGGTACTGAATAGCTGAAGCCAGGACCTGCCTAATGACACTTCATGGGACGTGGACAGATGGTAAGGTGCAAATGTCTATCTCAGGGTCGGGAGGAAGGGAGTTGATCTTTGCCTTTTATCCATTTTCTTTGTCTCTTTCCCTTATTTATTTTCTTCCTCTACCTTCTCCATCCTCCCATTTTCATTTTCTGGCAATCTGGGCAGCTATAGCTCACTCTCCCTGAAAGTAAGAGGGAGAATATGCTTCCCCTTTATAAGAAGTCTACAGAGTATTGATGACCACAAATTCACATGAACACATACCCCCATCTCACGGTTGCATGAAACCCTAAACTGGCCACCTTAGCCTTTTCTGAGGCATTAGATGAGGAGATATTATCATTACTATTAATTATTATTATTATATCATAGTTATTATTAGTAGTTACTACTGACTAAGCATTTACTGTGAGCCAGGCAGTTCACCAAGCACTTTACTTCTCCAAGCCTAAGAGGTAGACTTTATTATCTTTGTTTAATAGAATATGGCTTGGGACTTCCCTGGTGGTACAGTGGTTAAGAATCTGCCTGCTGATTCAGGGGACATGGGTTCAATCCCTGGTTCTGGAAGATCCCACAAGCCACGGAGCAACTAAGCCCGTGAGCCACAACTACTGAGCCTGAGTGCCACAAGTACTGAAGCCCGCACGCCTACAGCCTGCGCTCCGCAACAACAGAAGCCACTGCAATAAGCCCACGCACTGCAAAGAAGACCCAATGCAGCCAAAGATAAATAAATAAAATAAATACATTTAGAAAATAGTAGAATATGACTTGACTTGGAAGATCAGCGGTTGTGATTTGTGCCACTTATTCAGTAAATTATCTGAGGCCACAAAACTAAGGGGTGATGATGCAGGGTGTGGGAAATAAACTTCACTGACATGTACTACACATAGATGCTTCTGACACTTACTTTATTTAGTTTTGTAATAATCCTGTAAAATTGTACTGATATTATACTCATTTTGCAGATGTAGGTGCCAAGGCCCAAAGAGGTGGTTCAGTAATTGGCTGAGGTCACACAACTAGTAAGTGGCTGAGCCAGTGTTTAAACTTGGGACTCTCTGACTCTAAAGCCTATGCTCTGTCATCCACAGTTCTACTTTAGTTTTATGGGGCAGTCACATCTACAGTCTAGTTGGATTTTAGCAAGGGAAAGCTGCTTTGCCTCATTCTCTTGCAGTTCCATTTGCCTCTGGGTCTTGATGCCTCCTATATCATCTCTAGTTCCAGGGAGTGGGGAGGGCAGCATCCCACATCAGAGCACGTCAGTGGTGGGCAGGTTCCCGGTGAATGGGGCCACTTGTGTAATTGCACTTTTATTAGGTCACGAGGCATCATTCAACCAAGCTAGCCTTTGTCTGAATCCCCACTGGATGGTTTGGTCTCAATATCAGTATTGGAAATGTCAGTCTGGTAAACAGCCTTTAACAGGAAGGAGGGAGGCTGAGAACAAAGTCTCCTTCAAACAAAACTCTAGCCGATGGGAGTGAACAGAGTCAACATCTTACTCGCGTTAAATCCCCTGGAGTGGCTATGAAAGAGAGAGGACTTGCTGGATTGAGGAGAAAAAAACCTTTTGATTCATCTGAATTAATTTAGCATCTCCCAAGAGGGAGGACTCTGGCATTACCCGCCTGTTCCCCATCCCCTGCACACAAGCCCCTGCAATCCCGAAGGACAAAAGACTAGTCTATGGTGAGGGCGCCCACACTGCCCCTTCTTCCATTTTAATTAAATCCTTTTGTCCTGGGGGCAGCACTGAGTCCTGGGCTGTCCAAGTGCTTTGATCTTTAACCCACACGCATCTGAAGGAGCGGGAAGCTGCTGCTCAGAGGTTGATGGCATCTTCTTATGACAGCACAGCTTAAGTTATGAGCTCTTGGAAATAGCAGACTCTGAAATCTGGGTGAAGAGTTTGAGACCCAGCTATATATTTACAAAGCTGTGTGCCGACGGGCATCACCCTCCACTTTGCCTTAAGCTCTTTGCCCTCATTTTTCGAAGGATCCACTAGAACAGCGATTTGAATGTACTGGGGAGTCAAAAGCAGAAGCTGCTCTAGATCGTAGGGTTTGACAGTTAGCCTATTAAAGATGGCTTAAAGATCCCTTCCAGATCCATTTTTCTGTCCCATTTATATAAATGACTCCCTCCCTCCCCGTCACTTTTTGGTGTGGAACAGACCAGCACCAACTGTCGAGAGTTCAGTGCGGCCCAGCAGAGCGTCACGTTAGCAGCTGAGCTGGTCAGGCACTGCTTTTGCTCCGGGCCGACTGCAGGTGGCAGACTGGCGCCATCCTGGGGAGACAGGTGGCAGCTGAGCAGAGAAGTTGCTGCTCCATTTCTGAGCCATGCAGAGTTAATGATCTTCTAGTCCAACCCTCTCAGTTTAAAGATGAGGAAACTGAGGTCCAGAGAAGTTCAAGGTTACAAAGGACGTTAGTCCTAGAATCTAACTAGGAATCAGGGCCTTTGGTAGAAGCACTCCCCTGTTTACTGAAGAGTTTCTCATCCACCTGCTTTGGGGACCAGACTCCACAGAGCACTGGACTGGGATTGGCCAGAGCGCCAGTCCTCACTCCAATGCTAACTTGCTGCTGCTTCACCTCTTTGGTTCTCAGTGAAGGAGAACCCTGTAAAAGGGCAGGAATGAGGATACATAAGCTCTGTCCTACCTATGTCACAGGTTTTCTTATTGTTAATAAGGAATAAATAGAATGTCAGATGGAAAAGTAAGGCAAAATCCATTAATTAAGATAAAATGCCATATACATATAAAGCCTGATAATTCTTTGGGGGTCATATGAGTTGTTCAGTTTTACTTTTTCCTACAGATACTGGAGGCTGCCAATCAGGCCAGGCCAGAGGTGTGAGAGATACTCATCTCATTAGCATGGAAATCCCTCAGAGAAACCCAGTGCTTCCTGTAAGTCTGCAGGAAGTGTGTGTGTGCACATTTGTGTGTGCACGTGTCTGTGCATGTCTGGATGTGTGTCTTGGGTAGAAGGAATAGCGGGAGGGAAGACAAGGCCCCCCTCTGCATTTTGGCTGATAAGAGGAAAAGGGATAAATGGGGCTGGGTAAAGGCCCACCTGTCGGCCACATCAAGGAGAGGCAGCGCCGTCCACTGCCACAGGCTCAAGCCTTCCAAGGTGGCAACATGCCAGATCATCCTGCTTTGTTCCTTCCCGGTTTTGTTCTCCACCAGCACCAAGGAGACATTTCCCTGCAAGACTCCACGGATGAGCCAGGACATTCGGAGCTGCAAGGGAGAGAAGAGCCAGGAGGACTAGGTGTTACTGTTGAAATGAAATGGTAGCTCACCTTCCTGGAATTCTCAAGGCTTTTGCTGGAGATTCAGCCAAGGTCTTCCCCGTGAGGACAGCTGGTCACCCACAGCCTGATCTCACTCGCTGTCTCCCCAAGTGGCTTTCACCGAGGTTCAAGGAGCTGGGAGGGGGAAACTGATGGGCAATTTTGGAACTTCGTTCAGGTTGATGTCGTCATCCTCAACTTCATAAGATTCTGCCTCTAAGGGTATATTGAGATCAATAGGGTATTAAATGAACTTCCTAAAGAGGACCCAAAGATTACTGTCTGTGACCCCAATTCACTTTGTGACCTTGGGCAGGTGATTTTGTGATTCAATTTCTTTCAGCGATTTAAGTATCATTGATTTTTATTCCTTCCCCAAAGAGTGTAATAATCTTATTTGAATGGTACCATGTCATGTCTTAGCTAACTGGAGACCCTATGACTTGATACCTGTGGCCACTGGTGGGCAAAAGTGAGATAAGAATCTACCTATAAAGATCTTTTAATGTGGTATCTTTCAGAATGAGGGTGCACACTTTGCCTAAAGCAAGATGTAATTATATGTTTTCATTGTGTCTTTACTAAAGGTTTCTATGGCATTGTACGCTAAGACATGTGAAAGGGAACTGTAACTAATCTATCTCAGAAAGTTTAAGTACAGTCATGCCCAGAGGCATTATAGTATATACTATAAACAAGGTCTCTGGTCTTTGTGTTTAAAATAATAGAGGTTGTATGTTTGATAGACAATCTATGAACAACATTTAAAACTTAGGCCACGGGCTTCCCTGGTGGCGCAGTGGTTGAGAATCCGCCTGCCGATGCAGGAGACACGGGTTCGTGCCCCGGTCCGGGAAGATCCCACATGCCGCGGAGCAACTAAGCCCGTGAGCCATGGCCGCTGAGCCTGCGCGTCCGGAGCCTGTGCTCCGCAACGGGAGAGGCCACAACAGTGAGAGGCCCGCATACCGCAAAAAAAAAAAAAAAAAAAAACTTAGGCCAACTATAGCATATCATTGTCCTAAATATTCCTGTTCAGATCCTGTAATAAAAATGGCTATTATAGAAAGGAAGATAAATTATGTCCTATGGCAACCTGGAGTTTTCATCAGCTATGGTCCCTCCTTTTCTCTGATTCTCACTGTTTGAAGACATGCTTCTCTGTAAAACACTACTCCTTTTCTCCTAGTCTCTAAACTCATGGTTGACTCACAATTTGATCAAAGAGGTTACGTACCATGAGGCACTGAAGCAGAAGACTCCCTGCTCTGTTGCATACCAACCCTTCACTAAGAAGGCCACCCCTGAGCCTGGTAAGCCTGGTCTATATAACCCTAACCTCTTTGCTTATACCTTTCCCATTTTCCCAAATCCATTGTAGCAAATACTTGTCTCCACTGCATGTCCCAGGATAATCTCACAAATCTGTTAAATTTTTTCACTGGTCCCACTTGGCTTTCTTGAGCAGTCTGGATGACATAACTGGAAATTTTAACCCTACTCTTGCTAACTAAACCCTCTCAGCCCTTAGCTCATTATCCTGCAGCGACCAGCTTGGGACAATGCTTGCTACATGCTTTTTCTCCTTTTGCTCCCTGGCCACAGAATATTGCTGATTTGGACTGTTGAACCTCAATGTCCTGGATGGTTCATGTTCATGGTACTTATTCATCCACTGGTGATTTCCACAGTTGATTTCTTAACACACATAGCACAATGGGTGTTTCAAACTCTTCCTCAATTACTGATGCTGTCACCTCCTGGTCCCCAATTCCCGATCCATTATTTTGATTCCTACTTTACTGATAAAGATTTACTGTATCAGGTGCTATCTCCTTCAACCTCTCTTTTTTTCACAGCATAATTATCTATTTATCCACCTTCTCTCTTCCTTTCCTGTCTTATAGGAAGATGTGTCCTTCACTTTCTTCTAACCCCTTCTCTTGCCACCCTGCTACCCTCATCCTTGCTCTCAATAACAGCTCTTCTTTTCTTCAGCACCTTCGGAGTCTCTCTACTTTCTGGCTCCTCTATTTACAAACAAGACCAGGTTTCACCTATCCTGGAAAAATATTTTTTATTTGATCCTGCTAGCTCCTGTGGCTTGCAACCTATTTCTGTACCTCCATTCAGATGTTAACATTTTAGATAACTGGTATGTAACCCCTGCTTCTATTTCCTTGTCACCCATTCTCTATTTAAATTC
Source organism: Kogia breviceps (assembly GCF_026419965.1). Taxonomy (NCBI): domain Eukaryota; kingdom Metazoa; phylum Chordata; class Mammalia; order Artiodactyla; family Physeteridae; genus Kogia; species Kogia breviceps. The sequence continues at coordinate 80,867,555 of NC_081320.1, read as the reverse complement.
CTTCAATCTGGCTTCTATCCTCATTACTCTAAAGTAACATTCACCATGTCCTCTATAACTTGCTCTTAGTACTCTTTCCATAGCCTCCAAAAGTGCCTCTCCCTATCCATTCTTTCTCCCTTCTAAATTATTCTGTATATCTCTGTCACATTTTCCTGTTTATTACTGCCATCTGTGACTCTGCAATGGTTTCTCACTCCCTATCAATTAATATCAAGCCATTCACATTCCTCTATAATCTAGACAAATCAACTTTCTAGTCATTCAATGGATATTTATCAAGTACTTTTGCTGAGCCACGTATATCCTCCTAGGATGGTCTAAGAGCTCTAGAGTCTGAGAGATCTGGATTCAAAACTTGTTCTTGCCACTTTGGTAAATTTGAAGCTCAGTTCTCTATTCTCTAAGAAGGGAATTGTTTTATCTACCTTACAAGGTTATAGGGACAATTAGACGAGATAATACATAGTGCAACACAATATTAAAAAGGAATTTTGGTTCAAGCCCTGAGGCAATAGATATTACATTTCAATGGGAAGTCTGACAGCATAGCGAGATACAGGGCTTTCAAGAGACGTGGATGAAAATAGGGTACACATTTCTTAATCCCTCAACCATACTTTGGATATAAAAAAGTTGGTGGTTGACCACTAGGAGAGAGTTTTGGGAAGGTGCTTCTAGTGTATCATGAGTTCCACCTCATTTCACCTTCCTGTGAAGAAGGCTCCCTTTCCATCCCAACTTAGGAGAGAGTGGTTTTAGTGCTACCATATCAAGTACTCAATATTTACCCCCCTGCAATTTGGGAGCACAGTGGATTAGTGTCAATCTCTCACCTGGAAAATCTAAAGTATGAACAAGAGGGTGGTTAGCTGCTTTGAAGGCAGAACAAGGGAGAAGCGACAATTTTGGGTGGCCTGCACTCCCAGAGTTTTCTGGGGCAAAAAAATGCATGAGGGCTGCACATAAACTATACTAGAGGGGGCCGTGTATAAAGGAGCCCATGTCAGTCATTTTAGATCTTGCCTGCAAGGGCTGCTTGGAGGGGTAAATAGAACTCAGCAGAAGGAAGCTGCAGGTATCCTGAGATGCCCAAAGGCAGAGTAAGCAGTAAGCAGAAATGGATGGGAGACACATATGCCGTAGTCAAGGCAAAAGATTCCCAGCCATAGTGGAGGGACTGGGGAAAAAGGTAGACCTCCAAACAAATTGCAGAAGTGCCCCCTGTGAGAAAGAGTAAGCCTTAAAAACTTGTCACATCTGGAGAATACCAACGCAGATCACTACAACAGTCTGGGCCAAGTAAGAGTTTCCCCATTCTCCTTACCTCTTCTCCTTCCCTGCACTTAAGATCTTGAAGGGTCAGAAGTTAGCAAGAAGAGGAGGAGAGTTGGATGAAGAAGAAAGGTCAATGATCACCCTCTCCCAGATTCCAGACTTTTAATCTGCAGTAGGGCCAATAGTGGTAGGGGGAGGGGAAAGGAAGAAGCCCTGACTTCAAGCAAGACAGAAGTTTTGACGGGATGGGAATTTTGATTTCTCAATATGCCTGTGTTTGGGATTTTGAAGAGACTTTAGGTCTGTGTTACCTTAGAGTGACCAGATAAGTCATGGGAACTGCCAGAGTTTTCACCCAGGAGTCCACAGGTTGGGGCTAAATGAGTGTGGGTTTCTAGATTCCCCCCACAGGTCTACATGCCAGATTTGCACCTGCCATGCATTTTTCTGCTTCTGTGCTTTTGATCGTTCCATTTCTTCTACCTCCTCTTTCCTTCTTGCCACTTAAAAAATAAATCTTTTTTTTTTTTCATTCATGGAACCATTTATTATAATCTGTCTTAGAAATGACATCCCCCTTGTCTGAACTCTTATAACGGAGGCTGGTGGGATCGTGACGGGGTGTAGCTCTGCTGCCTTGTCTCCCTTCCTACCCTCATCCCCCTTGGGCCGCAAGTTGCTTCAAGGCAGAGACTGTCTTATTCACCTTGAATTCACAGTAGTTGTCAAGTGTAGGCACATGGTAGGAGCTGATCAATGTAAGAAGAAATGAAAATGTATACATATACAAGAAGAGCCTCCTCTTTACCAGGTTCCCCTCTCAGGGACAGAAACCAGCTCTGCGTCCTGTGAAGCTCCTTAGCATTTGCCTGCATTCCAGGGGTCAGGTTCCAGGAAAGGGGGGAGGGTCTACCCACTTCGCAGCCAACTGGCTGTAGGCAAACTGTATAGTTCTCAGTTGCTCTTAGGAAACTACACTTGAAGTAGATTCTGCTAGTGGCATGAGCATGTCGGTGAGATATAGTCCTGTCTTATACAATAGACACGGGGCCATAGACCAGTGACTGCTGAGCTTTCTCCATCTTCCTGCACTATATTTTATGACAATAAGCCTGGGCAAGAGAGCACTGGGCTGGCTGCCCAGGGATGGTGCTTAGGACGGCATCCTTAGCTCCTGAAGAGGCCTACCAGGGCTCCTTCTGGGTATCAGTCCTTGAGAGAGATGTCCATCCTTTCACTCAACAAATATTTATTGCACACCTACTCTGTGCTGTACATTATGCATATCTTCCCTGCCCTCAAGGAGCTTATCGTCTAGTCAGGAAGTCTGAATTTAAATGAGTAATTGTAATTGTGCTGAGTACAGCAAAAGGGAAAGTAATCAGAGCCACTTGACAGTGAAGACATAAGACAGTCAAGTCAAGACACTTGACAAGATAGTCAGGATTTGGGTCAAGATGGCCACTTAATCCAGTTTAGTGCTATGAATAAGTAGAAGAATTCAAAATTAACTTTCATCTTACAATATTACCACCTACTTAGAAAACATATCTATAGCCAGACTCAAGCCAAGGTGTGCACTGTCTGAGTTTCAGCAAAGTCTAGTTCTAGAAATGGATGCAAAAGATTTGGAATACGATTGCCTGCTGGCAGCCAGTGAGCAGCTAGCAAAGCATGTTTTTTGGCCATTTATTTTTTTCATCCACTGAGTGTTTGGTAAGATGAGGTAACCAGGCAGATGCTGTTCTTTCTCAAGATACAGGCAGTGCAGAACCTAAAGCCTTTCACTTAACCATTTCTCACCTGTACTTTCCCCCAGTGATTCCAGATTCTGCCTCTAAGAGTCAGTCAGTGCTTTGCTACTCAAGGAGTGCTCTTCAGGCTGGCGTCATCCATGTTGCCTGGGAACTCAGAGATTCAGAATCTCTGGCCTGACCCCAGACCCACTGCATCAAAATCTGCAGAGAAGCATGCAACTGGAGAGCAGCCTCTAGGGCCGTGCCACTCTGCTCTTATTCATCCCACTTCCTTTCCAGAACACACCAGAAGCAACTGCTCTTTGTATCAACATTCATTCTCAGGTGGCTTGTCAGACCATCCTTGCTTCCTTGCCTGTTGACAATGGGATAACTTGGAGTTTGTTCTCCAAGGCCAGAAAGAATTAACGGTATGAGTTTAAGCCAACCACTTATACCCCTTCTGAACCTCTACTTTCTTATAGACAAACTTGTGATAATAACCATACCATCCCTGCTGGCCTTAAAAGGTGCTGGCCTTAAAAGACTGAGTGAACTAAAGAATGTGAAAGTAGAGCTCACATATAGTGAATGAAATGGTTAAACCTGTGGTTGTCAACATGCTTTGCAGATTAGGATCACCTGGGGAGCTTTCAGGACTACCCACATCTGGGCTCCACCCCCAGAGATTCTGATTTAATTGGCCTTGGGTAGGTCCTGGGCACTGACAGTTTTTCAAATCTCTCCAGGTGATCCTAAAGTGAGGCCTAGGCTGAGACCACTGGGAAGATGGGGCTACTTAGTGCAGGAAGCAGCCTGGCCTTCTTGATGAGGGGTCCATTTTCACCTTGGACTTTGAGTAAAAGGCAATTATCAAATAGCTAAAGAATGGCTTATGATGTGCTCGCCATCACCAAGGTATAGAAGGAGTGCTTTTCCTGCAGTGGGGGAGGACACAGTCCTCAGCAGAGGGTCTTCGTGTGGCTGCCACACAATCCTTGGGCAAAGACTGAGAATGACCTTGAGAGCGAGAGATCTGTGGGCTGAGGGTGAGCAGGGATGATCTGAGGATGCAAACAGGACCAGAACTATCATCTTGGACCTACAAGATAAGGTCCTCAACAATTTCTTAAATAGAAGAACTGAAGGACGGATATCAATTCTTACAGAATATCCCTTATTAATTATTTGTATCTAAGTGTACAGAGCAACTATATGTGATTCCCAGAACAGACTGAAGGCTGAAGTCCTTTTTGAAGTCTTCCATTTTCTTTATATAGCCCTAGGTTAAATAACCCTTTTGACATCATTATATATGGATACTCAAATCAGGTAGACCTGGTTTGATCTTGACAGTCAAGTTCAGGTAACCAGAGTAGGCAAAAAACACTCTTGGAATTTGATCTTAATGAGACCAATTTCTATCTGGGTGGCCTACAGGATAAAGTACTTCATTAATTGACTTTTTAAAAAACATCTTTGTTGTTGTATAATTGCTTTACAATGGTGTGTTAGTTTCTGCTGTATAACAAAGTCAATCAGCTATACGTATACATATATCCCCATATCCACTCCCTCTTGTGTCTCCCTCCCACCTTCCGTATCCCACCCCTCTAGGTGGTCACAGAGCACCGAGCTGATCTCCCTGTGCTATGCGGCTGCTTCCCACTAGCTATCTATTTTACATTTGGTAGTGTATATATGTCCATGCTACTCTCTCACTTCGTCCCAGCTTACCCTTCCCCTCCCCATGTCCTCAAGTCCTTTCTCTATGTCTGCAATTTATTCCTGCTTTAACTGACTTTTTATTGAATATTAGAGGGCTATACTAGGAACTCGTACATATGCTGTCTCATTTTACACTCACAACATCCCTTCCTGTACATATTATCATACCCATTTTTCGGATGTGGAATCTAAGGCTTAGAGAGGTTAAGTATGTCATGCATGGTCACTAAGCCCATATGCTGCAGACCTGGATTCCATACTAGGTTCTATGTTCCTTCTACCGTATCTATAGAGCTATACACATGTAACATGTTATGGTAATACATAAATCTTTTGGGTGTGTACTGTGAAGGTTTTCTAGATACTCGTTGCTCAAAGTGTGGTCTGTGGACCAGCAGTGTTGGCATGACTGGGAGTTTGTTAGAAATGCAGGGTCTCAGGCCCGACCCTTGACCTGCTGAATCAGAATTTATATTTTAATAAGATCTTATCATAGAAGCATCTTCATATTGGGGGAATTACCAAGATAGTGCATTTTAAACCATTTACAACCTTTGTTTCTGCCTCTGTCAGACAATTAATAGTCACAAATGTGGGTGTGTGTGCATGTGTGTGTGTGTGTGTGTGTGTGTGTGTGTGGTGTATCTCAAATGTATTCACACAAATATGGGAAATCTTATACAAATCCTACATAATATTTATGGGAAGTAACACTTGTCGGAACCTGTAATGATAAAATTTTTGATCCTTTCTAGACCCATTCTAATAGATATATGTTATAAGTGACAGCTTTTGACTAATAAACCCTTTTACATGCAGACAACAAATGAGACAAGTGAAAAGAGACAACGCCAGGAGCACGCCACCAGCAATTATATTTTCTGGCTCCAGCCCGCCCTTTCTGGGCCATTTTTCCCTCCCTCTTGGTGGGGCCCAATAGACTTTCCAATTATGTGCTACCAGTGTTTGTCATTTTACTAATTAAAGTTCTGTATGTAAAGCAGGAGCAGCCTTGTGGCTAGGCTTAATGCTATTATTTCTCTCATGGCCCTTTCCTCCTCCAGAGGTAATGACTGCAATTTTATGTCTAGAATATGCCCCCTGTTTGCTATGCATACCTCGTGGTAACTTCACAAGTTTCTCTTGAACCAATTAAAAAAAAATCAGTTGGACAAAAGAGACTCAATGGTATCAAATAATGTCTACTAGGATGCAGCACACCCAAATATAGGAAATGCTATAAGGGGGAGGTGCTACGTTTCTTTGAATTTCTGAAGGGCTGCATGTATTCTAGCAGTAGAGACAAAACCAAGAATGGATGTTCAAGTGCGTATTTCACTTAAACAGAAGAAAACACTTTTTAACAGACTGAGATGCTCAGAAATGAGCTTGTTTGTGGCGGTGGCGTGGGTACTCCTTCGATATTCCCCACACTACGGGTGACCCAGCACTCACTGGATGGCCAGGATTGGGGATGTCATCAAGGACATCCAAGCTTCGAATGGAGGTTAAAGCTTCTTCCCAATCTAAGATGCCACAGGGCTGTTAATTCTGGGTGTGACCTTGTAATTTTATTTTTTAAAATTAATTTTTATTGGAATATAGCTGCTTTACAATGTTGTGTTAGTTTCTACTGTACAGCAAAATGAATCAGCTGTACATATATGTATATCCCCTCTTTTTTTGGATTCCCTTCCCATTTAGGTCACCACAGTGCATTAAGTAGAGTTCCCTGTGCTACACAGTAGGTTCTCATTAGTCATCTATTTTATACATAGTATCAATAGTGTATATATGTCCATCCCAATCTCCCAATTCCTCCCACCACCACCCCTTTCTCCCTTGGTTGAATTTGTAATTTTAAGAGGTCCTTGGTTTCAATGTGGTCTTATTAATTTTAACTGAGAGTACTGATTCACTGCAAAACCCAGTGTTTTGTACACCATCTTCTAATTCACCCAGAAAAAATAAACACCAACTCTCTAGCTATAAATAGCCTAATGAAAAATCAACCCAACTCAGCAAGAAGCAGGCCAGATGCAGATTTCTGATAACAAGCAAATAAAATATTCTGGGAAATACTTGCAATTAGGGAGGCTTAAGGATTCCTGGCCATGTAAGAGACTTAAAAGATTGAGATCCTTTCTGAAAACAGCACCCTGTGTCTTTGCTTCTTTCTCAGGCATCACACTGAAGCCACAGAACACCCGGCCAGGGACATCCACATGCCCCCTTTGCAAAAACACAGCAAGAAAAGCAATGAAGATTATATACAAAAATAATAACCATGGGATCCCTAGCTGGTGAAGTTACAAAGTTACGGGTATTTTTTTCCTTCTTTGGTATTTTCTTTCTTTTCTAAATTTTTTACAATGAACATCTATTACTTTTGATAACTAGAACAAAGTGAATAAATTTAGGGTAAAAGCATATTTATGAAGAATGATATTGATCTAGGAAAATACAATATTAAGTAATGAAGAAGACACAAAATGCTTATATGGTATGATACCAAATTTGTATAAACCTTTATCTACCCCTCTGCTCAAATCTACATTTATCTGCCTGGAAAGAAATTTACAAACATGGTAACAGGGGTTATCTTTGGAGGGTAAGACTGTGGGCAATTTCAATTTTCTTCTTTAGTTTTTCCTAATGTTCTACAATGAATGCAGAGCATTTTTGTAATCAGAAAAAACAATAAACATTGCATTAAAAAAGGCATCAAGGGAGGATTCCGATATCATTGGAAAGTGGGAGAAGAGAGTGCCGTCTTTTCACCGTTTGGGGGAGGATCAGGTTCTCTGGCCTGAACTGTGGGCTTTGCAAGGAAGACCAAGGGAAGGTGGGAGCTTCTGGGGGAATGAGGTAGGGTCATGTTGTGGCTCTGGAATCAGAAAGAACATTTCTGTCTTTATTTATGACATAATATCTCAGGGCCTCAGTCTTCATCTGTGAAATGGGGCCAACCGTACTCTCCTTATAGAGTCACTAGGAGACTTTAATAGGATTATGTGAGCCCACTGCCCAGCTTACCAAATACATTTATCAATGTTAGTTCGTTCTCCTGTGTTGGAAAAAGCAGGCAGGGAACAACGTCAGAGATAAACAGCTCACAAAAAGCAGAACAGGACAGGATGAAGGATGCTGTATTAAAATTTTCAGTCCAGTGTTTTATATTCCAGGTTCCCTATAGAATTATCTTTCCAGTCTTGTGGGAAGAAAACAATATTTTCTTTTGAGTCACATTGTAATGAGGTGATCTTGGGCAAACAACCTCCTCTGTGCCTCAGTTTCTCTGCAGGTGATAGAGATGATGCTGAGAAACAGCTTTGAAATCCTTTAGCTGGGGAACAGGATTGACTCTGTGAAATGAAATTCCTACACCCTTCACGAACAGCCATCATGAACAGCGTGGACTCCAGGCACGAGAGTATCTGCAAGTCGCAAAGCCACCTGGGGAGTGTTTATTCCCTGACAGCCGGGGAGAGTGTGCTTTCAACAGGTTGGCCCGTGCAGATGGACCACATGAACGTGTTATAATGATCACCACTAGTGTGAGCCACAAGGGCGTATGATTAACAGGTGGACTTGGAAATGGACCCAAATCTCTGCCAAGTGCCCAGGAGGACTTTATTCACACCCGTGAGCCTTGACAGTAATTCTTCTATGCCTCAGTTTCATCATGTAATGGCTGAGGTATTAATTTTGAATGACTCAAGGTATTAAATTAATTATGTCTGACTGTAATTACAATGGCTGTTGATTACTTTAGCCCATTAGCATGTATTCTGGCAGCATCAACCACATTACAGTAAGTGGTGACAGAATGCTAGGTTCCAGTGGCTTCCCAGCTCTAGGTACTGAGGTAAGAATTATTTTGACTCCAAGTCTCAGTAGGGCCATATTTGTTGGACCCTTGAGAATCGAGGAGTCTCCTTGTCTGTGCTTATCCTGGATCAAGGTTATACTCACGATTGAGAAGCTGCACAATTAATTAATTAATTATGATGAAGCAGGTTCATCGGGCACATCCCCCTGGTGCTAATACTCGGAACTGTGCAAAATAATGCTCCCAAGCTGTCTGCATGTTGCTAATTGACCCAGAGGAGAAATAAGAACATATCATGTCTGAATTTATGTCAGCAGTGGCTTCTTCACGCCTATGCAGAGTATGAAGACGGATAATAATAATTTCTGTCGTTCATAAAATAGTGTAGAGATTACAAAGAGTTTTCCTATTTTCATCTGATCCTCGAGCAAGTAACACAGGCATTTTTATTCCCAATCAGGGAGACTGACTGACTTGAGTGACCTAAGTCTAGCCCAGTGACCTTAGAGTGTTTGCAGGATTGGCTTTGGAGTTGGACAGCCCTGTTTTGAATCCTGGCTCTGCCTTTCACTAGCAAGGGTGACGAAGCCCCAGATTCAGCGTCAGTAAATGGGGGTAACAATTCCTCACAAGTCTGTTTTGTTAATAAGATAATGCAAGTGAGATGCTTAGCACAGTGCCAGACACACAGGAGGGGATCACTATTTTAAAAATATAGTAGTCCCCTTAATCAGCGGTTTCCCTTTCTGTAGTTTCAGTTACCTAAGGTCAACTGCAGCCCCAAAATATTAAATGGAAAATTCCAGAAATAAACAATTCATAAGTTTTAAATTCTGCACTGTTCTGAATAGCAGAACAAAATGATGAAATCTCCTGCTGACCCACTCTGTCTCGCCTGGGACATGAATCATCCTTATGGCCACTGTATCCATGCTGTATACGCTACCCACCTGTCAGTATAGGATAAAACATAGTATATATGGGGTTTGGTACTATCTGTGGTTTCAGGCATCCACTGGGGGTCTTGGAACGTATCCTCCATTGATAAGGGGGGTGGGCTACTGTACTCCTTTCGTTACTTTACAGTTATTAAGTGTCCCTCCCTTAGCCCCAGACTAAGGGAAGGTTCCTTTCTCCTAGGACTACAAAGATTTAGGGTGTTTGAGGGCTCTAGTTAAGAATTTTGGCTTGCTTTTTAATGTAACACAGCCAAGTGATTCATAAGTAACTTGGAGACCAGGACCTGTCATACTGAAAGTAAGTGTTCTTAACTTTTCTGCTGAATAAACACTAAAAAGATCCCAGATTCCTGCTGTCTGTCTTCTGCACGGCCGGTCACATGGTGTGTTTGAAATGAATACTCGCTGGCTCACCGCCTGAGTGAGGACCCTCTGTGCCCCTCCCTTACTCAGTCCTTCCACCAGGCATCTGTGGGCCCATCCAACCCAGCCAAGTTCCACGCTGCCTTTCTGGTCCCATCTTGGCAGCTGCCATGTATCTCGTCCTGAGGGTGCCACCCCTGACCAAATTCTCCGGATTCAGGATAGGGCAGGCTCTGGCCTTTGATCTTGGACTCATCGCAAAAGTAATAATAGTAATAGCAGCAGTGGAAGAGCAGAAAGCACACTTATTAAGCATCTACTCTGTGTCCAGATCCGGGCCGAGCACTCTTCTACCTTGGCTACTTGTTTCTCCCAACAGCCCTGCAGAGGAGACTGAAGCTGAGAAGAGTGAGGTAATTTGCACAAGGTCACCCTGCTAGAAAGCGGCAGGATTCCACCAAGGTCTGCATGACTTCAAGGTGCTGCTCATCCTACCACGTCACACTGCCTTGGTGATGCTCCTTTTGTCCTGACCCTGAATGACCAGCTGGATCCCGCTGGACATGGGAGATGTCACAACTGTTGGGCCATGAGGCAAGGGGAAGGCAGCTGCCTGGGGCCACTGCGCTGCTCTGACCTGCTTCAGATGTCAGCATCACCACATGGGAGTCAGAGGGGCCCTGTGCTTCCTGCTGGGCCCACCATGACATGTCCTGGACAGAGATGGACAACCCAGCCAGATGTCGCACAGGAAGCATGGAGTTCTATTCCTGCTTCTTCAAGGCTCCTCAAAGCAGGAAGAGGAGGGGTGCAGAGAGTAGAGGGTGCAAAAACAAGCCCTGGCACGTCTAGCTGGATTTGCTCTTGATTCAAGCAAACACTGAAGCCTGGAGCTGTCCGAAGATGAGCGGGAATTGCCCGTGAGTCAGTGAGCATTCTGTCACTGCAGTGGATATCACAGCATTAGATGAGGTGGGAGTTGGATATCCAGACCTCAAACACCGTGCAAAGGTGCTCAGGCTCGTGGGAGGTGAGCTAGGGATGGTGTTGCCCCAGAATCCCCACTAGCTTGGCATTGAGCCCTAACTATTTACAAGGAGGGTTTCTGCAGCCACCACAAAGTGTTTGTGCAGCACTGCTTGGCCACACAAGGCAGAGGCTGTCCTAGGTGGACTCCGGACGAAACTGCTTGTTCTTTCACCAGTCAGCACTCAGCTGAGACACAGGGGAGGACAGTAAGTAGGGAGAAGGGAAGGGTGAAGTTTCCTTCTCCCCAGGTGGGCCCATGTTCTACGCAGAATGTGGAATGAATCCAGGAAATGACAGCCTTATTCAGGATCAAGCTCATGAGGCCTCTTGGGGTAGCTTCTCCTTCCTGATTTGCTAAAATAAGTGAGAGCATGTGGGGCTGAGAACAAGGCACATACAAGGCACAAATAACATTTGAATCCCACAGGTTAGTGGCAGTGTCCCCTTGGTTGCTCAGGAATTAGACCCAGCAACTAGTCCCAGCTTGAGGAGAGGCAAAGTGGGTAACCAGTCTGCTACAAAATGGTGTGAATTTCCTTCCTGCCTCTGGAGATGAGGAATCTATGGTGAGGTAGGGTGAGGGCTCTGGGTTAGGTGAGAGCCACGCCAGTCTTCAGGGAGGCTTCTGAGACCCACATCAACTCCCCAGAAACTGAGAAGGTACCACCATTGCCGGGGGCAGGGCAATGTGACAGAAAGAGCATGAGGCTTGAAGTCATAAGGCCTGAGTTTGATCCTGATTTCGCATGCACTGGCTGTGCATCTCTGGGTACACTTCTTTCCTGACCTGAACAGATGGAACGCTCCATCCCCTGGGCAGCCCTGCATAAATCCTGACCCAGATCACGGGTGGGGCAACCCCTGACACCTAGGATCTACTCCAGAAAGTGAGCTGCATAGAATACTCTTAGCGTCTTTAGCTCTTGCTTGTTGAGGGTTTGGTGGGGCTGACAAAGGAAGAGCCATTCAGGTTTTGCAATTTTTTCTACCTCAAGCCATCCTAGAGGAATTATTATTACTCTTATTCTCCTTTTTTGTGCCTTTCCAAGGGGGATTTTGCTATTGAATTTAATAAACTGTTAAAACACAGCAGTCACGAAGTTCCTGTCTTCTTCCTATCTGGAAGTCCTGTTTGTCTGCCCATGGGGAGGGAGTGAGGCCAGCTTGACCAAGCCCCATCAACACAGCCATGACGCTCACTGTGGGTTACACTGAGATGCTGGAGAATGCCCCACCAGCCAAATCCCTGGGAAAGGATGGGCCCTATGTCCAGGAATGGTCACCAGCAGCCTGGAAAGCCTTACAAAATCAACCAGAGTGCAATTCGCTGAAAAACTCCCTCGCCTCCAGCCTTGGGGGCCCTGCCTGAGTAGTGGGCTCCTTCTCAGCGGGCCTTTGAGCAGAACTTAACAGGTGGCAGAAGGCAATTCCAGATGCCAGGCTCCTCTCCCATGTTCCTTTGGCCACATTTGCTGGTTTTAATGACACGGAGCCGAGGCCTCCTTCCCTGCAGGCCAGATAGACTACGCCGACATGGAGGGGCCCCTCTGGTCACTTTCTGCTCCCATCTCAGCAGCTCCTAGCCGCTAATGAAAGCTTTTATCACTACAGGGCTGATGCCAGGAGTAGAAAGGACCGGCTGTGCGCCAGCCCTAGCGTGTGTGTGCCTGCGTGTTCGCACGCGTGTGCAGGGAGAGCTCAGAGGCGGTTGCAGCTTTGGCAAGATCAGGAGACCAGTAGCCGGGAACTGGCCTGCCCGAGGCTGTCACCACAAATTAAGTGGCTCACGTGCCACTTCCTGTGTCCCTTTCATTCCTGCAGCTCATAGATGAAAAACTACTTCCATGTTTTGGAGGCGGGAGGAGATTGAGGGAAGCCCATTCCCCACACCCCTCCCCCAGCCTTGTTCTGTCCTGAGAACATGGTATAAACTATTCTAGTCACAGGCAAGCTATTCAAATAAAATAGAACTTCAAGCCACACCGGGCTTGTTGAGACATTCAGGCGTCTAGGATGTGTGAAAGGCGGGGGAGGGGTGGAGACGGCCCCCTGCCACTCTCCCGTCCTATTTATTACCAGCAGCTGCAATGCTAGACACATCCCAGTGTGTCTCCCAGCCACAGCGGAGGCGAGCAGTTCTGACAGCAAGCGAGGGCAGGAAAGCCACCGCGAGGCTCCCCTCCCCAGTGGCGACTTTAATGATTTGAAATGGAGCTCAGCAAAATAAAAATAAAAATAAAATAAAATCAGAATATATCGTAAGTGGCGCCTCACTTTCCCGCAGGGAATAGCTGGTGGTAGGCTGGCGGGGCGGGGCTGGGCGTAAGTCTTTAAATATTCAAGCCCCTGGTGCAAGCCTGCAGGCCGTGGTGGATGCAGCCTGTGCACCAAGAGCAGACGGTGGAGAGAGGCGGCTGGCTGCGGTGCTGCAGGGGTCTGGAGGGAGGAGGCCGGAACTGGAAGGCTTCTGAGTGCTCTGGAAGCTGGTTGGCGCAAAAACACACCCTGGCTCTGTCTCCGTCGTCGGTGGGCACCTCACCCGGCTCCACGCGGGCTCTGAGAGGTGCTCTCCCAGCCCCTTCTGTCTCCACCACGTCTGTCTTTCCCCCGCCCTGTCATTTCCGCCCCCTTCTCTGACTCATCTTTCTAAAAAGCAAATTACACCACATTCTTTGGAGTCCCAAGTAATGGAGGAGAACTCTCAGCATGGCCTCAGAATGAATTCCGGTCACAACTGGCAAGGACGCCTATGGCCAGTCACTCTTAAGTTTCAATGTGCATCCAAATCACCAAGTGTGGGGTTTGAAAATGCAGGTCCCCGGGCCCCTGTCAGTTATGTCGTTCAGGAAGTCTGGGGTGGGTCCCAAGAATCTGCATTTGTCATGTTTTCCAAGTGACTGCAGCTGGAGAAACCTAGGCCTACTAGTTGGCTTACAGCTAGATTTTCAAGGAAAGGCATCGAAGGTGACACCAATTCCCCTATGGAATCCACTGATGACTGTGGGGTTTCCTGGAGTATTTTGAGCTATTCTGCAATTACTTCAACTCCCTGGTGGCCATGGACCAGGACTGTTAGGGTTTAGAGAAGATGCTCAGTGGTGGGTGTCAGCCTGGAGCTCAGCTCAGCCAGCCGCCTGTTCCCGTGGGCCCGCCCCTCATCAGAGACCTTCACCCCTGGCTCTATCCGGTGGCCACCTTCCTGCACTAGGGCCCCACAGCCATCGGAGGCCTCTTTAGGGCTGGGGGGTTAACCTCACACTGTCTCACGCAGCAATGCAACATCCGTTTCCCCGTCGCTGACATTCAGCCAGCCGGAGAGATGGAAATCAACTTCCTGCCTTCTGCATTTAGGATTCCAGTGAAATAGATGGCAGGGCTTACGAACCTGGAAATGCATATTTCTATTTTGGTCATTTATTTTTCTGATGAAAACATTTCCCCCAACGTTGGGAATTCAAAGGCCCATCAGCCTGAGGTGAATAGTCTGAAACCCGAATGCGAAATAACTGAGCTGATTGCGGACTGGACTCATTGCCTTCCCTTCACTCCTTGTGCTGAGCCAAGTTCTGGAAAAGGTCAGGAAATAGCAGAAACCGCCCAGAGCAAATGTGACTGGAGGAATAATAGAACAGGCCCGTAAAACAAAACACCTGTTTAAGCTATTGATCAACCCAAAGGATATTAGAGAAATGATGAAGTATTAGAAAAATATCAGTTTTACCTTGACATTTCTTTTTCTGAAATCAGCCTCATATTAAATCCAGTGAAGAATAAATTTAAAGAAGAAATGCTTTTAAGGATCCCCCTCACCTCTCAGATGGGCCAACCAAGTCTCCTCATTTAGATTTCCTCTTAAGAAGCCTCCCTTTCTACATGCTGCTCTGTGGCACCCGAGAAATATCAATGATGACTGAGTAATTCCATCATCTGAACCGGGGAGAGCGTGGTTTCTCAAATACAATTTAACATAATGAATCTATTTATTTGTGCCCTGACTTCTTCAAGAAAGGATTTAAGGTGGCTCACAGAGATACACAAAACCTAGTCAGATAACATAAACTAGGAGAGGGTAAGGAAGATGGGGTAAACGTAGAGTTATAAAATTGAACCAGGAGTAAGGCTGCTACAAACTACACATCATGAACCCCTATTTGCTTACTGGGTAAAGCCTCAGATTTAATCTGATCATTCTTATGATTTTAAAAAAATCATCGATACATCTTTTCCATTCTCCTTTTTTTTTTTTTTTTTTTTTTTTTTTTTATGTTTGTGGGTTTTTATTTCACAAAAAGCCTGGAGGGCTTGAATTTGCCTGTACCCCTAAGCAGGGGAAAGCTCTTTCCTGCATCTCTGCTGGTCGAAGCCCCACCTGCCTGGGATTGCTAGCAGCCCCTCAGAGGGGAAGAGAATCTGGTCAGTTTCACAATGCCCACTATTTCAAAGGGAACAAATTGCTCCAAGGGCACAGAGCTATTCCTGAAATGAAGCCAGAAAGGAGTTTCCCCTGTGAGTTTCCAGAAAGAGAGGACAGACCAAATCTAAACTCTGTGCTGGCTTCCTACGTGTGCAAGGTCAGTTGACGCAGTGCTTGGTGGGAGTGCAGAGAAGCACAGGCACGGCACGGCTCTCCAAGAGCATGGAGGCAGGTTTTTGGCTAAGTCCTCTTCCTCCTCCACCTTTCTCCTTTGCATAATTATACAGGGTACCAAAGACTGTCGGTTAACTATTGTAGTACCTACGTTGTGCCAGACCTTGTGATAAGCCCTTTACATATATTAACCTATTTAAGCCTCACCTCCTTGGGGTAGGCACTCTTACTGTCTCTACTTTCCAGGTGGGGAAACTGAGGCCCTGTGAGGCTATTAGCTGATCAAACAAATTGCACAGCCAGTCAGTGATGGAACCTGACTTGGACTTAGGTAGTTGATTCCAGAGTCCACGAGCTTAATCACTGGGCTCTGTTGGGGTCTAAGCACATCTCCTGGTCCCTAAAGAATGTGACCTTGTGTTAAGAATCATGCCACCTTCAGTCTTCACATGAAAGAGGTAACAGCTACACGAACCATTTGGTTAAGTGGCTCTGGAGGTACCTCACTGAATGCCACTGATGCCTTACAGAAATTTATGTAAGTCAAAGTTTTGATGTTCTATAATATTTAAAATGTATTATAAGAGACTGACATTTTAAAAAAGGATTCTGTAGAAAGTCACTGTTACCCTCCCCTGCTATGCCTTGGAAATATTTTTTGGTTTTGTTTAAATCAAGGTCCTACTGCAAATAGTTCAGTGAAACTGAGTATGGTGTTTAAGGTAAGATTCTCTGCAGATGGGACTTTACCATGTTGGTGGGTACTGTCTGCCGAGAAGTTGGCTCAAATGGCCCTCTTGTCCGCCTGCAAGAGAACAAGGAGCCCGACCATCAGGCTACGTTGCTCATCTGTGTGGGTTCATCTGGAAGTGCCCAGAGGTGGGAGGAGAAGGCAGAGAACTAGAGGAACACTGAGACTTGCCTCGCACGGAGAGTTCTTCATCGGTGCAGGAAACGTAGCGCTGGTCACCGTAGCACTTTCAGAGGTGGGGGCATCAGTGGTGCTGAGCAACAGGGCGTGGCCTGGGCAGAGAGGAAAAGAGTCAAAGACGCACCATCCTCGCGCACTGAAGGGCCTCGTGGTGCAGGGTTAACGGGCCCTGCACCGTGCTTCTCTAGCCTCGGGACATCTCTAAGGATACAGGTTTTCTGCCGCCTCTAATGGATAAGACAGCCTGCTGATCACTGTCTACAAAACTTGTCTCATGCAAAGGTTTTCATTCCAAATGGCCTGCAATGTCCCAGCACCATACATCTGGGCTACTGCATCCTTGATCTCCCAAGGTCACCAGCTTTAGCCCCTAGCCCGGGAGCAGCCTGAAGTATGCTGGACTCCCCCAGGCCCACCCCTGCCCCCTCATTTCCAGTCATGCCAGTGCTTTGCCCTCCAATGGTCTCTAAACCTTCACTGTCTTCTCCCCTCTCCGGAGCCCAGGTCATCCTGTGCCCCATGCCCTGACCAGGAAGACTCATTTATTGTTTTCTAAGCACTGACCTGCCTGAAAACCTGGCAGAACCTGAGCCCCAGCCCCACGTGGTGGCGGGAGGAAGCATCGGCAAACCTCCAGGAGTATTTTGTAGATGGTAGGTGCTACGGAGATGGGACCAGAGTGAGCTCACGACTTTTTAGGGCCCTCAGAGAACCCCAAGTAAGACTTCAGTCCTTCATTTCTATTTTTCTCTCTTAGCAAAGTCTTTATAGAGTTACTACCAGGTAACAAATTCAGGGGGGTCCAGAGCAGAGTACCTAGGCCAGGCCCGAAATCTTAGAAAGCACCCTGCCCATCCTTGAGGAAAAATCAACTTGGCTGGGGTTGTGTGACCCTGGAGAGAAAAGGCCTTTTGTGGTCGGTAGGTCATGAGGTCATATTTGTCTTCAAATATCTGAAGGGCTGCCTCTGTGGGAGAGGGCATAGTTCAGCTCAGTGGGGCTCCAGGAGACAGAAATCAGGGCCAATGAGTAGAATTTACAGAGGGGTGGGGCTCGACGAAGAAAAGCAGTGTTTGATTCTGACCTGTAAACAATGGAAAGGGCTACTTTCGGAGGCAGTGAGAGCCCTGTCCCTAGAGGTATTCAACAGGGCTGGACATTTCTTTGTTGCGGGTGCTGTCAGCGACTATCAGAGCAGAGATGTGAAGATCACGTCTAGCTTTGAGCTGTTTGTCTTCTCTGCTCCTACAGACAGGGGGCTGAGGAGGAGGCAGAGCGGTGAGGAGGCCGGGAGGGGAAGCTCTTGGCCTCCACCTCTGCGGAGGGCCCTGCAGCACTCCCCCGGGGTACAATAACTCAGCCTCCTTTTTAACGGGGCCCAAAGCCAACTCATTAGATGCAGCCAGCTCCGGGGACCGAGGACAGAACTGCACGGGCTCTGAGATTCTCAGTGGTTGATCTGGACCTTGTCTTCTCTCACATTTATCATTATTATTAATTCTAAAAGGAATCTGTAGGATGTATGATCTTTGCTTGGAAAGACAGAAATTTTGGTACAAGGGACTCTATCTCCACAAAGAGCAGGTAAATACAGGGGAGGGGAAGGGAGAGGAGGGGAAGAGAGAGAGACCCCCCCTGCCTGCCATCCTGCAGAGAGTGGGCCCCAGGCCTAGCCGTTGTGTACAGACCAAGGATAGGCCCATGGCTGGAAGGTCTGGCCTCTCCAGTAGCCCAGCTCTTGGAGATATGCCGGCCTCACAGACCTCCTCTGATCCCAAGGCCAGGCCAGTTCCTCTGATCCTGAGGTCAGTTCCTCCAGGCGTGGAGTCAGCCCAGCCCAGTGTGGGTGGCATCTCTTGGGTGTGTGGAGGCCCTCTGCCCCTCTGGCAGTCAAGCCGTGAGAGGACGGACTCTAATGAGGGGAGGGTGGGAGTTGCCAGCTTCAGCTGGATGCAGGGTGGGGCAGGGGGGTATGACTGAGGAAGGTGGGCCACAGGCAATGGTGTAGATATGGGGCAAGGTTCCCAGGGCACAGTTATGGGGCAAATGACACAAGGGCCTCCCTGAGCCTCAGCCTCCCCAGTCATAAAGAGGGCTACAGTTTTCTTTATCTCTCAAGGAGTTCTGTGCCTGATGCATAGCAGGTTTCAACAAACACTTGTTAAATGAATGGATTATTATTATTGTTGCTTTTATTCTTATTTTTCAGCTAATCCTTGATCAAAGTTCTCATTTTAAGGATCAAAAGGTGACATTAGCCTTGGCTTGATTTAATCTTTTTTTTTTTTTTTTTTTTTTTTTTTTTTTTGCGGTACGCAGGCCTCTCACTGCTGTGGCCTCTCCCGTCGCAGAGCACAGGCTCCGGACGCGCAGGCTCAGCGGCCATGGCTCATGGGCCCAGCCGCTCTGTGGCATGTGGGATCTTCCCAGACCAGGGCACGAACCCGCGTCCCCTACATCGGCAGGCGGACTCTCAACCACTGCGCCACCAGGGAAGCCCTGATATAATCATTCTAATGCTCAAGAGAGTGTGAAGAGGGAATTGTGTAGGTGCACCCCAGGGCAGGTCCTCGGGGGAGGCCCAGTGCCTCTGGGGTGGTGCCCCAAGTCTATTGTCTGGCCAGGTGGGCACCAGGGGAAGGGAAGAGAGGGTGGTACCTTGGTGGTCCTGGAACTGGGCATCCTTTAAGGTCCTGACTTGCCACTGGGGCGTTTGGGGTGACAGTGAGCTTTGGGTCCAGCCACAGAATCCATCCTCGAAGTTGCAGTAAAAGCCAGCAGGGAGTTTACCTTCAGGGAGAGCACAGGGGTACAGTCATTTCCAGGAGTGCTAAAGGCAAAATATGCCAACAGCAAGTAAAGTTAGCCAGGCATGACCATCCTCGTTAATGATAGCTCCCCAGCCAGACCCTCAGTGTCTAATCATGCTCATAGTGAAGAGAAGCCCAATCCCTAACTTGTACATGTGCTGGTTTATATTTTCTGATCTTCAGAAAATAATAATATGGGGTATTGCTAACCCAGTTTTATATATGCAAAAGCAGAGGCTCAGAGATGTTAAGCAACCTGACCAAGGTCACACAGCAATCAGGTAACCCAGCTGGGACTTGAACCCAGCTCTTCTGCTTTTAAATTCTGTGCTCTTTATACAGATCCACCATGAACATGATCCTAGAAAAGCCAGTGTGTAACTCACTGAAATACATTTCTACTGGCACAATGATAAGAATGTGGTGGTGGCAGTGGTAGTGTTGGCTGGGGGTTGGTTGGTTTGGGTCCTTCAAGTCACCCCTGTGTGCAGAGACACATATTGCTCAAAACTATCTATTTGCTCCCCTTTATTTTCCAACCCCCTTGCAGTTAAGTGAAGCCACATGGCTAGTTCTGGCCAATGACATGTGAGTGGAAATGTTGTGCATCTCCTGTGGATTGAGGCTGTGAAAAGCCCTGGTGTAATTTTCAGACTCTCTCTTCTGCTAAAGCAGCTAAGGAGAGTTCTCATTCCTGGGGGTGCTGCTGCATGATGGTGGCGCTTCTGCCAGCAGGAGAGATCCCATGGGGTAGAGGCCCCTCCCACCCCAACCCTTAGTGGACAGGTACCGTAAATGTTATGTTAAGCCACTGAAATCTGGGGATGGTTTATTACTGCCGCATAAACTAGCCTAACCTGACTAAGCAATCCCACTCCCTGGGGCCTCTTTATATCATCTGTTGGCTCAGCATAAAGGGCCCTGTTACGCTTTTCTCTACAGCAGCCTGACCTCGGGTCACAGTAAAGAGGCCACAGTCAGTTCTGGAGACCATATATTTCCCCACTGCCCACAGAAGGAGGAGGACAGGAGGAGAGGGGTAGAGAGAGCTCCCTTGCTCCAGTTTACTTGGAGAATGGCTGCAGGGCAGGCTCTCAGCCCCGAGGAGCTAGTGGGCCATTCCAGGCTACCCTGATAGTACCCAACAGCCCCAGCCAGGCCTGTCTCCACACAGCAGCTCTCAAGCCGGACCCCCCGCTCTCAGTGTCCTTCCTCTGTCTCAACCTTCTTGGCAGCAGCAGGCTGACAAAGACGGCCCTGCTGCTTCCTGGCTGTGACAGCACCTTAGTGAATTATTACTCATTTCTCCCTGATTCTCTGTGCATTTCACACAGAGGCAGAATTATAAATTAAAACGGGCTGTCACTGACTTTGAGCATCTCTTCCCATTTATACCCCCCGGAAGAAATCATCCCCCCCGCAAGTGCCGCATGTTCCCCCGATTAAAAATCCAAAAGCTAAGGAGATCTTTCTATTTTATTTTTTATGTCCCCCTCAAGGGGTCTCACATTCACTTCTTTAGCAAAAACGAACTGGTAGCTGGAAGTGACCTTCCACAAAGCGTCCTTCACACATGT
This sequence comes from Kogia breviceps, assembly GCF_026419965.1. Taxonomy (NCBI): domain Eukaryota; kingdom Metazoa; phylum Chordata; class Mammalia; order Artiodactyla; family Physeteridae; genus Kogia; species Kogia breviceps. The sequence continues at coordinate 80,846,724 of NC_081320.1, read as the reverse complement.
GCTTTAAACTGTAGACGGTGATGGCAGATTCCAGCAGGCAATGGGCCCCTGGTAGAAGGAAGAGGCAGGGCTGAGCTGGGTCCTGCACGGCGTATCATTCCCTCCTTACCCTTTTAGGAGGTAGAGGCAGAGAACTTAGGCTGACTTATGGGCGTTGGTACCTCATCAGCACCGGACCCCTGGGCTCTGGTCCTGGCCTCACCGCTTTCCGCTCTGTGACCTCAGGTAAGTCACTTCCTTCCTCAGAGCCTCAGCCCCCTCATCTATACAGTGGGGTAAGATTGTTGTATATTCCACAGGGTTGTTTTGAGGACAAAGTAAGGGAGAGAGTGTGGAAACATTCTGCAAAAAGAGTTGAGCAAACATAGAGTGGCGGTGGCATTAATGATCATTCATACCCGGGACAGGGAAACTTATCAGCAGGGGAGAGGTTGAAACTGCCAACACTGCCCTGGGGGGCAGAGACAGGTCCCTCAGCTGCCTCTCTGGAAATGCCTATGCCTCCCGCTGGGACAGGAGTGAGGAAAGTCACTGGCACCCTCCACCTTCTGGAGGCCCGTCCTTGTCCCAGCTTGTCATAGGGTCCAGGGTGAGCTGGGACCGGAAGCCCCTTTCTTTTGGGCTGACTGAATACAAGGAGATGAGGTAGGCAAAAATAGTTAGGTCAACGGGCAATTTATGTGCCAATTAAAACCTTGAAGGGTGGGCAGGAGTGCTGAGAGGATTTCCAACACCGTAAGCACGTCAGGGCGTGCGCTCAGCAAGACCAGTCCTGAGGATGATGGTGGGGTGGGTACCAGCGCCAAGCCCTTGGCAGATCAGGCCGGGTTGGGGAAATTGCTGTGAAGTCCACCACTGAGCAGTGTTGGAGCCCAGTGTCGCATCTAAGGTGTCACCCCCTTTGACCACCTGCTCAGTGCTTGGCACATTGTAGGACCTAAATACTTATTTGCTGAATGAAACGGGAGTGGGTTCAGTCCCCTAACCCTTTGCCACTCAAAATGTGGTCCAGGCACCAGTCACATTTGCATCACCTGTGAAACTGTGAGACATGCAGAGTCTCAGGTCTCTCCTCCCTACTTCCCGACCTACTGAATCAGAATCTGCATTTTTAATGCTCTCCAGGTGACTCCTTTGTACCTTAATGTCTGAGAAGTGCTGCTCTAACCCACCCCCTTCTTGGGCTGCAGCCAGTTATTTTGTTGGCTGGATGGCCAAATCGGCTGTGTGTGGGTTAATCAATCCCAGAACATTTGGCATTTATGACACCTGATTCCACTCTAAAAGACACAAATTGATAGAGTCATAGATATGTGACCTTAGCAGCAGCTGCCAGGAGCTGCCAAGTATAAACTCCAGGCCAAATGACACTACTTCTTTTCCTTCCCGTGTGACAACTCTGTTAACATTTTTGATACATATGCGTTATACATTTCCTTGAAAATAGAGAGTCATGGGGAAAGTGCTAGAAGGAATACATCAAAATATTATGGTTATCTCTGAATGTCTGAGAGGGAGGATTATGGGCAATAATTATTTTCTCCTGTGTACTTTTTTGTTTTTGTTTTTGTTTTGTGGTACGTGGGCCTCTCACTGTCGTGGCCTCTCCCGTTGTGGAGCACAGGCTCCGGACGCGCAGGCTCAGCGGCCATGGCTCACGGGCCCAGCCGCTCTGCGGCATGTGGGATCCTCCCGGACCGGGACACGAACCTGTGTCCCCTGCATCGGCAGGTGGACTCTCAACCACTGCGCCACCAAGGACGCCCTCCTGTGTACTTTTTTGATTTTCCAAATGTTTTACAACCAACATGTTTTATTTTACAATAAAGAAATAAACTTTAAAAAACCCCTGTTTTTGCCTGATAGGAAAAGTAACCCTGCCAAACCGATAAGATTATTGAGTATGTGGAGGAGGATTGAGCTGCCTGCAATACCGAGCGAGTCAATGACCCATCCAGGGGATGAAGCGGGGCCACCTGACCCTTTTCTGGGGCACTGCATGCCATCGAGGCCATTGCTCAGGACACACAGGGAAACTTGAAGACACCCTTCAGTGGGTTACAGCATCCTGGGATGTAAACATGGATCGGCAATGTTTAATTAGAAAGAGAAGGTGTACGGTGTGTGGTGTGTGGGCTTGGAGGACGGTGTGTGAACGGATCGGATGGAGGAGGGCAAGGGCAGTACCACCTCCATTTCAGGTCCCCTACTTATCCCAGCCAGAAATGTCCCACAGGTTGAGTCTGACAATCTGAATGAAGCTCTAGTGTGTGCGTGTAATTCCTTCTAGGGAAAATGTGGGGAGCGGAGGCTGGGAGTTGACAGGATACAACCTACTTTTCCCCTCCAAATTCTAGCCATGGCAGTTTTTGGTTGAAAACTCTCGCTCAAGATTACTGACCCTCATGGGGGTTCCTTAGAAGACCTGGACATCCCCAACAGGCTTAAAGTGACCACTGCTCAGAGAAAATGTTCTAACAGGTTCCAGACCACCTGGGAAGGACCAAGTGAGGTCAAGAGCATTGTCCTTAATGCGTCATGGGCATCAGCGGGCATCATGTTCCAATTCATATTAGAAACGAGGAAAGTGAGGCCTAGAGCGTGGAGACGAATGATCTGAGTATCCCCCAGAAGAGCCCTGGACCTCCCCTGCCTTTTCCTGGTCCCTTCGTCCTGGGTAGATATGTAGCGAAGGCTGTGCTAGAAACTGCTGGAAACTCACGAAACAAGTGAATCTGGCTTGCAGTGATTAAGAGCATGGGCTTTGGAATCAGACTGGGTCTGAATCACTGCTCAGCCACTGGCTAACAGTCTGATCATGGACTGTTCTGGTCCCTCATCTGTAAGATGGGCATAATAGCATCACATAGGACCGTTGTGAGGGTGAAATAAGTTAACGCATGAAGAGTGTTTGGAGCAGCTCCTGGCATATAGAAAATACTCAATAATGTTAGCTGTTACTATTATTATTGTTGTTGTTATTTTCATGGGGATGGTTTCCAGAATCAACGTCAGTCAGTGTGGTGGGGAAAACAGCAAAAATGCCAGAGAGAGTGGGGTGCCCAAAAAAGGAAAAGGATATTTACTAAGAGTACTGCCAAGATCAGAGTGGCATAAAGATTGGAATAATCCTCCTTCTAATTGAACTTCCCTTCTATCAACCGATTTCTGTAGCAAAGAGCTCCATGGGGGTTTTCTTCAGGGCGGAGTGGTCATTCTGACAGCTGGTCAGAACAGCTTTTCAAGTGTGGCTGAAAAGCCTTCTGGGCTCCAGGCGCCTGCCTTCCTTACTGGAACCAGGTTGCCCTCGAGCTTGGAGTTGGCTCTGAAAATGCATTAATGGCAAGACCCGAAATTGTGGGAAAGTGCCCTAAGTCCACAATAATGGGCTGGATCCTGCAGGCTCTGAGCTCTAATCATGGCCCTGTTCCTGACATGCTGTGTGACCCTGAACAAATCAATTACCTTCTCTGTGCTTTCATTTTCCCAGTTGTAAACCAGGACATGGACTCCCTGACCTGTGTCTCAGCTGGGAAGTGGGTATCAAGATTTGGCCTTTAAAAAGGCCAAAGCAAAGTCACACAGCTCAGAGGCACTGCTGGAAATACTATAGAGACAAGTAACTAGAGAGACACACAGACAGGTCCCTGTCCAGGGCAACATGGGCAGGCCTAGCTTCCTCTTGGTCCATGTGTGTAGTGAGAGCTCCGAGAGGAAGCCAGGAGCAGAACAGTACGGAACAAGCAAAGGGCTTACCTGCACCTCTTTACTGAGTTTTATCTGAACAACCACTATTCCATGATTATTGGAAAACTTCATTGGAAAGTTCTGTACAAAAAGGACGATTTTCAAATTGAAAAATGGATTTCTTTGTAGCTTCATTTAAAAGGGAATAAATAAAACCTTTATTTCCCTAAGGGAAGATCCGTCCTCCAAAATACCTGGGGGACACTGTTACCTTCTTAAAAGCTATTTGGCAGGTCACAGCGTCTTGGGGCCGGTGTGTCTGAGGGGAGGGGCATTTGTTAGGCGTCCAAGCTCCACAGCACCCCAGGCTGCTGCATCCTTTCCCAACCACAACACCTTTGTTTCACTCCCTGCCCCGGTGTTGGATTTACAGCACTACAAGGACAGATGCCGTGTTACTTGTCCCTGCTCCAGGATCTAGTTTACTTTTTAGCTCATTATATATATGTTCTAGAAGCGTCCGTGGTTTCTCTGGAGAAAACTTCTAGAGTGTTTACTCCTTGCCAGGGAGCAGCTGAGAACACTGTCTTCAAGTGGAGGGAGCACTGGGCTGGGAGTCGAACTCTGCCCCTAACTACCAGTGAGACCTCAGCAACCTGTTTCCTCTAGGGAACCCAGGTTTCCCAACCCACTTATTCATTTTCATCAACAAAGAGTCAATGAGCATCTATGCTGTGCCAGAAATCGTTTGAGATCTTGGTATGGGGAACAGTACCAGGCCCACTCTGTCCACAGTGAGGCAGAGAGACATGGAAGCCACCTCCAGGAAATGTGATGGATGCACACCCACTAGGATAGCTAACATTAAAAGGCAGATAAATAGTAAGTTTTGCTGAGGATATGGAGAAATGGGAATCCTTACACAATAGTGGTGGGACTGTCCGATGGTATAGTCATTCTGGAAAACAGCTTGGAAGTTCCTCAAAATGTTAAATATAGAGTTACCATCCGACCCAGCAATTCTACTCCTAGGTAGGAAATTTCATTTCCAAGAGAAATGAAAACATCTGTCTACACAAAAACTCGTACACGAATGTTCACAGCAGCATTTTTCATAATAGCCAAAAAGTGGAAACAACCCAAATGCCCATCCAGTGATGAATGGATAAACAAAATGTGGTACAGCCATGCGATGCAATATTTTTTGGCGATACAAAGGAATGAAGTACTGATATTATGCTACAGCACGATGGGCCTCAAAAACATTATGCTAAGTGAAAGAAGTTAATCACAAAAGACGACATATTATATGAGTCAATTTATATGAAATGCCCATCCGTAGAAACAGTAAGTAGATTAGTGGTTACTTAGGGCTAGGCAGTGGGTGAGGGGGTCAGGGGGGTAGGGATTGGAGATAAATGAGGAGAGATTGCGAGGGGTTTATTTTTGGAGTGATAAAAATGTTCGGAAATTAGACTGTGGTGATGGTTGCACAGTTGTGACTACACTGAATCGTACACTTTAAACGAGTGAATTGTATGGTATGTAAATTATATCTTTAAAAAGCTGTTAAAAAGTAATGAATGTTACGGTGCACGGATTCCCGGGGGCGGGTTCCAGAGGGAGGAGAACCAACTGCACTTGTGGGAAATGGGTCAGAAGAGGCTTCCCAGAGGATTGACTCTTGAGGTGAGTCTTGAAGGAGCAGATGTGACTTAAGATGGGAAAGGGCATTCTGGGGAAGGGACAGGACACAAACAAAGCCAGGGAGGTGTGAGGGAGCTGAGAGGTGGTTTGATATGGCTGGCGCTGGGGTACATGGAAGGTTGGGGGAAGGAGGGAGGCAGGTGGGTGATGAAAGAAAGGCTTAAAACGTGATAGAGGTCCTGGTGTAGAGGGCTTCTCATGTCACGTTAGAGTTGGGCTTTAGTCTGTACCTTTTCTCTATGCATGAGGATGTTGAGAGCAAAACTTACAAGATCTTGCTCGGTTCTTAATTATATGCTGTTTCTAGACCATGGGTCTTAGCCCTGTCTTTTGAAGACTGTGGAGCTTTTGAAAGTTGCCACCAGAAGGACACAAGTGACGCTGGTTGTAAGGGAGGTCGTTCAAGCCTCAGATGGTGGGGGAAGGAGGGCACGCGGGCGTGGGTGGGCTGGGGCGGGTGGAGCAGCCCCGTCTACTCACCGCACAGCTGGCCCTCGTCTTCTCCCTGGGCACAGTCCCGGTGGAAGTCGCAGGCCTGCCCGAGCTGGAGGACTGTCCCGTTCCAGCAAGTGAAGGAACTCTGCAAGGCCATCTTGGAGCCCGGGGATGTTCCTGGAGAGCACACAGAGACACACGACACTGGTCAGCTTGGGTGGCCCCGTGGGAAGGCTGCGGTTCACATCTCATGGTCTGAGACAACCCCATTTTAATCTGGCCGAAACCAGGGTCAACACCAGGAGGCTAAGAGGAAGTCAAAGCCCTAACCCCCCAGCCCCCTGGCTGTGATGTGAGTAGTAGAGTGGCCTGAGGTTTGAGCCATGTTCCCCAACACTTTGGGGTCCTCCAACCCACGGCTGTAGTGTGCCAGGTGGACAGCTACAGGTGGAGTCTCATCTGCACACAGACAGCTTTCCCCTCAAGGTCAAATTTGGGGTACCAACAGGCATATCTGGTCCAGTATATCGTCCCCATGCTCTCAACCCCAGATTCCACCACTGGAGTGACTAAAACACACAGCACTTTCTGTTCTGAAATGAAAAGAACGCCATCGTAAGAGCAGGGCTCTGGGCCCTGGATCGGCTCCTCCATGAATGGCTGTGTGATGCTGACCTCGTCCCTTCTCTTTCTGGCCTCCTGTCTCCTCATCTACAAAAGGAGGGTTTTTGATGGTATTTCCAAGGTCTTTTCCAGTTCTGAAATTCTTAGATAAGTCATATTATCCAGTGGAGGAAGGGAGAGGGGGCAGTTTATAGCGAACATATCAGCAGATATTTGCTTTTGTATCAAGAATGATGAGTTATGATAATTTATTAACCTGTGACCTCAGAGAGCCAAGCTTCAGCTGGCCTGGCCCCGCCTGACTACTGAACAGGTCCCTTGCCTGGGGACCGCCTAGCAAGGGCCTGGCTGGTGTTTCTGACTGTGCCTCCTGATACCCAGCCTCGGTTGGTATGGGATGGGGGAGCCTCTAGCCCCTGTGGAGATGAGCAGGCAGGGCCCACCTGGGTTGACCTCCTATCCCCACCCCCAGGTCTGGCTGCCTTGCTCTCTGTCCTATTTCCTAGCTCTATTCCGATGGTAGCTGGTGCCTCAACAGCCTCCCCACCCCCATACTACCTATTTCAATGCTCAGCTGGGTGGTGGAGAGGATGAACCAGGACCCTCACGTGGCCAAGCCCCACAGCTTCTCTGGGCCTCACATGAGGGGTGGGCTTCTTTAACCCTGGTTGTGAAATTAGACTATTCTTTATTAAATTTTATTTTAATAAAACCTTACAGCTGATTGTGATGTGGGACTCTCCAGGTTAGATGATCTTTAAAATTCCATGATTTTCTGGTTCCCAGCAGCACTGAAACTAACATCAAGTCCAGGCTCTTTACTTCTAGAATCCCTCTTTATACATCAGCCCATCTGGTTCTGTAAAGAAGCCAGGCAAGTCTTAATAGTGTCCATTTCCTAAGTGGGGAAATGGAGTCAGAGTGGTTAAGTGACTTGCCTAAGGTCACATAGCTGATAAGTGGGATTTAGACCTAGCTTGTCGACTGCAAAGCTGGCCTCTCCATCTCTTGGGAGGGGGTGTTGGAGGTAGCCCTGGGCCCTCTTTCACAGGCTAGTCCAGATCAGGTTCAATTTTTCAGCTGATGGCGGATGGCTACCTGCCATTGTCAGACCAGCCTCCAGCCTGGCTGGGCGTTCTCAGTAGCTCCTGGGCATGGGAAACACAGGACCTTCTTCCTTCAGGGAATCACATCCAAACCCTTTAACCTGTTCTTAAAGGTCCTTTGTGATGTGGGCCCAAATTTCCTTTCATGTCTCACCTCTCTCTGTCTCTCCCCGTAAACGCTGTGCTCTAGACCCATCTGGCATTGGTTCATTGCAACCTGGCGCTAGAACACACGTGTATGCTCCCATCTTCTCCACTAAGCTGCTTGAGTCTCTGTGTGTTCCCAGCCCTAGCCAGTGCCTGGCCCCTGGGAGGGTTCACAAAAACCCTGCACATTAGGTTATGCTTCTGTGGCTGGCTGAATAATGCCGTGCCCCTCCACCTGCCCCAATACCCATATCCTAATCCCCCAAACCTGTGAATATGTTACTTTATGTGGTGAAAGGGACTACTGGTGTGATCAAGTTAAGGATCATTAGGTGGGAGATTATCCTGATTATCCAGGCGGGCCCAATATAATCACAGGGTTCCGATAAGAGGGTGACAAGAAAGTCAAAGTACGAAGTAGACCTGGTGATAGCAGCAAGAGTTTGGAGTAATGTGAGGAAGAGGTCAACGTATTTAGGATAATAAGAAAAATTCTCCTTCACTTCTGCTTGGTGATTTCTAGTTTCCAAAGTATTTTTTCTTATGCCTTATACATGATCATGAAATACAGTTAGGACCTTATGGCCCTCATTCCCAGCCCGACCAAAGAAAACATGAGCCAAGTAAAATGCCTGTAAAGACTTCCTCAACTTGGAAACAAATGTAAGCTGTGTCCTGTTTTATTCACACCTTCTGATTAGGCCTTGTGTCTCATCGTGTGTTTTCACGAACACATGCACGTTTCATATACCAGTTACTTGTCATTCTCCAAAGAGCTTTTACTTTTACAGTTTCTTTTACTTTCCTTCACTTGAAAAATATATGCCTATTGTCTAAAGTTCAAAACCAGGGTAAAAATCAACAAAACAATGCCCAGAATCCCACTATCCAGTGGCCATCATTTTTTACATCTCGGTAGATTTCTCTTTCATTTTTTTTGGCCTATGCTTTAAAAGTGTGTATAGTTGTGTCATATATGTATGTTGCTTAAATTAAGTAAGATTCTATCACAAGCTTTTCCAAGGGCTTAAAAAGTCCTCATAAGAATACTTTTTAATGGCTATAATACTATGTGATATGTACCATAATTTATTTCAACATCAGTCAATGACTGGATTGTTAGATTGTTTATAATAACACTTTGAAGAGTATCTTTGAGCATAAACGTTCGCCTGCTTTTCAGATTATTTTCATAGGATAGATTCCCAGAAGTGGAATTACTGAATCAAAGGGTATAAACATTTTAAAGGCCCTTGATACATATTGCCAAATTGCTTTCTAGAAGTTAATCCAATTTACACTCTCACCAGCTGTGTTCATACATGCATGTTCCTCTTACTACATCCTGGCCAACCCTGAATATTATCATTATTTTTAACTAAAAGTATGTCCCTGCTGTTTTATTTGTGTTTCTTTGATTGCGAGGGTGAATATTTTTTTCCGCGTGTTATTAGCTTTATTTTACTCTGATTTTTAGGGAATTGCCCATTTCCTTTTGTCAATTTATCTGTTAGGGTATTCATGTTTTCCTACTGAGTTGTATGAGATTATTAATAAGGATGTGAAACTATTTATTACATGCTCCACATTTTCCCCCAGTATTTTATGTGTATTTTCATTCTGTTTATGATATCTAGAAGTTTAAAATTTGTACATAATCCAAACCTATAAATATTTTCTTTGGTGATTTCTTCTTCTTCTTTTGTGCCTTAGAGAATTTGTTCCATGTGAGGTTGGCAGGTAATGTGTGGGTTGCCTTTCGTAGTCTTTGGTTTGCTCTCTCATGGCTAAGGTTGCCCTCTCATCAGGGAATGTCTTCTACCAACTCCTCCTCTTTCAGCAATGGGGATACAGATCTCACCCCCCTCATCTGTGACATTTTCATGGATTCTCCCATTCTTTCCCCATCCATGGACTGTCCTTTCCCCTGGGCTACCATAGCACATTACTTCTTCTTGCACTTAACTTGGCAGACGTTCTGCTGTTATATTATAATCAGCCGTTTGGATGCCTGTCTTCCTCACCTAACTCTAAGTGACTTGAAGGGAGGGATCAAGTCTTATCTTCATGAATCTATAACAGTACCTTGTATAGAGGTCTCCCCACCCCAATATTTGGGACTTGAACTTCACTATGTATTATCCATTGAAGCTATCATCATGCCTATTTTATAGTTGAGAATACAAAGGCTCAGAGTGGTTACGTGGGTTGCTGGAGAGATTGGTGGAAACCTACATTTTCACATCTTGTTCTCTATCCTTTGTACCGTGTCTGTCTATGGGGTCCCCCTTCCCCGGTGATGAGTGTCCTCAGGAGTGGTGATAATGGATATGAAAGGGCAGGGAGTGAGTATCCCTGCCCTTTACTCCCAGACCTGGACAAAGAAGGGGTCCAGTCGCGGGAGGGTCATGCTGCTTCCACTCTCTGGATGCCCCAGTGTGTATCCCCAGGACCTCTCTGTTGCACAGCCACAGCCCAGAGAAGCCAGCCCCTTAGGCCCTGCTTCTATGCTCCTCCCCACCTCCTCTCCCTGGCTGGAGACGTACAGCCTCCTCCATACCACAGGGAACTTTATGCTTGTGAGAGATTCAATTAGATGGATGCCTAGTGCTCTGATCTCTTCTACCAGCCCAAACTCAAACCTAATGAAGCACCACAAAAAACAACTGCTCTGTCTTCTCCAGTTCTTTTTTTAATGGGGCCCATAAATTCCAAGGAGGAAAGTACCCTTGGTGAATGGTTTTAATCAAAGGCCTGAGTTTCTGAAACAGCATCCTTTCTGTGATTGTGAAATGATTGTTCTGGCTTGTGGAATAGGGTAACCTGAGGCCCTGGATGGTCACAGCCTGCTCCGATGCAGCAAGGAAGGGGCGGAGCTTAGACAAGAAGATCCAGCACCCACTTTCTGCTGGCACATCCTGATGCCTTCCAGCCACGAGTGCCTGATTCCTGGAAACCACTGAAACACCAAATGCCCTAATCACAGAATGATTAGGGAGAGCTAAAATCAAGCCACTCTAGGGAGAACTGGTGCCTGTGGATCTTTTGTTAGCAAGGGTCTTCTGTGTGGAAATGTATTTATTACCTTTGAAAAGGTAGTTCTTCCCAGTATAACAATATAAGTTACTGGGGGTAGTAAACTGTCATCATTCCTTACCTTTGTATAGCACTGTAAGAGCTTACAACGTGCCTTCCTAATCCTTCTCTCTTTCAACCTCATAAAAAACTGGTAGAATAGTTATTATTATTCCCATTTGACTAATCAGAAGACTGAGGATTCAAGAGATTAAATAATGGAGAGAGAAATGCTTTCTAAACAGTAAGGCACTACACAATGCAGCCAATTACTTGCTAGGGGCTTTGCCTGAGGTCTCACAGCTAGTAAACCACAGGGAAGGCCCAGAACCTGGTCAGATGATCCCGGGTGGGGTTCTTCTCCCATCACTTGGATTAGACTGCCTTCTGGAGCAGCACCCTGACAGCCCAGCAAGTCACTTGGGAAGTCAGAAATACTGTTGATGTTCAGGGCCCACCTGGACCAATGAAACCAGTATCTTTGGAGGACGGGCCCTTGGCACTGGTGGTTTTAAAAGCTCCGGGGATGATTTTCATGAGCATAAGGTTGAGAACCACTTCCTTGGAGGGCTGGCGGATTTGCCCCTGAGCACCTGTGTGTCTTAGGTGGGTCTTTTACCTCTTGGGTTCTCCACTGCCCCCTGGTACAATGAGGGGGTGGCCTCGAACCCAAACTCCAAGACCCCTTCCATCTTCGACATCCTGATTCTGGGGTTCTGAGCAATGGTTGTTGGTGGCTCTCTGTTTATAGGGTTGACCTGATATAGTTTGTGTCATCTTCATTAATGCTGACCATTTAATGACTTCCTTGGAGCCTGCTGCCAAGTCACTCAGCCCGCAAGCTTCCCCTGGTTTCCTCATGCTGGCTTTTCCTGTCTCAGTCATCTGTCATTTGCATCCTGGAACACCTCTCCTGAAACAGCATGCCACTTGCTTGCCCATTTATCTCCTCTGGGTGCAGTAGGAATCAGTTCAGATTTGCACCTGAGACACGTGTGGCCCGGGTCAGGTTACATGAACCGCTGTTTGACACCATGGGTGACTCATTGGGTTCACTTGCTGGGAGTGATTCCTTCTCCCAAATTGCGCATTCGAAACAGAATCCCACACATACTCCCCTCCTTCAATCATGTCTTGGAGATTTGATGCTACAAAATCTACACAACTCTCCTAACTCAAATTTCTTTTTTTAAACAAATGTCAAATTTTAGGGCACTTAATTAATTTTTAATTATGGTGATTTATGTGGCATTAAAAAAGGCACATTGATATCAGCTTTCAGGCCATCTCCCACCTGCTTGCTCTTGCCTAACTGATGACACTCATTAAAGGGGGGAAAATTGAGTGCTGCATCAGTGAGAAGGGGGTCTTGCTCTTAAATTAGAGAGAAGGGGAGATGACTTGTGGGAGGAGGCTGACTTCCACAGCATGGGGAGGTCAGGGGTGGGGCTAGAGCCCAGAGGCTGGGCCAGGCTCCCAGTGGAAACTTACTGTTTCGCGGGATGAGGCGAATCAGGTGCTCAAGGGTAAACAAGCCCAGAGACATGAAAATGGATGGTGACATGATGAGGACATAGCCACAGTGCTCACAGGCTAACAGCCGCCGCCTCTGCGCTGACGTTAATGGGGATGTTGGAAGGTCTGAGAACTGTGTAAATTAAGCCTGGCAGAGACCAGTCCTGCTGAGGGCTTTGGCCTCATAAATTGTAGTGTGGACAACCTCATTAAAGAACTGGCATCTTGGGTTCCTACTCAAAATATAAATCGGTGAGGAGAGGGCCCGGCTACAGAGGGCCCAGCGGGCTGGGTGAGGAAGTGCTGTGCTGGAAGTCTGGAGAGCTGGTTCGAGGCCTCGCCTTTTGCCACGAGGCCTCTGGGGCCATGAGCAGGTCACTCCTCCAGGCCTCGGTTGCCTTGTTTGTAGACTCTCCGCAGCCAGCCACTCACATTGACCACGGGCTTAGGCTACTGCCTTGATGGTGCATCTGTAGACCCTCTGCATCAGTCACGTGGAGCTTGGAAATCAGGCTGCTTCCGGGGCCCCACTGAAGACCTACAGAGTCAGAACATCTTGGGGGGACTCTGGATTCAGCGTGTTCCACAAGCTCCCTGGGTGAAAACTGGGTGCACCAAAATCTGAGGACCTCTAGTGTTAGGGAAATTAATGGATCTTCAGTTCCTTCTCCCCTTGGAAGAATCCCAAGCCTTCCAGCAGCACTTCTCTTTCACCGTGACAATTCCTTCCTTGGTCCGGAGTTGTCAGAATTCCTTTCATGCCTAGATTCCATTTCTGTTATGACTCCAGCAGGCCCACGGCACCACTTTGTTAGTTTGTGTTGAAGAGACCCCTAAGGTGCAGAGAAACTAACACTAGCTCCCAGTCTTCTCTTCTGCTAGCTAGTGGTGTGAGCCCTGACACAGCCCACAGGCTTCTCTCTTCTGTAAGTTGGAAAGGCTATCTAATTTACGGGATTTTTGTGAGGATCAAATGACATTGGGTACATAAAACAGTATGTGGGGTTCTTATGAGCTAATTTTAGAGAGTGTCCCAAGGAGTTTGGGAGAATTGGCCATGGAGGTTGGGTGGGAAGTGGTCAATGGAGGGGTTGGACAGGCCAAATTTTGGGGACAGAGAGCACCTTTGGGGATCCCTCACCTCGCACAGTAGAGGTGACGATCTACAGGGCCAGACCTTTTCAGCAAAGCAGTGGCAGAAACAAACCCAATAGTAATTTGCAACATAAATAATAGCTATGAAGAGTAATTGCAATGACGAATTTTTGAGATTATTTGTCTCTGGAGTCACACCTACCCCCAGAGTTAGCTTTCTGAGCCCAGCTCCTTTCGGGTCCAAATCCAAACCTTTGCTGGTTTCCACGGGATTCAGTCCAAATTGAGGTTTAGCACACCCGGAACAGCCCGCTTTCTCAGATCTCTGTGTTCCTTTGCATCTTCAGCTAAAGATCATGACTTGCAGTTTTTTGAACAGGCAGCCACGGCTTCAGCCTCTGTGTAAGCCGACTGGGTGGGCTAGAATCATCTTCTCCATCTGAGCCACTCCTCCTAACGCAGATGTAACTTTCCCCGGCTGCTCGTTCTTCTCTCTTGAAGGACGACATGTGCCTCCCTCTGGGGTGCTCCGGCAATTGCTATACACCTGTAACTGTGAACTCATCTCTCCCATTAGGCAACTATGTCTGCATTGCTAGCTTCTCCCACTAAATTCTAAATTCTTTGAGGCAGAACTTATTTTATCTTATTTTATCCGCCGCACTTATTTTATCTCCTGGAGAGTGCCTGGCACATGGCAAGCGCTAATGAATGTATGTTCAAGAAGTACAAAATAGATCACCAAGTTTAAGTAGAAGAACAGGGTGAGGTAGAATTTCCTTGCATTCTGGAAACTGCTAATTCCTTTAGGTTATACTGTAGCAATTCCACACACACATCCCCCCTCAGCCAAATCCCATTCGAGCTTACAATTATTGAACGACTATGTTCAGAGCTTCTACTAAGAGCCTGGGGTTAGAGTAGTGAACAGAGTGTGACATGGGTGACCTAGTTTGATAGGTGGGCCATGGTAGCCCTCTCTGGGGAGGGGATATTTGAGCTGATACCGAAGACTAAGAGAAGTCAGCCGTGTGAAAAGGCTGTGGAGGAGGAGGAAGTGCATTGCCGGCGGCGGGAAATGACGCTAGTGATCTAGGAACAGAGCAAAGGCCAGTGGGGCTCAAAAAGTCACAAAGGGTTGGGTCATGAAGAGCCACTGGGGAGGAAGGCAGAGGCCAAGTCGGGCAGGATCTTGCAGGTTGTGAGGAGGGGTGTGAATTTTGCTTAAGGGGTTTAGGCAAGAGACTGAAAATAATGTCATTGATTTTTAAGGAGGTCATTCTGAGCGATTTAGGGAGAATGGATTAGAGAGGGCTATAGAAGTGGGAAAACCAGTTCATAGACCATTGTAAGCAACCAAGCCGGTGATGAAGGCAACTTGCTTGAGCCTGCTGGTGGTAGAGCTGGTAAGAAGTGAGTGACAGTGAGCTTCGTGTTGGAGGTGACCCTGACAGGACAGGCTGACGGCCTGGAGGTGAGGCTGAGGGAGAGGGGACATCAAGGATGGTGCTAGGGTGAAAGCATGGCTGCCCGCTGACGTGACAGAGCTGGTTTCAAAATCCCAGTTCCTCAGGGTCGGTCTCCATATAAACTTATGAAGAACCACAAGGATTCCTGCAGGCCATCAGTAGGAAAGCAGTATGTATTTCATTTCTGTGGTTGAGCTCTCCTAAGAAATTAAAAATTTTCTCTTTGTAGCCTCAATACCCCTTGATTTTGTTGCATGGTCCTTTCCCCAAGGTTTCTCTATGCGACATTTATCTTCATTGCTTTGCTGAAAAGACAAAGCAATAATTTTATTTTTAATGTTATAAATGACCTCGGTGCACATTTACCATTAATCTCCCTGAAAAGCGATGACATTTAACCATTCTGCACCACAGCTCCCCATATACTATGTCATTTTCTCCTCTTGTTTGTTCAGTAAACAATGAACAATTCCAGTTGCACCTTGGAGAATTAATACTAATCACAAACAAATTACATCTACAACTGAGACCACTGGAGGGACTATACGCAGATTACACAGTGGAGAAGGCGGCTTGGGCTGGACAGCAAGGGAGACCAGGGGTCACTCAGACTGCAGGAGTAGAGACAGGAGTGCTGACTGCGGGAGTGTGGTCCCGCGAGGCACCTCCACAGAAGCGAGTCTGGTAGATTCGACTTCTTGAAGACAGATGGGAGGTCACCTTGCCTCCATTCCATCCATGGAAGCCATGGTGGAAGGAACGGCTGCTTGATGAAGAGACAAGGTAGCCATTGGGTGCTGATGCAGATATCAATCACGATGAGAATAACTACCACCCTCACCATTCACTGAGTGCTTATCATCTTCTAGTGACTCTATTAAAGGCTTTCTATGCATTGTTTTATTTAGACCTACAGCAACTCTATGAAGTAGTTATTATCTCCCATTTACTGAGAAGGAAACTGGGACCCAAGGTCAAAGAGACAGATTTTATGTCGACCTGACTCTGAAGCCCACTATATTAATCAATATGCTAGACCTACCAGGTGGAAAAGGCCATGTTAGAAGCCCCAGAAATAAACACGAGGGAGGCTAGCGAACTGCAAGCAAGTGGAGTGCCAGAAAGAAAAGGAGCAGTAGGGTGGAGACAGAGGCCCCATAGTCTTGGGACTGCGGAGGGGTGGAGGGTGAGGCTGGCTCACATTCTGGACTGGCTTCCGGCCCCTCAAGTGCTGGTCAAATGTTTTTAGGGGAGCCATGGACCAGGTAGGTGCTAAGGCAGGCTCCAGGCATAGGGGAATAAGATAGGACTTGAATATCAGAATGCATAGTTTATCCCCTGGGCTGGACAAAAATCTCATCTCTATCAGAGGCTTTTGGGGTCAAAGGAGATAGCTATGGAAAAGTACTCTGTAAACTAGTGAGTGTAGCAAATGATTAAGATTTTATTTTTATTATGAACCACCTGACATTCCCATAGGATCTCACCGAAGCCACAAGAGGCTCACTCCTCACCTCCTTTGTCTTTACTGAAATGTTACCTTCTCAGTGAGGCTTTCCCTGGTGACCTTATCTAAAATCTCTCCCCTGACCCCACCCTAGACATTTCCTGTCTCCCTTCCCTGCTGTATTGTTTCTCCTTGCTACTTACAGTTGGGCAATATACATTTTCCTTGTTAGTTTTGTTGATAGTCTTTCTCCTCCACTAGCATTAAGAGGATGGAGAGCTTAGTCTGTGTTTTCACTGCTGAATTCCCAGTTCCTAGAACAGTGCCTGGCATATAGTGGGCTCTCAACAATAAAAGTTTGTTAGAAGAATAGGTTATATACGCTCTTCAGTAAATAACTTTGGGCAGTGGTTTCAGAAGCCGGACTTATGTTTTACTCACAATTTAGAATTCTTTTTTTTTTTTTTTTGGTGTTACACGGGCCTCTCACTGTTGTGGCCTCTCCCGTTGCAGAGCACAGGCTCCGGACGCGCAGGCTCAGCGGTCATGGCTCACGGGCCCAGCCACTCCGTGGCATGTGGGATCCTCCTGGACCGGGGCACAGACCTGTGTCCCTTGCATCGGCAGGAGGACTCTCAACAACTGCGCCACTAGGGAAGCCCTAGAATTCGTATTTTTGAGAAAAGGCAATTCACTGAGGAGGACTTCATGTAGTCCCAAGCCCCATGGCTCCCTGTATACATAGCTGGGATTTGTCTATATAAAAACCAAATCATGTAAGAGGCTCACGGCAGTGATTGTGGCCTGCTCTGTCTAAAGACCTCACTCAGTGCTGCCAACCCAGTTCAGGATGATGGCTGCACACTCACATGTACAGTGAAGCACTAACTGGGGAAGGCGGGCTGTTGAGGAAGCTGCAGCAGGCATGGGCTGCTGGGACCTTGCCACACGGGTTGGGAGGAAAGAAGTGATGGCCGATTCACAGTAAGTAGTGAGAGGCTGAGACACTGTCAGAAAGTACTTTCCATTCCAGGCTCAAAACTAAGAGGGAGGCTGGGACCAGGCCCCAAGCTATGAATGTTCAGTGGTCCAGTCAGAGTCAAGATGAAGCAAAGCTTTCCTTGGAGGAAATGTGAAGAGCTTCTGTGTTATTCATTTAGATAGGCAAAGAAATCTGGAAAGGGGGTAGAGTCTCCTATGAAAAGATCAAGGTCACTTGCTTTGTCTAGGAGTCAAGAATCTCTACATTTTTTGGTTTTTAGTTCTCTTCTAAGACTGTCATGTTGGGGTCTGACCTTCTCAGAACCACAAAATTGGGAGAAATCTAATGAAGAAGGAAAGCTGGATGACGGGCAGGGAAGAAGGTTAAAAAAATAATAATAAGAAGAAATAATATTCAACGGGTACCTACTACGGACCAGCCATTTTTTGTGTGTATTATCTTTCACTTGATTCTTTGAATGGACATAACTGAAATATATAAGAAGATACGTGATTTAGAATGGTTACCATAAAAAGGTGGGAAATAGCTAGTGTTGGCAGGATGTGGAGAAGAAATTGGAGCCCTGTACACTGTTGGTAGGAATGTATAAAATGTGCAGTCAATATGAAAAACTGTATGGTGGTTCCTCAAAAAGTTAACAATATAGTTACCATGCGATTCAGGTATGCACTTCTGGGTATATATCCAAAATAATTGAAAGCAAGGTTTAGAAGAGATATTTGTATATTTATGTTCATAGCAATATTATTCACAATAGCCAAAAGATGAAAGCAACCCAAATGTCCATTAACAGATGAATGGATAAATAAACTGTGGTATATACATGCAATAGAATATTATTCAACCTTAAAAAGGAAGGAAATTCTGACACATGCTACAACATGGATGAACCCTAAGGACATTATGCTAAGTGAAACCAGCTAGTCACAAAAAGATAAATACTGTGTGATTCCACTTATATGAGATACCTAGAGCAGCCAAATTCACAGAAATTCAAATTCCACAAATAGTGGAATGCTGGTTTCCAGGGAATGGGGAGAGAGGAGAATGGGGAATTGTTGTTTCATGGGTACAGAATTTCAGTTTTGCAAGATGAAAAAGTTCTGGTAATTGGTTGCATAACATGAATATTTTTAACAGTACTGAACTGTACACTTAAAAAGGGTTTCATGTTATATGCATTTTACCACAATTTAAAAAAACCCAAGAAGATGATTATGCTGGCTTTCCTAAGTATGATTAGCAGCCTATTGATTTATGCTGGCCTTGAAAATAAGCCCTAATTAAGTCGGTAGGGCAAGAAGACATCGATACGGCCTAATGAGAAAAGCCCATTGCAGTGGCTCTCCGAGAAGTTCAGGTTCTTCTTCTTCTTTCCTCTTCTTTTAAATCCCCCTTCTGTTTGGCTTCCAGTGGAATATGCTGGTGTGTGAGGCACTGGATGCAGCAAGAACACACTGGCCTGGCGGTGAGGAGGCCTCAGATCTGTCCTGACACTGCCATGTACTAGCTGAGTGATGTTGGATCAGGTCTGTGACCTCTTGGCCTTGGTCTGCTTATCTGTGAAGTGATGGGGCTGGACCAGATGCGCTGTAAGGGGCTCCCTCCCCACTGCCGTGGGTCGAAGACTCAGCCAACCACAGGGAATAGTGGGGAAGAGTTCCATTTGTAGGAGGAGGGTGCCAGGTGGGTTGGGGGGAGTAATGGTGATAAATGTGAATGACAATTTGGAAAGCCTGTTGGGAGACTCCCAGCTCAGCTAGAGTCCTCCCAGCCTCCACTCTTGCTATTAAATGTAGGGCACATCATGCTGAGGGCTGCTTCAGGTCCAGCAGATCTCCAGGCACACAGGGCTCCATTTCTACTTCTATGAGTATTTCCTGAACAGCCAGGGGGTTTCCTGCCCAGTACTACATGCTTGAGAGTAAAGTGCTACCAAACAGAGTTTACAATTTATTTTAGAGAAAATAGGTGAGAAAAGAGACAAGATTTGATGGAACAGATATTTGAGGACACCTACAGGACTGTTCTTGCCCACAGGTCTTAGGCAGACCTACAAAGTCGCAGGGGCACAGACACATGTGTCCTCTCTCAGTTCAGGGAGGGTCCAGAGAGGACAGCGGTTCTGCTAGGGAACTTCTGGGAGTATGAGGATGACCCATTTTAGATGGACCTGATGGAAAGTTTTATAATTGTGTTGCTGTCCCGAATCTCCACTGGTCTTTGTAATTTGCCAAACTGCGCAGAGGCTAAGCAAAGAGGATTGGTTTTGGAGACAGATGGACCAAATTTGAATTCTGACTTCACCACTTGGTCTTGTACAAAGGACTCGATTGCCTTGAGCTTCAACATCCATCTTGCAGGGTTGTTTTAAGGTTTAGAAATATTACAGATAAACCTCAGTGCCCAGTACATAATAGGTGTTCAATAAATGGTAGATGATGAAGAAGACATAGTCTACGCTTCTGAGGCCATCCTGTATGTTGGGGCAAATATGTGGACAAATAGTTATCATCGTGGTTAGTGTTAAAATAGATCAGTGTTGGGCTTCCCTGGTGGTGCAGTGGTTGAGAGTCTGCCTGCCGATGCAGGGCACACAGGTTCGTGCCCCGGTCCGGGAAGATCCCACATGCCCCGGAGCGGCTGGGCCTGTGAGCCATGGCCGCTGAGCCTGTGCGTCCGGAGCCTGTGCTCCGCAATGGGAGAGGCCACGACAGTGAGAGGCCCGCATACCGCAAAAACAAAAAAAAACCAGGAAAATAGATCAGTGTTAAAATAGGTAAAAGAGGTGTACTGTGACAGTTTTAAAACTAATCTATAAATTCTTTAATAATCCTCTTGAGAGGGTTATTAGGAGGTGGAGATCTCTGTCTCCTTCTCTTGAATCCAGGCAGGCTTGTGACTGCTTGGACTAATTGCATATGGTAGAAGCCACTATGTGACTTTTGAGGCTAGAGCACTTGTTCATGGATATATTTGGCCCTGGAGCCTGGAGTTTCTATGTAAGAAGACTGACTCCTCCAAGGCTACCATGCTGGAGAGGTCATGTGTAGGCACCCAGGGGATGGTCCCAGCTGAGCCCAGCCTCCCTGCCATCTTTGCCAATGGAGCAGACATGCAGAAAAACCATCCTGGACCCTGCCCATCAGTCGATCTGCCAGCTGAATACCATTGTATGACCTCTATCAGTGCCACGTGGTACCAAAGAAATTACCTAGCTGAGACCTGCCTGAATTCTTGTCCCACAAAATTGTGAGGTATAATAGTTGTTTTAAGCAGCTGCACTCTGGAGTATTTGCTACTCAAAAATAAGAAACTGGAACGTATGAATGACAGGCACACAGAGGAGAGGTGTCTGATTATGGGGTAAAGGAAGACTCTAGAAAAGAGGCAACACTTGAGTTGTGCTCAGAGAATGGGCAGGAGTTCACCAAATAAGGAGAAAGGACAAGGGAGCCCCAGCATGCTCAGGAACAGCAGATTGTCTGGGTGACCCCAAGTATGAGCTGGGGGGTTGGGGCAAGCTGGAAAAAGAAGCCAGAAGCAATTCGTGAAAAGCCAATATGCGTTATCTTATTCAGACCATATAGCATCTACATGAAGTTGTTATTATCTACATTTTACTGAGAAGGAAACTGGGATCCAATGATTTGTAGAGTCCTTTGCAAGGTCACAGAGGATTGGCAGAGCCAGAATTTTAACAGGCCCGCCTGACTCTGAAGTCCATGCTCTTAACCAATATGGTAGACCCACCAGGGTGGAAAAGGCCATTTTAGAAATCTCAGGAATAGACAAGAGGGAATGCAAGCCCATAGATGACAAAGAATATCTAAAATACTTTCAGAAGGGACAGGACCAGAGCAGGAGACAGGACTAGGACCATATCCTAGAGGGTGTGGAGAAAGGTGTGGGGTAGGGTGGAGCTGGGGGACAGAGATGCTGGTGGCCAGATGGCCATCGCAGGAATCTAGGCAGAAAGTCAGGGCTCTAGAAGGAGCCGGCACAGGGGTCTTGTGTGTGGACACACCCACTAGCTGCAGAAGGGTGAGGTGGGGGCAGAGAGCCTTGGGATCCAGCTGGCCCTGGTCCCTGTTAACTCGGCTTCCCCCTCACAAGCTCCTGTCTGCGGCCCTCCCCCAGCTTGTCACGATGGGTGGTCCTTGAGGCTCCGAGAGCAGAAGGCTCCCTACCCTGCAGTCACCGCAATGGTTTACGGGTCATGGAGTCTTAGTGAAGCCAAGATTGGCCTGAAGACGTAGGGGTGCCTTCTCCCCTCTCCTCCTCCGCTCCAAGGGTCTATTTCTTCCTCTTCAGCACCCATACCGCGTGCCAGCAGTTTGTGGAGCTTGGCCCTAGCACGGCTGTGTCGTGGTGTCTGGGGAGGGGCGGGCAGACGCCTCGGGGCTTTGGCCCTGCTGCCTGTGGTGGAGATAGCACAGGAGTTCCCCCCGAGGGTCCCAGCCTTCGCAGCCACAGCCCCCACCTCCTGCCTCTGAGCACAGTGAGGGGGGGTGGGGTGGTGAAGGCTCTGCAGGTAGCAGGCCACATTCAAGCCCAGCTCAGCGGCTTAATATTTGTGTGACCCTGGATGTGCCCAACCTCTCTGAGCCTCAGCTCCTCATCTTGAAAATGAGAAAAATGGCTTTTTCTTTTGCAAGGTAATTGTAAGGGTTAAGCAGCATTTAGGAGAGCAGTCCGAGAGAGGCTGGCCCATAACACTTCCCTCTCCAGTCCTCACACCTGGGACTCCGCCTTACTGATTAGGAGAATGGACAGGGAGCTCTGCTCTGAGCTTGGACTGGCCGTCACTGGCCTGCCTTGTCAGCAGAGCAGCTCTGGGTAGACGAGACCCGCCCCCCTTCCTGCTTGGCACACACCCGCCTCTTGGTGGACGATGGCAGGCCCTGGCTTCAGAGGGGGCTGCTCTGTGCTGGCTTCGTCTCCTGGCTCTTGGTTGAAGTGCTCAGCACCGCCGAGGGGAGAGGGCAGGCGCCAGGTGGGAGGAGGATGCTGGCTCAGACCCCAGGTTTGGGCAGCTCTGCAGTTTGATCCTGGCATCCGGAGCAGCAGCAGAGCCGCTTCCGGACCTCCTTGCTGCATCGCCAGCGTGCTGGCAGGGCAGCCTCTTTGCCTATTGCAGACTCCAGGCCAAGGACCAGCACCACCAGTGCTGACGACTGGGACTCATCCAAGTTATCGACAGTGCCAGATCTGCTGGTTTGGGATGTCTTATGTCTAAAGTAGGCTCAAGCAAAGAAAAGACTCTTAGGAAGCTGCCTAAGCACAGACATCTTTGAGCTAAGCAGCCTACTTCCTGCAACGGTCATTTCAAACTTCTGAGGCCTCCCGCCAATGGAAGGTAGAAGGCGGGGAGGGGATGGGAAGGGGTAGGTGTGGTGGGGTGGCACTTGATCAGCACATTTAAATTGTACCAAGACTCTGGTGCTGGAGACCTCTGTGTGCATCACTCTGAGTTTAAGTTTCAGAAAGGAAATGAAGGTGAGGACCACTAGTCAGAACTTCTTATAAAGTACACTTTACTGAAAGCAAAGTTACTCTCTTCAGTGAGAATAAACAAGCTCAGGTCCTTGAAGATAACAGATGAAAAACTCAACTGTTTCTATGTTGCTCAAAAAAGGATTTGAGGTTACCTGCAATTACATGTAATAAAAGATATAAATAAATAAATCAGGGTGATCTAAGGGTAATATTTTAGTACAAATGCACCATAGAATTTCTACATGATAACTAAAATTTGGCTAAAGTACATTTCTGTGCTTCCTAGTAGCCAAAGCAAAAAAGGAAACAGGATCCATTATAAGGTTCAAAGTGTTCTTAGGAGAATGTTTTTTCTGACATTGAGCTCTAAGAGAAATGGTTTCCCAGGTCCTCATCAGTGCTACAGTTAACACCTTCACCTGCACCTGTAAAGCCAATACAACAGCATGTTCATTTAGCCATTTTTTATAGTGCTATCTCTGAAGCACATAAGTCAACTGAGGGTTAGATTTTAGAAAGTTGGGCTGCATTAAATTAGCAAAGATTTTAAAATAATATTCATTACTAGCAAGGATGTAGTGGGTTAGGGACTTTTACATGCTGCTGGTGAGAATATGAACTGATAGAACTTTTCTAGAAATGTTTGGAAATTGGTTACAAGAACCTTTACAGTTTTGCTCAGACTAAAACCCCAAAGTTCCCCTTCTAGGAAACATCCTTGAGGAAATAAGAGAGTTATACAGATATTCAGACCCAAAGACATTCATAGCAGATTATAATATCATAAAAGTAAAAACAAAGAAGGAAGAAATTCAATAATAGGGGAATGGTAATAACAGTTGGCACAGCTGTGTCACACAGAGATGTTTCTAAACACTTTTACTAACATGAGAACATTTTCATGATAAATTAACTAAAAGAAAATTAAAAAAAGACAAACCCTCCCGTTTCTAAGAATGTTGGAACAGCATGGCAAAACCCATGAGAAAAAACAAAGAGAAAAACTAGAAGGAACATATGAAATTGTTAGCCAGAGTTACCTCTGAGCTGGGGGATTTTAAATGCTTTGAGTTTTCTTTTTTCTACCTTTTCTGAATTTATGTGATCTATAATGGGCATATATAACTTTTATCATCAGAAAAAAGGAAGTAAAGTTACCCTAAAAGAAGCACGAGAGAGTCAATCCTCTCCCTCTTCCTAGACCAAGCCTTACATTCTAAGGAGACCAATTTGTCCTGCGTTTCTATTCATGAAACCCTTCAAACACTTTCACGTCCATTATGTCATTAGTTTTTCACAGTCACTCCAGGAGGCAGGCAGAGCAGGGATTCCATACATTTTTAGAGAGGAAAACATGATGCTTAGCAAGGTACCATCTGAATGGAGTCTCTGCTTTATTTTCAGGAATCCATAATTTAACCACACCCCTGACCCACACCCGAGAACCTCCTGCTGGTACAGCGAGCTCTGTGGTAGGTAGGGATGGGGAGACGGACCTTACCCACGCTGGACCACCAAGCTGTTGGCACTTCTCAGGGCTACTGCATCCCCGAGACGTCCACAGTGCTCTGGCAAGGCTTCTAAGTCACGGTTTAGACCCACACTCCTGACAGAGGCACAAATTGCTACTTTGCACTGCTGATCTCCACATCTGATTTCCTTTGACAGCTAAATTAACAAATCAGCTAAACTCTGATACATTTTCTGTTCTGTCTTATGCCAGATTGAATGTGTTCCAGGCCCAACACAGTGCAGAGGAGTTTGGATTTACTGGCTCAGGGGTAAACTGTAAACTATTCACCACATCCATTTCACTCACTGAACTAGGAAGCAATTCCTGCGTCCATCTGTCAATCTCTCAACTGGGAGGAGATGAATGAATCAGAGGCAGCTGACCTGGCCAGGCAGTCCCAAAGAGCTGGTCATTCACTCTGCAACACGCTTCCATTACAATCAGTGGGATAATTCCACTCCTAATTTCTGCCCTGAGGGTCAGACTTGGTCTACACCTGCTCCACTGACCTCACTTGTCTCTCTTGTAGAGCAGTGACTCAGAATAATAAAGACCTTCATTTGCACAGCACTCTTCATTTTTTGAAGCTCAATAACATAAATTATTTCATTTGATCTTGACTATAATTCTACGACATATTATTGTCCACCTCCATCTTACAGATGAGAAAGCTGGTTCAAGGTCAGACAGGTTGTAAGGGGTAGAGTAAGACTAGAATCATGATCTCTTGGTTGCCAGTCCAGTACATCTTCTAGAACATCCTAGAGCCTTCTAAGAGTGCGATCTCTTACCCTGCCTGAACAAAAGGGCCCTGACCATTCCTCGGAAGCTCGGGCACTCTGCCTCTGCTGGAATCTGGTTTTCCAGGTGGGCTTCTGCGCTGGTAGAGGGCACACTGACCAGGCAGCATGACTACTAGCCAGCCAGCTGGTGTCCCCTCCCTTTTTCCTATTTAAAATTTTAAAAAATAGTGGCAAAATACACATAAAATTTACCATCTTAACCACCTTTAAGTGTACAGTTCGGTGGCATTATGCACATTCACATTGTTGTGTCACCATCACCACCATCCATCTCCAGAACTCTTTTTGTCTTGCAAAACTGAAATTCTGTATCCATTAAACACTGACTCCCCATTGCCCCCACCGCTAAGCCTCTGGAAACTACTCTTCTACTTTCTCTCCTGACGAATTTGACTACTCTGTGTACTCCATAAAAGTGGAATCACAATTGTCCTTTTGTGACTGGCTTATTTCACATAGCATAATGTCCTCAGGGTTCATCCATGTTGTAGCGTGTGTCAGAATTTCACTCCTTTTTAAGGTATTCAGCCTCATTATTCAAATAATTCATTGTATGCATATATCACAATTTGTATCTACGGACGGACACAGATTGTTTCTACATTTTTGGCTATTATGGGTAATGCTGCTGTGAACACTGGTGTATGAATACCTGTTCAAGTCCTGACTATTCTTTTTTACAATGGCAGAATAAGCATGTAGCCTACATTTGCTGAATCATCCTCACAATAATTTTCAGGAGCTGAGACATCTTCCCTTCTTTTTTTATTTTTCTGTCAACTTTTTTGACGAATATTTTATGTATAATAAGCCACACTCATTTGAAGCATACAAATTGATGAAGTATGACTGATATACACCCGTGACGCCATTACCGTAATTAAAATAGAGTATCTGTCCATCACCCCCCAAGAAATTCCTCATGTCTTTTCAGTCCATCCTTTTCCTCTAGCCCTGGGTCCTGGTACTGGTCTGCATTTTGTCACTGTAGATTCGGTTGCATTTTAGATAAATGGAATCATGCGGTACGGAGTCTTTCTCCTTCTCCATTCCTGATAATGCCACCCACTGAGCTCAGAGCCTAAACCCTGGAGGGTGGCGGGGGGCACTGCAATGGGGAGGCTTCTGCTTGGGGTTAGTGTCTACATGTGGAGGGACCCATGACAAGCTGCTGAGAAGCCACTCCAATCAGCCAGTGGCCAACAACAACTCCAAGTATTGGTGTGGCCAGACCATTCCATTATTTCACTTTGCAAGCCATTATGCAACTAATTTGGAATCTGTTATACTCAAATTTTAGGAAATTTGAGTAAAATCCTATATCCTTACCTCAAAGTATTGAGTTCCCAGAAGGGCTGGGGAGAAGAGAAAGTGACCCTATGTGATAAGGTGCTTTGTATATGATAGCCCACTTGATTCTCACAGCAACCCTGCAACATATGTTTTGCTCTCTCCCTAATCCAGATGGTAAAGAATTTTCAGGGGTCTAGTAACTTGCCAAAGACCACTCAATTATTTAGTTTTCAAGTCATTTTTCAGGCTCCGAAACCTAAGCCCCTTCCCTTGCCCCCTGCCTCTTCATGGGTGGAGAGGTCCCTGATGATGCAGACAGGGGATGGCAAGGGGTTCTCTGCCACAGCCATTGCCAACATCTTTGGGAGCAATTCCTGCTTGCCTCAGGCCAGTCTCAAGCTTCCCCTGACCTGCATCATAAGTCAGATGCGCATCCTTGCAGGCACTGACCTGGGCAAACCCCAAGCCTCCCAGAACTGCTGCCTGCCAGCTACAGGGCTGCAGCTCGGCGCTGAACTCTGTGTTCCTTCAACCCAGCCTCTGCTGATAACACTCTGGTGAACCCAGGGCAGATTCCCCCCAATCAAAACAGCTGCAGAGCACCCTCTACATGCCATGTGGGACTGCAGAGATAAAGGACACAGCATGGCCTTTGGCCCTGAGGTTCCCAAGTCGGATAAGACAATGTTGCTGGGAGACACCAGGCTAAACAGAAAGAGTGCCTACTTGCTTCTGATCGCATCCTGGTTACTAATTAACCTGGGGCTACCTGTCAGAGTAGATGTCCCTGCTTAGCAATGAGAGGTGGGAGCAGTTCCGTTAACACTTGGAAGAAATACCAAACAAGACCACTAAAGATAATCATTTGGTTTGGATGGGGTGGGGTGGGTGGGGAAGGAATGACACGCTGATGCTCTGAGCTGCTGGGGTCTGCCTGTAGCTAAGACCTTGGCACCTTTCTTAGAAGGCAGAGAAGAGATTTAGGTCCACATTCTGGGCTCTTAAGCAAAAGAATGTGGGAAGCCTGTCTCCTCTTACATCTAATAAGGTTACAAAAGAATTAATTAGAAAAGAACTGGATTATCGTCCCATCCACTCCTAAGATGCAGGGGCTACTTGGGCAACAAGGGGGAAGGAAGGGGCAGTAACGGGGTTGTGAGGGGGAGACTTTAACTTCCATCGCCTCTCAGGCTCCAGCCCTGGGAATAACGACTGCTCAGGAACTGGGCTGCCATAGAGCTAACCCTCCATATCTGCGTAGTGCCTTCCATGAGTCACAGAGGAGCTCTGCACCTGAAACTGCGAAGTACTCCAAGAAAGTGGTTCTCAAACTTTGGCATGCATCAAAATCTGTCTTCTTAAAACCCCTAGAGTCTTTCATTCAATAGGTCTAGGATAGAGCCTGATAACTGGCATTTCTAATTATGCCAATTATGATGGGGCTGTGGTCCTGTAAACACATCTTGAGAACCTCTGCTGTAAGGGTTTGTCTATAAGGAACAGCTATGGGGCTTTGCTGTGTCACCCTGATGGCCTTCCTATTAACAGGACAAACTGGCTGAGAAACTGGTCCCTAAGGACTGGGGAAATTTGGCAGCCAGGGAGTCTACTCCCTTCTCTCAGGGACAACACAGTCTGGGCCAGGTTGGGCGTGGGGTGACAGCGTGAGTTATGGGATTCTGCCCCCAGCCCAGTCAGGCAGTCTCCTCATCTCTCCCAGGCTGACTTGGCATATCTACCCAGCCAGATGGTCCCCCAGGATGGTCCATATGGGTCTGCCTAGGAGAATGAATGAACTGTGTCTGTAAAGAGCTGGCAGCTCTCTGGAGAGGGCATCTCAACCCAATCACCGTCATAATAAATGCTTTTCATTCATATGGTGAACTGTGGGTCCTCAGGGCACCCATGGGCCTCAGTTCGCTGGGGCTTTACAACAACTTGGACAATCAGGTTGGTAGGAAACAAGGTGAGAAGGTGGCCATGTATCAATAGTATCATTCTATGCTTGAAAAGCTGAAGTTCAGAGGCCCCAATTCACAAAGCCAGTTAGTAACAGGACCAGAGTTCTTCACACACTGGTTCTTCATACAACAGCAAGTGCAAATCACTCAAATGGTCAATGTCATGGTTTCTGAAGGACTTTGACATATTATGAGATTTCATCTTTGTTATAATTCTATGAAGTCGTTATAAAACCACTAAGAGGTTCGGTTCTTGTCCAGATCACATGGAAGGAATGAGGCAGAACGGGTCCTGAGCTGGGCTCTGAATTCGAGCTGCTGAGTTTGACTCTTGACTCCACCATGTACTGGCTCTGTAAGCTTGGGCAAGTGGCTTACCCTCTCCCAGATTCAGTTCTCATGTGTATGATGGGGATAGTGAGAGAACATTTTGCATCGGGTCTTTGTGAAGAGCAAGTGAACCAGTGTCCATAAGGTTCTCAGCGGTGCCTGACCCGGAGTAAACTTGATGAACATTGGCTGTATTACTATCACTCCCCGCTGATGAAATGGGTTGCAGGGCTGTCATCTCCATAGGCTTGGAGAAGACAGTGGAGTGTGCCGTCTTCTGTGAGGCTTGCTGGGTCTTAATAACTGGGAAGCGGTGGTTTCCCTGGCCCACAACACAGCCTGCCCCTTCATTCTTGACCCTACTCTGACAGGTGTTTTGACAACAGATGTCAGCCTGAGTTTTGGCCTGTTTGTGGCCTCATCCAGGGAAAGTCATTTCAAACTGCTTGCTTGTGATCGCTGCCTCGTAGGCTGAGATTCATGGGGCCGCACTGGCTTAACAGTCCATTATGAATCACAGTGGGGATATCAGAGTGCACTGACGTGGCGTCTACCAGGGTTGGGGGCAGTGGTTGAAGAGAGAGGTTCATTTATACATAAAACAACTCCACATCCACAAAGCAGGGTTCTACCACTCTGGGGCTGTTTTTAATCCTCCAATGCAAAAATGGGTGGCAGTCTGTTCCCTGGCTGGTGGTCTCTCCTTTCATTATTTCCAGCTCCCGAGGAATGCCCCGCAGGTGGCATCAAGGATGTGTAGAGGTTGGCCAGGTGACAGCACATGGAGAGGGATCAGGTGGTCAGAGGAGGAGGAGGGATGGAGACATGGTTTATATATTCAGCACCTGGAGATATGGTGAAGCCTGTGGGTAGATGAGGCTCTAGCTAGACAAGGAGAACCAGTGTCTGCAGGGTCCTTGTCACCATGGCTACTTGAGAGGGCGGGTCAGGAGTGAGCTGGCTAGGCAGTTAGGCCCACTGAGACAGGAGCATCCCACATTCAAGGTGGAGGTAGGCAGGTCCCCGGGCCCTGGAGGATGATTGAGAATCAGTAAGAGCATGTCTGGCAGGCAAGGTTGATGGACTGTTGATCTGAGGGCAAAGACTTGGACAACTGGCTTACTCTTTCCAAGCTTGCCTTTCATATCTGTAAAATAAATAATTCCTGTACTGAATACCCTACAGGGTTGCTGGGATCAGAACTGTCCTGGTACACAATTCCAGGGCATTGTGAGGACCTAGTGGAAGTGATGAGACGGAAGCCATAAAGGAAAGCTCTTCGTGAACCTGAAGGAACTGTGCAAATGCAAGTGACTTCATTATTTTTTTCAGTGTGCTGGATGTGAGTGGCCAAGGGCCAGCGGGCATTTGTTGTGTCCAGAAAGAAGTTAGTAGTCCGTCGGTGATCTCTCGTTCTGGTAAGGGGATGGGCAGGGGGTGGATTGTGGGAAGACCTTGCACTGAGATGTGTGTCTGAGTCAGCTCATCCCACAGGGGTGGCTGCCACCAGCTCTGGCCTTGATGGGTTTCTGTTGGGTATGAGGAACTTCCAGACTTCTCCATGGTGCTGCGCTTCTGAGTGGGCACCTCCTGAGTACGTGCTCTAGGGTAAACTCAGCACGGAGGGGTATCGAGAAACCAACAGTGACCGTGTATCAGGCATCCGCTCAGGGCCAGTCGTGGAGCCAGTCACTTTGCGTACACGCTGTGTCATTTCATTCTCCGAAAACGTATGAGTAGGTATTATTATCTTTGTTGACTAGATGAAGAAACCCAGGCCCAGAGAAGTTAAGTGACTTGTCCAAGGTCACAGAGCCAAATTTGAACTATGACTTGTCCACACCTGAGTTGAAACAACTTCTGCTACATGGGTGTCTCCCAAATTGTTTTCTGCAGAAAACACTGGTTCTGGGAGCTACTTTTGTTGTTTCATGAAAAGGTAATTTTGTGGC
This sequence comes from Kogia breviceps, assembly GCF_026419965.1. Classification (NCBI taxonomy): domain Eukaryota; kingdom Metazoa; phylum Chordata; class Mammalia; order Artiodactyla; family Physeteridae; genus Kogia; species Kogia breviceps. The sequence continues at coordinate 80,816,063 of NC_081320.1, read as the reverse complement.
AATAAGTACAGGAAGGCTACCTACTCTGTTTTCCTCTTGGAGATTTACATTGCATGTTAGCAAATTAAAGGCTCTGAGAAGCCCAATACTAGAGAACTTTGGACAACATTTTAAAACTCAACATTTATTGCATGTATTTGAACAGGGGGCACTTTTTCACCCCAACAGTGGTAGGAGATACTGTGTTATATCATGGCTTTTTTGGGGGGAATTAATCTATAGAGTTATTAAAGATAGATGAAACATACTTTTATTCTTTTGGGACCTCATATTCTGGTGGGAGTTAAGACATATGGGAAAACTGAGGAGAGATGCATCAGAGTCTAGAGGTAGGACTGACTCATACTCACTGAAGCCTTCTCAAAGGAGACAACACTTGGGTTGGGCCACGGCAGATCAGTAGAGACCACCTGACAGAGACAGAAGGGAGGGTATCCCAGGCAAAGGCCGGGGCACAAATAACATGCCCGCACGGGATGTGTCAGTCCTGCTGCCTTCACTGACCCGAGTTCCTGTATCCTGGGAGGTTACTGGCTCCGCCTCCCCTGACTGAGCCAGGGACAACCAATTCCTAGGCTGGCCATAACCTGAGACATATGTGGTCCAGCTCAAAGAAGTCAGCTAGAGCAATCAGATTCTCAACTTGGGAAATCTGAGCAAATACGTGGAAAGACTCAATGATTTGTGGCAACAACTGCCGCTGAGAATTCTTGAAGTGGAGTCAGGCTGGAGAGGACCGGATGGGCCAGGTGCTGTTCGGTTACCCCAGCGGGGGGCCGGGGGGTGCCGCGGGGGAGGCGCGTGCTTATTCCTTAAGCAGAGGGCTCTGGCTGGAAGAAGATGAGAGGACCCGACACTCGGTTGGGGCTGATCCACGTGAAGAGCAGATGTTGGCTGTAAAAGCCAAGAACTCTCCCGCTGGGGACCCCGCAGCCCTGGGAATTCAGAACCTCCTGAGGCCGGGCCCCAGCGAAGCCAGCGCTGTCAACACCCCAGCGTTCGCAGCCACCATCTCTTCTTCTAGCCTCTATCGGTGGAAGGAGTTGGGTGACGACCTTCTAAGAGCAAGGCGGTGCAGTATTATGGAGAGGGCAGGGGGCTAGAAGTCAGCCGTCTGTATTCTAGTGTGCCGACCAGTAGCCATTCCACTTCATGTCTACCTGCGCCCTCACTTCCTCCACTGGTAACCTGGACACAATAAGGAGTGGGGGGGAGAGCAAAGGCGACGCCGTGTGTGAAAGCCCTTGGTCAGCCTCACGAGGGGCATAGGTTTATTACTGTTATCAGTTGTAGAATGTAGGTAAGGAGGAAAGGCGGAGATGCTTTAAAAGCCACGTGGGGGCCGGCGATGCCTGGGGGAAGGCCGTGAACCAGTCTCCAGCTGTAGTGGACCACGAGGTCCCGAAGGGAGTACAGCGTGAGGGCCGCTGCCCAAGGCCGCCCCAGCCCTGCTCTCCCATGTCGCCCCCCAAAGTCACACGTGTGCCCGGTGGCGATCTTGAACGTGCTCAAGCGAAGGCACAGAAAACAGCATGTCAAGTGGGAAAACTGAGGCCCAGAAGGGTTATGTGAGATCGTGATGCTGACTAATTAATCAGCGATTAACAAGTCGGGCACTTCAGATCCATCTGTAGAGTAGTGACCCCAAGGCACCGAGACGGTGATGGGCAAGAGAAGGGAGAAGAGAGGTCAGAAGGTGTTGTCTGGGGGACAGTGAGGAATGGGGGGTGTGGGGGGGGGCAGAGCTCAACGGGAAGGGAGAAGGGTGAGAGGGGTCAAGGGAGCGGGGGTGGATGGGCAGGGACCACTCACTCAGCATCACAGTTGGCACAGGGCTCACCTGGCTGCCCCTCTCATCCCAGGGTATCTGCCCATGGGCACCCCTGTCTCAGACATCGCTGACGCTGAACTGGAGTGAGAGTACACCTGACTGATAGATCATCTTGCACATGAGGAATCTGAGGGAAGGGGCTAGTCCTGAGTCCGCTGATGTTAGGGGTTGACTTGGCCCCCAGTCCGGCATCTTCTGGGTTCTGCCTCCGCGACCTCGCATTCCTCCGTGACCCACCTCCTTCACCAGGCCCAGCTGGGCCCCAGGGCCTGAGAAGAGCTACTGGGCTGGCAGAGGGCTGCTCCAAGGGAGGGTAACGAGTTGGGTGCCCTGTTCTTCCCTATCAATCAACCGGCAATTTTTCACCTTTTTTTGTATTTACATTTGCCATTACTCCAATTTCCAGGAAAGAGAGGAGAAACAAAACAAAACAGAACGTGATTGAAGACTCATCTCTGGAATTTTCCAACCTGAGACCACAGAGCTCTTGTTGTGCTGCTGAGTCTGGGTCTGGCACCACGCACAGCCAGTCCGCATCTCTAGAGGGCGGAGCGCAGGGGATTTACAAGACGCCGTCTGAGCTGAAGCCGCCTGTCTGCACACCAGGGAGAGGTGTGCTCACACTTGTGTTGAGCTGTAAGGGACCGGAAGGCAGAGTGCTGAGGTTTCCGTATTTTCGGGTGGAGGAGGTCATGGTGAAGTGAGGGGCTCAAGGGAAAATATTTATTGAAAGCTTCCTATTAGGTTGAAATTGCCTACAATGGACCATTTTGGACCCACGAACACCACAATTTCATATGATTCAACCTAATGCATACAGATGCTGTGGAATTCTTCATAAGCGCTCCACAAGGAAAACATCTTCACTGCTTTTTGCCTGATTAGGATAGTGAGACTCAAAGAGAGGGAGAGAAATGGACTAATGCTGAAACTTTGAACAAAGGACAACCATTTGGTCCCTATTTACAGGAGAGCCTTAACTCTGAGACAGAGGCACTTCTTTCACTTTCAGCTCAAACGTGCCACATTATCCTCCCAGTAACACCTGCACCTTTTGTGTGACCTTCCGGTGGTCTCATGTGCCAGCTACAAGGTCTTTCAGAATTTTATCTGAGTATGTAGGGGCCACAAAAGACTGGAAACGTGTCCAAGGAAGGCAGGAGGTTGCAGAGAGGCTGCTACCGGCACTGGCTCTAAAGGAGTCTGTCGTGCCTTAAGTTGGCTGGGTTCTCTCCATGCTGTGTGACCCCTTCCTGGCCAAAATTGAAGGGAAGCCCCACCACAGGCTAGCTGAGCACCCATTATTTAGGTGCCCTTGCTTGAAAGGTCTATCTGGGCCAGTCACATGACTTTCTTCACAATTTGAGACTGAGGCGGTGCTGGTTGCCTGTGAGGGCTCAGCTGAAGGGTCCTGGGGTGGATTTGGGGCCGAGGCAGCCATTCTGGTCCACGTTCCAGCTGAGGTTAAGCAGCAGCTGTTTAGCAGAGTAAGGAGACAGCAGCATCCCATCAGATGTGCATGGGACACCAGGCCAACTCTTTATCTTACTCTTTATCCTTTCTCCTCCTTATCCCAATTTTAGACGTAGAAGAACTGAAACTCAGAGGCTTTAATTATCCCTGCCTCATAGGGGCAGAGGTGAGGTGCTCTCACATCTCCTGCGAGGGGTAAGATGAAGAGTTGCTTTCTTGGTGCCTTGCCTGTAGCGTTCTGGTTCCAGTTCCAGGCAGTGAATATCCTTACAATGCTCCCACTTTTCTTGGTGGTGATATGAATGGGTGTCTGATACCTGCCCTTGCAGCTGACTGGTTTTGGAGGCCTTTGCCCAATGCAGGAGTATTTTGCCACTTCTGTGATGAGTAAGGCTTAATCCTTTCAATCTATACAGAGCTTTCACAGATAATCATTTCACTGGATCCTACAACATTCCCATGAAGAAGGCACGGTGGGCATGAGTCAAATTCGCAGAAGGGGAAAAGTCACCCAGTGCTGGGCCTAAAACCCAGTCCCCTGGATTCCCAGTCCAGTGCTTTTCAACGTGATCTCTCTCGTTCTCAGGTTACCCTCTACCAGGTTAAGTCCTGCGTTTGTAAGTCCAAGACTCTCAGCCCATCCTGGCCTGTGCTCCCCCTACACCCCCCCCTCCCACACACACACCCACAAACACACACCATCCTTCCAGGTCTCTGCAATGCACACCATTATGCCGTGCTCTCATCCCTCAGCTGAGGCTTGTTGCCCAATGGGCTTTGGCAGTAATTGAATGGCTGCACTCGAAGGGAAAGCCTTTAAGCCACTGAAGCAGTTCTGCTGATTCAATCTCATCTAATTAAGAATCACTGAACTGTCAGACACATTGCCTTTTGGATTAGGCACAAAACGAAGACCCTGAACTCTCCAAGCCTTTTTCTTCTTGCTCCATACTCTGCCCATTCCTGATGTTTGCCCAACATTAGGGGAAGATTAGCTCCAAAGTTTGGGTTACCCTGAGGTGGGATATACAAAGCCAGAGCTAGGAGGGAGCAAGCCTCCCTGGGTTCTGTACCAGGCTCCTCAGAGGCCTAGGTCCAGTGGTGTGCTGGAGCCAATCGTGTGCCTGCATCTCTTCCCAAGTCCATGTTCATTTAAAATACCTCAGGGTGGTATTTTAAAATTGGCCATGAGAATGTTTGCACTGCAGAAACTGACAAATGCTAAAATCAGGGCCCCCTCTCTCCTACCCCTCTGGAGAGGCAGTTGTTAAACATGTGCTGCCTCACCACTGCCCAGGGTCCCCAGAGGGACCACGAGAGTCTGCATGGGGAGTGTGGGTGGAGGCGGAAGGGGCAAAACTGCAGACCCCTTAGTCCCCATGCAACCCCAGCAGCCCTGCTTTTGTCTGTTCCACGGACTAAGAACAGCTGACCTTTACTGAGCACTAAACACGTGCCAGCCTCTGGACTGAGGTTTTACAAGTATTGACCCACTTTATCTCCTTATGCCCCTAAGAGTAGGTAGTATTATTAACTGACTTTTTGCAGATGAAAAAATGAGGCTCAGAGAGGTCAAGTAACTCACTGCAGATCACACAGCTAGTAAAGATGGAACCAGGATTTGAACTCAGGCAGTCTGACTTCTAACTCTCAATCTTTTTTTTTAAATTTATTTTTTATTTTTTAAACATCTTTATTGGAGTATAATTACTTTACATTGTTGTGTTAGATTCTGCAGTATAACAAAGTGAATCAGCTATACATATACATATATCCCCATATCCCCTCCCTATCCCACCCCTCTGGGTGGTCACAAAGCACCTAGCTGATCTCCCTGTGCTACACGGCTGCTTCCCACTAGCTATCTATTTTACATTTGGTGGTGTATATATGTCCATGCCACTCTCTCACTTCGTCCCAGCTTACCCTTGCCCCTCCCTGTGTCCTCAAGTCCATTCTCTACATCTGTGTTTTTATTCTGCCCTGCCCCTAGCTTCTTCAGAACCATTTTTTTTTAGATTCCATATATATGTGTGTTAGCATATGGTATTTGTTTTTCTCTTTCTGACTTACTTCACTCTGTATGACAGACTCTAGGTCCATCCACCTCACTATGAATAACTCAGTTTTCTTTTTTATGGCTGAGTAATATTCCATTGTATATATGTGCCACATCTTCTTTATCCATTCATCTTTAACTCTTACTCTTTTGCTTCTTTACATTAGATTTAACTTGGGGGAAAAAACTCCCAGGTAAAAAAATGTTAGAAAATTAACATTTTCACTAAAGTATTAATCGAAGGACCTGAGTATTCCCTTCTACCCTCCTGCACTTTGCTACCCCTGGTTCTAAATTTAGTAGAAACTGCTTGCTCAGAGTTGGCTCAATCAATAAATGATAAGTATACTTCAGAAACCCCAAACTTGCTCCACTCCTCCTGTCTGATTTTGGGACAGGAGATTGAGCAGACCCACTGGGGTGGTGGAATCACTCAATCATGCTGCAAATGACACCTAAATAAATAAATAAAATCAAGCACACCATCTGGTCTCTGCACACAGCATGGGCTCCTGTGCAGCTGCTAGGTGCTATTTATTCTGGGCTGCCTTGGATAGGGAAGGAGAGACCCGAGTTCAGCTGAGGGTAAAGAATCTTCCAGGTTCCTGGATAGGAACTGAAACCTATTAGTGCCTGAAGCCTTCCCCACCATTTGTAACATTCCCTGGACTGCCCCAAGTCTAACTTTCCTCAAAAACTCCCAACGCCACCCTCAGGACCTTCAGCCACCCCCACTAGTCACAGTTTCCTAAGCAAGCCCCAGGCTTTTTCCCCATCGAATTGAATGAAAAGGTTTAGTCAGGCCTGTGGCTGTCACTTTGTTCTTATATATTAGCTCTAATGAAAGGCTCAGCCTCTCCAGTTCTCTGTATTAAAATTGGGACAGGACTTCCCTGGTAGCACAGTGGTTAAGAATCCAGCTGCCAGTGCAGGCAACACAGGTTCGTGCCCTAGTCCGGGAAGATCCCACATGTCGCAGAGCAACTAAGCCCCTGTGCCACAACTATGGAGCCCGTGCTCTAGAGCCCGCGAGCCACAACTACTGAGCCCGAGTGCCACAACTACTAAAGCCCATGTGCCTAAAGCCCGTGCTCTGCAACAAGAGAAGCCACCCAATGAGAAGCCTGTGAACTGCAACCAAGAGTAGCCCCCACTCGCTGCAACTAGAGAGAGCCCGTGCATAGCAACAAAGACCTAAGGCAGTCAAAAATAAAAATAAATAAATTGAAAAAAAATTGGGATAATGAGCTACCATGTGGGTTAGGGTGAGGATAATAAGATAACCCATCTAAAGGCCTAGCACAAGGTTTGGTACCTGGCCAGGACTAAATATGGGCCAGCACTGATTAATGGTGATGAGGTGGATAATAGTGCTTTGCCCTCATTCCCTCCTCAACACTGTTCTCACTGTCCCCTCACCTGGATCACCCTCCACATCTCCCTGTCCAAGTTCTACCCCCTGGCAAGGCCCAGCTCAGATGGTTCTTCTTTGAAGACTTAGGTGGCTCTTCCAGGGAGAAGAGGTCACTGCTTTTAGCTTCTAGGAAGATCAGTTATATTATTTCTGAAATCGCAGCAATCTTGGCAAACTTTCATGGCAGGTGCCTTTGCTATTTAGAGTCATACCATGGCCAGATTCAAATCTCATTCTGTCCTCCTGGTCATAGGTGAGTGCTGTGCCAACCCCCCAGTTCTCCCTGTCCTCTGGAATATTCAAGGTACTTCATGTGTTCTAGCAAACATTTAGAGCAGAGCTAACACCCATCCTTCTCAAACTCTTCCAAAAAAATTGCAGAGGAAGGAACACTCCCAAACGCATTCTACAAGGCCACCATCACCCTGATGCCAAAACCAGACAAAGATACTACAAAAAAAGAAAAATTACGGACCAATATCACTGATGAATATAGATGTAAAAATCATCAACAAAATACTAGCAAACTGAATCCAACAGCACATTAAAAGGATCATACACCATGATCAAGTGGGATTTATCCCAGGCATTCACGGATTTTTCAATATACGCATATCAATGTGACACACCATAATAACAAATTGAAGAATAAAAACCATATGATCATCTCAATAGTTGCAGAAAAAGCTTTTGACAAAATTCAACACCCATTTATGATAAAAAACTCTCCAGAAAGTGGGCATAGAGGGAACTTACCTCAACATAATAAAGGCCATATATGACAAACCCACAGCAAACATCATTCTCAATGGTGAAAAACTGAAACCATTTCCTCTAAGATCAGGAACAAGACAAAGATGTCCACTCTCGCCACTATTATTCAACGTAGTTTTGGAAGTCCTAGCCACAGCAATCAGAGACGAAAAAGAAATAAAAGGAATTCTAATTGGAAAAGAAGAAGTAAAACTGTCACTGTTTGCAGATGACATGATAATCTACACAGAGAATCCTAAAGATGCTACCAGAAAACTACTAGAGCTAATCAATGAATTTGGTAAAGTTGCAGGATGCAAAATCAAGACACAGAAATCTCCTGCATTCCTATACACTAACAACAAAAGATCAGAAAGAGAAATTAAGGAAACACTTCCATTCACCATTGCAACAAGAAGAATAAAATATTTAGGAATAAACCTGCCTAAGGAGGTAAAAGACCTGTATTCAGAAAACTATAAGACACTGATGAAAGAAATCAAAGATGAAACAAACAGATGGAGAGATATACCGTGTTCTTGGATTGGAAGAATCAATATTGTGAAAATGACTATGCTACCCAAAGCAATCTACAGATTCAATGCAATCCTTATCAAATTACCAATGGCATTTTTTACAGAACTAGAACAAAAGATCTTAAAATTTGTGTGGAGACACAAAAGACCCCAAATAGACAAAGCAATCCTGATGGAACAAATGGAGCTGGAGGAATCAGATTCCCTGACTTCAGACTATATTACAAAGCTACAGTAATCAAGAAAATATGGTACTGGCACAAAAACAGAAATATAGATCAATGGAACAGGATAGAAAGTCCAGAGATAAACCCATGCACCCATGGTCAACTAATCTATGATAAAGGAGGCAAGGATATACAATGGAGAAAAGATAATCTCTTCAATAAGTGGTGCTGGGAAAACTGGACAGCTACATTTAAAACAATGAAATTAGAACACTCCCTAACACCATACACAGAAATAAACTCAAAGTGGTTTAAAGACCCAAATGTAAGACCAGATACTATAAAACTCTTAGAGGAAAACATAGGAAGAACACTCTTTGACATAAATCACAGCAAGATCTTTTTTGACCCACCTCCTAGAGTAATGAAAATAAAAACAAAAATAAACAAATGGGACATAATGAAACTTAAAAGCTTTTGCACAGCAAAGGAAACTATAAATAAGATGAAAAGACATCCCTCAGAACAGGAGAAAATATTTGCAAATGAATCAATGGACAAAGGTTTAATCTGAAAAATATATAAACAGCTCATGCAGCTCAATATTAAAAAAACAAACAACCCAATCCAAAAATGGGTTGAAGACCTAAATAGACATTTCTCCAAAGAAGACATACAGATGGCCAAGAGGCACATGAAAAGCTGCTCAACATCACTAATTATTAGAGAAATGCAAATCAAAACTACAATGAGGTATCACCTCACGCCAGTTAGAATGGGCATCATCAGGAGATCTACAAACAACAAATGCTGGAGAGGATGTGGAGAAAAGGGAACCCTCTTGCACTGTTGGTGGGAATGTAAATTGATACAGCCACTATGGAGAATAGTATGGAGGTTCCTTAAAAAACTAAAAATAGAATTACCATATGACCCAGCAATCTCACTACTGGGCATATACCCAGAGAAAACCACAATTCAAAAAGACACATGCACCCCAATGTTCACTGCAGCACTATTTACAATAGCCAGGTCATGGAAGCAACTTAAAGGCCCATCGACAGACGAATGGATAAAGAAGATGTGGTACATATATACAGTGGACTATTACTCAGCCATAGAAAGGAATGAAACTGGGCACCCACGAGTAGAGTAAATCCGCATTCAAGTAGAACTGGTGAACAACTGACTTTCCCGATGCTTGAGAAATGGAGCATTGATGTGGATGGACCTAGAGACTGTCATACAGAGTGAAGTAAGTCAGAAAGAGAAAAACAAGTATCATATATTAATACATATACGTGGAATCTAGAAAAATGGTACAGATGAACTGGTTTGCAAGGCAGAAATAGAGACACAGATGTAGAGAACAAATGTATGGACACCAAGGGGAGGAAAGCGGGGGGGAGGGGGTGGTGGTGGTGGGTTGAATGGAGAGATTGGGACTGACATATGTACACCAATATGTATAAAATGGATAACTCATAAGAACCTGCTGTATAAAAATAAATAAACAAAATAAAATTTTTAAAAATTAAAAATTACCCCGTGTGAAATGCCAAGCTCTGGCTGGGATTCTACCTGGCATGTTCTTTTTTGTTAACAATTCCCCTTTGCAGAATCTGCAGGCTACTTAGCAGGGTCTCCTGGAAGGGTGGGCAGAAAGAGTGCTCTTCTTACATGGATGTGGTGGTCGACGGTATATCTCAGAAACTATCCCCCTTGATTTCTGAGATGCTTAATGATATCTCATTGGCTTGGTCATTTCCTGGGTCTTTACAATCCAATAATTACTAGTTATTGAATCTCCTGATGTACTAATCACTGTGCTAAAGCCAGAATATACAATTTCTTATTTACTCCACTCAGCATCTCTATGAGATAAGTACTATTATTGTCAGTATTTTACAGATGGATAAGTTGAGACTAAGAGAAGAAAAGGAACTGACCAAGTTCACACTGCCAGTAAATTGCAGGATGGAGACTTGAGCCCAGAATGTCAGACTGCAGAGCCAGAGTTCTTAACCGATATGATACTGAGTTTGTCAAGGTATCTCTGAAGTTGTGTGTGTGTGTGTGAGATGAACAACTTACACAAATGTAAGAAAAAATCCAACGATAGGCTTTGTTCTTTGAATTAAGCAATGTTGTATTCAGAAGATATTTTATCTTATTTATTTGGAACTTTAATTCTCTGAATGATGACTGATTGGACTAACCAAATTCTATAATTTTTAATAAATGTTTTAGTCTAAGGTGAAAAGTAAAGATGAAGATCCCTTACTCAGATAAATATTTGAGCCTTAGGAGGAACGTTAGGGGATCAGCCTACCGTGTAGGGCTCTCCGTCTTGTTTATCTCCAGATAAGAACAAAAGTCTCCTGGCATTCGGCCCCCAGGAAGCAGTCTGGCTGAAAGCAAATTCTTGTAAGGGCTCCGGAGGAACCATTTCAATCTTAATTTTGCTCAAGCATTGGGAAAGTCGATTGTTCACCAGTTCTACTTGAATGCAGATTTACTCTGTTCGTGGGTGCCCACCTCTCTGTACAGCTTCTCATCTGCATCTCCATAAAATAAATGGTGTGTGGTCTCAGAGAGAGGCAGGCACTGATGCCACCTCTCCCGTTTGCAGTCACCTGATCTTCTCTGTTTCCACAGCTTCCCCCACAGTGGCATTTCATTCTGTTATAACTGGTTGTCATATATCCTTCTTGACGATGGCACAAGCTCTGTGAGGACCAGCGATTCCTTACTACGCACATTCCTAGATGATTAATATGTATTTGGGGAATTAATAAATAAATGGTTCCAGCATAGGACTTTTTCAACTAAGGGGTGAACAATTAGAAATATTCTAAGTATATCTAGAAGGACGGCCCAAAGCAGAATTTAAAAGGAGCCTTTCAGCTTGCACCGTAGTATCGGCAGTAATGCAAACTGGGACTGGTGTCTTCCCTGGATCATCAAATCAGGGTTTGCACTGCAGACAGTCCCCCATGCCTTGACAGGGGGTTATTTAGGCTGACCCAGTGCTCCTCTGCACCGAGATCCTAACCTCCATCCCCTTCAAGCTCCACTGAAGCTGTGCTATGCTGCTTTCAGACTGTCCCCAACCCCCTACCCCCGGCAGCAGAGTTCCTGGCAGGGTTGGTGTCCCAGCCTTCTCAGCGAGGAGCTTAGTCAATTAGCCTAGAAATCCTGTTCCCTCTTCATTGGGTGCTTTCTTGGGGTTGGGCCAAGTCTTGGTATTTCATTAGGGTAATCAAAGGGAGAAAGGCAAACTCTCAGGATGTGAAAGTCTCTCACGTAATAAAAGCTGACTGGTAATTCATGGCTGTTCCACCTGCGGGTGACTTTGGGATCAATATACTCTCTAGTTGGACTTCCAGAGACTCAGTTGATACAGGCTCTCAGTGTCATTAGTGCGCTGCACCGGGCAGCTCACCTCCCAGAAGGGGACCAGCGCCACTCAGCTCATCCCCAGGCTGCACATCTCCGGAGCAGGCAGCCTGCTTGGGTGGTCCCACCACCGTCTCCCCTCCTCTCTCCATCTTGTATTCTACCTGATACAGAGTTGACGCAGCTCGGCCCTTCGGTGGTGCCTACGTCTTTGCAGACTTTGTCCAAATGTTTCCACGTTGCTGTGGGGAAGAAGATGTGCATTTCAACTCCCTTCTCATGTCCAGGGCAGTGGCTGTCCGCAGTCCAAAAGCCTGATCAGATTTACAAGCCATGAGTTGTGGCTTTTCCGCCTTAGCTCAAGGGTCCCTGGCCTTCTGCCGTCCACTGAGTCTGCCCAGAAAGGCAGAGGCACACGGCCATGAGGGAGCCTTCTGAGTCTGAGTCTCCATTTGAGCCCGAGTGGGTTCCGTTTCCTTTCTTTCTGCATAGTGAGCTGCTGCAGAGTCTGTACGCTGTCCTGAGCTGGCCAGACAACCCTCCCCCATCTCAGGTCTAGCCTCTGGGAGGCCTACTGGCCTCTGCAGAGTAGGAAGTACAAAGGACACACATTACTCAGAGCTTCTTACACAAGGCTCACCCCTGCACACAGTGGGTACTTTGCTCTAAAGCCATGTATTAAACCTGTTTTTGTTAGTGACTTCATGTTAAGGTTTTATTCATTGGGCATCTTCCCTGTGTACGGCTCTGTGGTAGGTGTGTCCAGTGCTATGGAAATACAGAGATGATTCATGGACTCTTATCCTCTAAGAGTAGCAATGTTAGGGCAGATATGATAGGAGCACAAATAACAAGGAATTGTGGTAAAACATAAGTACCATAATGGTGGTAAAAATAAAAGCCTGCAGACATTTAGAGGAGGAGAAGTTATTTCTAGGTTGACGAGATGTATTAATTATGCTTCACTTTTGTGCTTTATAGTTGAGATGCTTGTGTATGAGGTTTGTTGAAAGAGGGGTGGTAGGAAGCCCACTTGTTCTCGGTTCTTCCAAGGACAGAGTGTTTCTCTGAATCCCTGCTCTCCACTCACCCTGTCACTGGGGCCTGGAACCAAAGAGGTTGCCAGGGGCTCAGTGAGAGGCCAGGAGATGTGGAGAAGAACGGCCACATCTGAGGGAGGCTCCCTGAGGCTGTGCCGTGAGAAGCTGAGTAGCAAAGGTGCCCGGACCCTCCTTGTTGGAGAGACTCTCTCAGGAGCCCTCAGGAAACTGATGCACCTCAAATCCACACCCCGGATTGGCAAAACTGGTCCCGGTGCTGTTAGCAGTGGTGACAGCTTTCAGACAGGGCATAAACCAATTGTTAAAAACCCATCAGCATTATTCACCAGGGCAGGAGAATTGGTTTTGGTATCTGGAAAAAACAGCCATTTGGGTAATTACATTGTGTTTCCCCGAGTCTCCTCTAACGCATTAGTGGGAGATAATATTCCACATTCTAAGTCCAGAACCATCCCACAGAGCTGCTATTAAACAGCTGTCACTTTCCTCCCCATAACTGGATGCATTTCTCTGCAGGAAGAATGACTCCTGGGGTGTGTGTGTGTGTGTGTGTGTGTGTGTGAGAGAGAGAGAGAGAGAGAGAGCTGCATCAATTCTGGCATGCAGGAAATGTATGCCAGAGGCAGAGGTAATGCACTATAGTGGGAAAAACACTGCACTAGTCTGGAGACCAGATTCTGGTTTTGGCTCAGTCGTGACTTGTTGTGAGACCTTGAGTCAGTCACTTAATTTCTCTGGTGCCTGGGTTTCCTAAGCTGTGAAGTGAGGAGGCCAGGATGGGTGATTCCCATGAGATCTACAGTTTGGGCTCACTGGGTGGGCTCTTTTTCAGCAGAGCAGGGGCTCTGCATGACTCTTGCTTTGGGCTGGAAACTTTCAAAATGGATTGGCCACGTGATCCTTGGACACTGTGGTCTGCCCACTGCCAGCAACCCAGAGAGTGAAGGCTGTGGAGGCACTGGGCCACGGCTCTTCTTTATTCCTTACTGACCTAAGGCGTAAGAAGATTGGAAACAAATTACACTGGGCTCATCCTTTCCCTCACTTCATTGCTTTTCATGATCTGTATCAGACCTCTGATCCATTAAAGTAATGGGAAATTAGGGGGAGAAGGGTAGAGGAAGGACACAAAGGCTTGGGGGCTAAGACAGGAAGTGGGAAGGGGCTGGAAAAGGAGGAGAAACAGAGAAAGGGAGAGTGTGGATGGAAGGGAGGAGCACAGGCATGGATGGGGGGTGAGAATTAGCAGTGTGTGTGGGAAAGAGCGACAATCGTGGAGACCATCATGGAGAAGGTGGTACTGGAAGGAGACCAAATACAGGAGATGGCAGAGGTTCTGGAGGTAAGTGCTGGAAGTTTAAGAAGTTCAGTTCCTCTTTCCCTCCCTCCCTCCCTCCTTCCCTCCTTCCTTCTTTCCTTCCAACAAACACTTATTAGCAATCCATGACCTGACACACAATATTCTACATCAATGGCCTAGATGCTGAAGGTGCAAACATGAGCACAACACGGTCCTTGCATGCAAAGGAGCTCACAGTATATTAGGAGGAGGCACAGTGTTTACTGTGTGACAAGGTGCGGAAGACTCTCACAGGAGAGGTGTGTACGCAGCAAGGGGAGTGGATCAATCCTATGGGACGGAGGAGGGAAAGGGGGTCAGGGAGGCCTCATGGAGCTGGATGGGTCTCTCTAGAGGAAGAGTAGAATTTCTGTGCTTTTCTATATGCAGCTTCCCCTCTAAAGCGTTGTTGAATTATCTTCTCACAAGTCCCGAATTAGTCACTCCATTCTCCATATTTCCACAGCGCTGTGAAACAATTTTATCTGCATTCACCTCACCGTATGGTAATCACTTCCTTCAGGGCCTGCCTTACTCACTAGGCTGAGCTCTTTAAGGCCGGGAAACTTGGTTTAATTGCTTTTATATTTATATTGCCCAGGATCTAGCATGGAATCAGCAAACAGCAGATGCCAAAAGAAACCACAACCCCCCAAACTCCAGCCCCAACCTCCCCAAGAACAATAACAAAAACCACATTGAATGAAAGTATTAGGCATATATAATTTCTCTTCTACTGGTTCCCATTTACATGGGTTACCACCACAACTAACTTTCTAGCCAGGATTTCCATCACATTGCTGATATTTTGTGTGGAAAAGGGAAAGATGTTTCTCTGAATGCTTTTATAAACATCCATGCCTTGCCTTCCCTCTTTTCCCTGCCTCTCCCTTCCCTTCCCTTTCTTTTGCACCTGCCTCTTCCTCTCTCCAGGGATCCTGAGTGAAAGGGGGTGAGCCCCAGTTTCCCTTTCAACCTGGCTGTCTAGAGCCTTTTCCTACGAGTGTGGGGTTTCAGGGATCTCTTCTCAGGCACAGCCTGGGGTGTGGACTAACATAATGAATCAATGGCTTTGGGAATGTCTGTTTCCTGGGAGCACAGACCCCAGTTTGGCTTCCTTATTCCTGGGGCCTTCATCCATTGCTGCCAGGCTATTTTCTGGAAAAGAGCATATCCAGGGAATTGGAGGCAGGGCCTTTGCCATGCAGTGGTGCCTCTTGGAGCTCACAGCACTCAGCCCCAAAGACGTTGGTCTCTTGACTGGGAAGTCAAGTGTAGGTGGAAGTCAGCTGTCCTCCTCCCTCACACCCTCATGAAATCTTCACTTCTACTGGGACATGTCCACTAGGTCTATGAGCTCCCTGGACCACTGTCACCTCTGGATCTAAGAGGCAGGTTTGATGATTGTCTAGACTGTAGTTGGCTTGGCCTACATATAGGTTACTCAGTATATTTTTCTGAGGAAATTGTGTCTTTTAATCTTTGTACACAAGCCCAGGGACCTTAGTGATGGACACATTTTAAAAACAGAAATAGGGCTTCCCTGGTGGCGCAGTGGTTGAGAATCCGCCTGCTGATGCAGGAGACACGGGTTCGTGCCCTGGTCCGGGAAGATCCCACATGCCGCGGAGCAACTAAGCCCGTGAGCCATGGCCGCTGAGCCTGTGCGTCCGGAGCCTGTGCTCCGCAACGGGAGAGGCCACAACAGTGAGAGGCCCGCATACCGCAAAAAAAAAAAAAAAAAAAAAAAAAAAAAAAAAAAAAAAAAAATAAAAACAGAAATAAATAACTCTTCAATTCATCATTCTCACTGTGAAAGGAGGATACTTGGAAAGCTGTAGAATTTGTCAACAATTCAGACTCAGTCATCTCTTCAGAAAAGTTATTAAGAAATGTATAGAAGAAACCAGATTGCAATCTGTTTGTGAAAAGTATTGGGAGAATATAATACTGTAGCTGGAAACTGGGGTACCACTGCTGTGGACTGACACAGCTTTCCCTACGAGACCTCCTTCGTCCTCCCATCTTGTAACTGAGATTAAGAAACACTAATGGTCTCTCTGTAACACATTTAAGCCCTTAAAAATGTCCCTAACCTCACAGTCGCTCATTATTATGGGCCATAAACACATATTCAAAATGGGAAAAAACTAAATATGACTGAGTTAATGTTCTACATTGAATGCAGTCTTTCATGATAAGAGATTAATTAAAAGGAGGCTTTTCATCCAGATTCCTATGTCTAAGACAGCTACTCTGCCTCCACGGCAAGACATCTGGTTTCTCAGACCTGGAACAGAAGTGCCCAGCTTGGGTAATGAGCACATTGCCTCATGGCTCCTGGAAAGGGGAACAGGACAGCGTGAGGAGATGTGGCGATTTCTCTGAGACACAGGGCAGGTGTTGACCTGGGGAAGGTTCCAGCTAATGAGGTTGGCTTACCGAGGGCCTCATGTCACTGCTTAGGAAAGTTGGAAGCCCCTCGTATGCTTGTGCTAAGACAGAATCAGTTCTGATAGAAATCCTGCCAGTTCTTTCTGAAGGACACATTGTCCTTGAGAAAAGAGCCAACTCTCATTCCTCGCAAGTGCCCTGGTTTTCACTGTCAAGCAAACCGCAAGTGCCCTGGTTTTCACTGTCAAGGAAACCGAAGCCTGCTCAGGGATCCTTGTCAAGCGCTTCCTTAGCAAAACAAATGAAGGAGAGCTGGAGCTCAGGGCAGTGGTCAGGAGGCCTCCCAGAGGCTGGGTGAAGCTGTCCTGGCGGAGATTGAATGTGGAATAGAGAGCAAGTGTGGGGATGGAGTGATCCTAACATGCTGTTCGTTCTCATTAATTCATTCATCTATTTATCTTTCATCCATCAAGCACATCTTTACTGAGGACTTATTATGCTTCAGGCATTGGGCCATTGTGTGAGCTGGTAGGACCCATTTTGGTGAGTGGGGGCAGGAAGGAGGAAGAAATATAGAACTCTAAAGAGAAAGAAGGAAGAGAATTTTTTGAAAATTTCCTGTGCCAATTTGTTACACAGGTTGTCTCACTGAGTCTAAGCCCATTGCTGCAAAGTTGGCATTATAATGACTCTCATTTTACAGTGAGAAATAGCCAATGCTTAGAGAGGCTGAGTTAGGTGATTTTGGTGTGCAGCTCCAAAATCTGTTTCACTGTGGTGCATGGTCCTCAGAGAGCGTACCATCTAGACGGCCAGGGACATATTCTCATGGGTGTTAGATGAATCAAGAGTTGGTAGACTCTACATAACACATAGACTAGTACTAAAAGTGAAATCACTTTCTATGAGAAGCCATGAGCAGTGGATGCCTGAAGGCTAGTTAGTGCCAAATGAGTGGTTTAAACGACAATGCTGTGGGAAGTGCTCATGGATGCCACTGGGGGATGAGTTGAGAGTTGTGATGGTCCCTGATGAACCATCACTGGTCCCAGAGGGGACCGGGACCAGTGGAATGACCACCTCTGGCCTGTTCGGAGGACAGGTTGTTGATTTGGTGGGTTGGAGTGTGGGATTTAGTCAGGGGCCAAGATGGAAAAGTCTGGGCTGGCAGGTTGGGGCAGAGAAGGGAGGAGTCAAGGTCTTTGAACTTGACTCCACAGGTTATAGGGATCTTGAGGAGGAAAGAGGTGAAGAGGTGCTTTCAAAAAATGAATCTGGCCATCACAGAACCCAGGCTGGGTTTGCCTTAGGTCATGATCTTTTGCCAGGGGAGACTATGGGGTGAACCACAGAGATGCACACACAGACCTGTGGGGCTCTGAGCTTGACTCAGGATGACAATCCACACCCAGAAGGAGTGGGTGTTGGCTGGAACATCGTAGAACTTTAAAATATTTAGAGTCCTTTTTCTCCCATCAAAACTGTTGTGGGAATGCTTTCCATGAAGGTCATTAAAAAGGGGCACTGAAAACCCTCTCTGAGGATTGTTTAGCTGGAGGCACAGCTGACAACTGGAGTCAGGGGGTGTGATAATATGATTATATTTATGATAATTATGATTCAAAATATGATAATATTTCGGAGCATCATCTGAGGTTTCTTTTTCCTAAGCTTTGTAGACCCACTCCCTCATTCGCCTCCATTTAGAGAGTTGCTGTTGCTTTCTCCAGGCACTGCCTTGGATGGGGGAGGGCAGATACACTTGAAAAACAGATTTTCAATGGTAAGATCTGGACTTTTGGAGAGTGAACCAGATCTTGGAGTTAAAAAAATTGAGTCTGGAGTATCTGGAACCAAGAATTGATAAGGCCCCAAAACATAGGCCTGAAACTGCCTAGATAAAAAACATAGAGTGGGGCAGAACGCACAATGATGTGGGATAGACCCCACAGACAATAAGAAAATGGGAGCAAATGAGTGGTCCTGCTAGGACAACAAGGTCTGTGCATTTCCTACCTGGGACATGGCCTGGTGAGGGTGTGGGAAAGAGACAAGACCAGAGGTTGAGGGGAGTTGCAAGTAAGAAGACCTGTGTGCCCTGGGTTAGCACTGGGCTGTTTCAGTAGGGTCAGGAGAGTGGAATGGGGCTGCTCGGAGGCTGAGGGTAGAAAGTGCCCCTGAACCCAGAGCAGCATGGGAGTGTGTCAAGGGCCTCAGAGTCTCCCTGAGAGGAGCCCAGAGGTGGCTGAGTGGGTGTGGGCAGAGCTGCAGAGGCTTGTGGATGGAGCTGGAGTGATCCATGTGGACCTGCAAGCAAGACTCCCTCCTTCAGGCATACTCAAGGGCCTGGTCCGATGACCAAAGACCAACAGAGATTGAATGAATGTCTTAAGGGAGCCCAGAGTGGATGGCTCTTTCATTACCAGATGGTACAGAAACCTTTCCATTTTTACTTGCTCCCCAGAGGAATGGGAAGGGCAAAGGGGAGAATTCTGAACTACTCAAAAGGGACAAAGAAAATTCCCATTCAGAGTTGACTTTGGATTAACTGTTTGCCATCCATGGAAATGGGGGGTTCTCCAAAGAGCCAAGTTTAATTTCTTTTCAAAATAAATTTATTTATTTGTTTTATTTTTGGCTGTGTTGTGTCTTCGCTGCTGCGTGCAGGCTTTCTCTAGTTGCGGCGAGCGGGGGCTACTCTTTGTTGCGGTGCATGGGCTTCTCATTGCGGTGGCTTCTTTTGTTGCAGAGCGCTGGCTCTAGGCGTGCAGGCTTCAGTAGCTGTGGCATGTGGGCTTCAGTAGTTGTGGCTCGCGGGCTCTAGAGCGCAGGCTCAGTAGTTGTGGCACACGGGCTTAGTCCCTCCGTGGCATGTGGGATCATCCTGGCCCAGGGCTTGAACCTGTGTCCCCTGCATTGGCAGGCAGATTCTTAAGCACTGCACCACCAGGGAAACCCAAGGTTAATTTTTAATGTTTGCATATGGACTGTAAAATTTATCTCCTCTATGTGATGTTGAAAATCCTTTCCAATGGGCTGATTCTCTTACATCATAACTGGTCTGGAGTTTCTCCCCCCTGCCCCCCACCACAGCTCTCTTCGCAAGTGTGCCCTTTCCCTGGGATGAGTATGTGCTGGTCCTCTCTTTGAAAATACAAGCTGACATATAAGGTTCCAGTATGCTTATCACTCATTAAAAATACTTTATCAGGACGCCATGCATTCCACTTATTTCAATTAAAACTACTGATTGAGCATCTGGTCTGTGCCAGGCTCTTGTGCTGGATGGTGAGGATCTGGAGTGAAGCTCCCTGGGGAGTGGGGACCAGAAATATATAGATGTTAAAGCCACTTTCTAATCTTTCCAATACTGAGAATTAGCAGGGAGAGACTGAAGAAAAAATGGGATAGGAGGTAAAAAGTCACGACTTGGCCACTTGTAATTTTAGAACCCTAACTTCCTTGGCATCAGTGTGCTAACCTGTAAAATTGGGGGTGGGGGGATGCGGAGAGAGAAAAAAAAAATTCCTTTAGGCCCTTTCCAGATGCTAAATTATATGAAACTTGTGATTTTCAAAAGTGAAGAACTTTAGAGTAAACTGAAGCCCCAGAAGGCAAGAGAGTTGATAGAATACAGCGACTACAAGCACGTTTGCTGTTTGACTCTCTTGTAACATCAGAGCAGTGGTAAAGTCCTTCCTCAAGCAAATCACACAGAGCTGAGTACATCGCTGATCACCAACCCGGGTAGTCCGGGTGGTGTTCGGGACCCAGGGTAGGAGTTTCTAGGTGGTGTGTACTAGAGGGCCCAATCTTCCAATAATAATAATAATAATAATAATTTTCAAAAATAAATTTATTTATTTATTTTATTTTTTATTTTTTTTGGCTGTGTTGGGTCTTCATTGCTGCGTGAGGGTTTTCTCTAGTTGTGGCGAGCAGGGGTTACTCTTTGTTGCAGTGCACGGGCTTCTCATTGTGGTGGCTTCTCTTGTTGCAGAGCATGGGCCCTAGGTGTGCAGGCTTCAGTAGTTGTGGTACATGGGCTCAGTAGTTGTGGCTCACGGGCTCTAGAGTGCAGGCTCAGTAGTTGTGGTGCACGGGCTTAGTTGCTCCGCGGCATGTGGGATCTTCCCGGACCAGGGCTCGAACCCGTGTCCGCTGCATTGGCAGGCGGATTCTTAACCACTGTGCCACCAGGGAAGTCCTAATAATAATTATTATTATTGTTATTTTGGCAGGGGAGAATCTGGAATTTAAGCTTATGCCATAGGGTGTGTTTGTCTTTGCCTATACTTACAAAGTAGAATGTCCACCTAAATGATTAAGTGAATATCTGAAATCATCTGAAACATTGATACATTTGCCTTGTTTACAATTTCCAGCTGCTGATCTCAATTTTCCATTCTGTTTGGCATTCACAGACACTTTCCACACCGTTCCCTCTTAACTCATTTTTTCGTTCACTCATTCAACACTCTGTAAAAACTCATAGAGCCCCTATCATGCGCCAGGCTTTGAGCCAAGAGCTAGGGATACAGAGATGAGGTGGAAGGCTTGCAACTTAGCAGGAGGGGAAAATAACAGAAGCAGAAGTCAAGCAGGCTTTGGTACTTGGATGATCTACCCAAGTCCTGTAAAGCCTTGCTGGAGCTCTGCAGACAGAGCCCTGGGCTACCCCTCATTCCACACTTAGGAGTTGTCTGAGTGGGAACCAAGGGCTGGGGTGGAGGTGTGGTCGAGGAGTTCTGCACCTGACAAAAGAGCCCATTCGTAGTGACTGTGTGACTCCTTTTCTATTTTTTGTCTCTGAAAAGCAACAACCAACAATTAGAGATGGGGGAATCTCATATGTCAGTGGGGCCTCTGATGAACTTACACCAGATTATATAATAACATGGAAGTGCAAATAAAGATTTTTAAATCTAGAAAAGTCTCAAGAGATTGGATTCTTTAGTAAGGTCTCCAGCCTTGGTTCTGGAAGCCTAGATTTCTGTTGTGGAGTCCGGTTAGTAGATGGTGGGAAAATGGGAAGCCCAATTTATACATCTGGACATATACCAGGTAGGGAGATTCCACCTTCCTTAATCAATGCAAGATCAGAACCTCCAAGTTTGGGCCAGAAGGAGGACTTCATGGTTGGAGGGGAGGGGCTAGGCTTCAAGCTTTTGCTCCCTATCTTCCGCTTTTCTTCCCTCCCTTCCTCCTTCTTTTTCTAAGATTTGTCATTTCCTTGGAGAATCCTATGGATCACTACTGCCATCTTCAATCTGGTCTCAGGAGTGCCATTTAAATCCTTTAAAACCCTGGACAGTATCCAGACAAAACTCTTGGAGTACAACCAAGGTAAGCTGGAATGTTCAACACGGCTCTACTAAAGACTGGGAAAGACAAGGGAGAAAACTTCAGGTGTGCACCACGAGCTTAGACTCTGTGCTTTGCTGACCCCAGGAGAGAAGAAAGTTTTCCCAAGACCAGCTAGTTTTCCTACCTAGCTTCTAGTGTCTTCCCATGCAGTGAGCGCAACCTCAGCTCCAGTACCCAAGAGCTCACTCCAATTCCATTTCTTGACCCCCAGAGGAAAACACCAGACCCTCTTATCTACCCAGATCCTTGCCTTTGCCATGTGATTGACAGCAGGAAAGACTTCCATCTTAGCTAAGACCTCACTCTCAACTAAAGATGGTGGTCTTGCCCCTAAGGCCCTCTTCAGTGTCACCATATCCAAATGTCCCTCAAAATTCCTCACTATTCATGAGTATGTACGTGCTTCTCTCTCTCTCTGTGTGTGTGTGTGTGTGTGTGTGTGTGTGTGTGTGTGTGTGAGAGAGAGAGAGAGAGAGAGAGAGAGAGAGATGGAATGTGTGTGTTTTGGGGCAGTGGTGAGGTTGCTGAGTGAGAGAGTGACAGGTACATGAAGGGAAAGGAGGAAACATGGGGGAAGGGAAAAAGGAGGAGAGGAGAAAACCTCTGCTTAGAATAAGGAAGAAAAGAGAGGAAGACTCCATGTGCACACACCCCAGATCCACCCCGGTGTAGCCCACCTGCCTGTCTCAGCTGTTGTCTGTGGGTGCAGAGCCTCAGGCCTGTGCCTGGAGTGAAAGCAGAGCAGGGCTCACTGATAATGGAGGTGGCCACAGCCATCCCAAGGCTATTCCACGGCCCACTTTTCTTTTCCTCACAAGGAAAGGAAGAAAGATGAGAAGAGAATGAGTTAATGGACAAACGAAGAGACAAAGATACCCAGAGTCTGGGAGAGATAGAGGGAAGAGAGGCTGAGGGCAGGGAGATGTAGCGAGAGGCTGTCGACGGGATGCCCAAAGAAACAATGGAGAAGGAAAGTGATCTGTCTGCCTTTACTTATTTATTATCACAGAGTAAACACATGATAGGAATCTGAATGGAGTAGAAGCTTTGGCATTACACATAGCCACAGGTAAGAGATGAGAGAAAGGAATGGGGAAAAGGGCCACACCAGGGGAAGAATGGCAGAGGATGGCCGAGATGACAGGCCTGTAACGTTAGTGTACACACATGCTCTGCAGATAAAATAAGAGAGAGAGAGAGAGAGAGAGAGAGAGAGAGAGAGAGAACGCACGTGATAGCGAATGAGCAAGCATCTATGTCTGCGCACTAACAAGAAAGAAAGATAGCATTCCTGAGATGGTAAGACAGGAAGGAAAACAGACACCATCTTTCCTTGTAATTTTCTGCTTTCTGTTCTTACCCACATAATATAATTCTGGGCATTTCTCACCCCAGCTATATACACTCATGGGCCCAAGTCCATAGGACAGAGGCTTTGGGCTACTCACAGGCTCTCCTCAGCCTCTGGGGACTGGGGTGCAGGGAGCTCGCTCCATTCCCCACCCTCCTAGAGACCCAAGTGACCTTCTCCAGGGTCCCTTCTACTGCTGTGCCCAGCTGTGACAGCTCATTCACCTGCACTGCTCCGTGTTCCTGAGCCATAAGCCTACAGATAGGCTGCCTCCTGACCCTAGACTTGGGCTGCCTGTCCCGGTAGCACTGGGGAGCTCATCAGAGCCAATGTTTTCATTATATTTACATTTCACAAAGGAGTGAAAGGATCAGCTTATAAAAGCAAAAGAAAGTTGACTGGGCCTTTTAAGACAACAGACTTATTATGTTCATGTGAATTTCCAGGAAGAAGCCTCTAATTAAAGCTTATTGCCTCTCAGCTGCCATTGGCTGGCACTGTGGCTTGTCCTTCCTGTTCATTAGAGCGCAAGGGCATCCTAGTGTGGCTGTAGCCTCACAGAGCCTGTGCCCACCTTCCGGCCCACTCCCCCACCTAGCTCTGGAGGATCCCAGTGCTGCCATGATGACCCCATCGCCTCCCTGAGTGTGACTTGGGATCCAGACAGGATATTACACCCGTGTTCTTGAAGGAAATGATAAGACCCTGGTCTACCAGTTGCATGAATGATTAATGAGGAGTAATTAGTCCATGTTTGTTAAGTGTTTTATAGACATAAAATGCTGGCTAAGAGCTAAATGAAGAAGCAAAAGCAGCTAAAGCCAAAAGACTTTACATCCACCCATAAGCTTCTCAGAGAATCCCAGAATGTTGGAGCTGAGGGAGGAAGGGATCCCAAAGACCATTTGCCCTGTGGTTTGCAAGCTGTGCATTGCAGGGCTTTCCAGGCAGCTGTGGAGCAATTCCCAGTGTTTCTTCCCCAAACAAATCACAACAAGAAAGGCAAACTAAAGTTCCACAAAAGCTATGCTCACAGCATAACCTGAAGACAGAGTGCCCCAAATGGCAAAATAACCATGAGTGAAGAGAGAAAAAGCATCACATCCCGGCAGTGCAGGCTCCTGAGCTCCCAAGTCTACGGCTATCAGCGAGCAAAGCAGGCGGCTCCCTCAGCATCCCCTCACAGTCCTCCACTCCGGACATTCCCAGACCCCTGATGTGAGGCGCTCTGTCCAGGGGTCCAGGAAGAGAGGAAGTAAAATGTCTCCCAGATCTTCAAAGGTTTGGTACCCCTCCCTGTGTCCCCCTTCAAACAAAACCAAAACCAAACCAACTCTGAGGTCAATTCTGTCCTTGGGGAAATTTAAGAAGCTTTAGGCCAAGGTACAGGGGATTTTGCAATCTCATATTTGTTAGTCTGTCCCTGATCTGGTGCCTACATTTTAGGAACTGAGCCCTTCTCTGCTTCATCTGGTAGATTAGGGCCCCACTGCTGGTTTCTGGTGTCACCTGGGTTCTGCGTGCCACCTGCCCATCCATGGCTTGCATTGAGAGGATTCCTTCCCTTTGGCACCAGCTTTCCAGTGGGTGACCCCAGGCCTGGCTGTACCTCCTCTTACCCATGTCCCTCTGTCCCCCTGGAATGGTGCTTCGCCAACATACCCTCTGATGTTCCCCCAATGGCAGAGAAGGGTGAAGTCACCTTCCAGAATCTGGGGAATCACTACGAGCAGAAAAGTTCTTTTATCTTAAATCTGTGCACACTTTTCATTGGAGCCCAGTAGATAGCCCTGAAAATTTTAAGAGAAAATGTCCCTGCACTCCAATCTGGAAAGATGTACCATGTTGATTCTGTGGGTTTGGAAACTCCCAGAACATCACTATATATTCTTGAGGTACTCGCATCCCAGTGTGAGAAGCGCTGGCCACACACACTTCACCTCAAGCCACTTGGTGGATCCTGCCCCCTCCCCATTTGCCCACAGCCAAATGCCTTTAGCCATCCCCTGTGTGGATGAGGCTCTGGAGGCAGTGCAGTGAGCCTGATCTCAGACCTATGGGGCAGAGCACTGGGAGCGGTGTTATCCCACCCCTCCTCCAGGGGACGTCCTGTCCTTAGACTTCACCGAGTCCCTGAGTTGTACAACTCACTGTTGGCCCGGTTTTTCTTGATGACTCATACCAACTGTTTGTACCAGGTTAATTAAGAGTTGCCAAGGCCATTGGATCAATACCACCATGACACACTCTTTGGACTTAGAGAAGAGTAGAACTAACCCTGTTTGATTTCCCACTAGGTTCCAGGCACGTAGGCACACAGACTAACTTATTTAATCCCCACATGGACCCTGGGGCAGGTACCATTGTCTTCATTTCACACATGAATGATCTAGTACTGCAGGATGTAATGGATGCATAGCACCCAAACAACTCGGGACCCAAATCTATGTTTTCCTCATCCAAATCCTATCCTCCTTCCACTATTCATTATGTGCTTTCCCTTGTTGTTCTTTCGGTTGCATCTTTTTGCCCGTTTCATCTGTTATGGCCTCTATCAAAGAATGAAAGAAACAGAATGGCGAGGTTGGAATATACGAATTTTTCTCTCAGCTGTTCCAGGAAGATGAAACGGGGCTGGGAGAGGTGGTGGATTGAAAGAGAAGTGTCAGTTTAGACATGGGTTATCATCTCCAGAATTTAATTATCTGGGTCTGCCCTGTTTGCCTCACAGCCCCAGGTTTTAACGAATGGCTACAGAAGGGCCTTAGAGACCTGAAGAGGGAATACAGCTTCACCAAGCCCCTCATTCATCACCAGCTGGAGCGATAGTCTCATTAATAACCAGGGCTTAATCTTCCGCATTCAAAGAGACTCCCATTACCCAAAACAATAATTTTTTTAATTACCCAGGCAGAGTGGCAATCGCATATTGAATACTAAGAATGATTTAAAGCTAATAAATACTTTTGGAAATTTCTTGAACATTTTAATGAATTAAAAGTTATGAAATATTTATAAGCAGTAACAACACCATTTAGTACCATTAATAAAATAAATACATTAGTCAGAGAATGAAATTCATTACTATTTTACTACTAGACATTGATGTCAATGACTGAATATTGCTCCAAATTACTTGTCAGATAGACCAATTATTTTAGTGTGATTAATCTTTTCAATTATTTCTTTTATGTAGTTGTAATTTGGAAGTAATTTTCTTTTGAGAGTACAATGACTTCAGCACACTGGTTCCTTATTTATTTATATTTCAAGACCTTTTGTGTCTGCCCCTATTTCCAGGTGATTTTCAATGGTCGAATATTTAAAATAGTCGCCCAAGCAGTCATTATTGTTCCTAAGCACTTCGTGGGGCATTTCTAATTGGCTTTATTAGTGATTATGAATAAGCCATTCCAGAGTACAGAAGTCTCTGCCAATAGCAGGTATGCATCAGTAGGGAGACGGGGGGCAGACAAGGTTCTTTTCTGGTTCCACAAGCTGGGGGCCTCGTTGTTTTACACCCCATGTTTAGTCAGCTTGAGGAGACAGTGTGATAGGCAGGTCAAAGGACTTTTAGGCTCTTCCCTTGCCTACAACCATCTCCACAAGATTAAACGGTCTTTCTCCTTTGGGGACACAGTGGATTCTGTGCACTGAGTCACAAAGGAAAAAATGACTATTAGAGATAAAAGCATACAGAAGCAGCTTCCTTCAAAATCAGAATGTAGATCTGGGCTGTCAGGGTCTTTGTTGGACATGGAATAACCTCTCCCTCGGCCCAAAGGTTCAAACAAGGCCCAGAGTGAGAGTGAAAGGTAGATTCAATTTACATGCCAATTAGAGAACTATTAAGGAATTATTATTAAAATTATTATGTGTGATAATGATATTATGGTTCTTTTTTTTTTTTTTTTTGGCGGTACGCGGGCCTCTCACTGTTGTGGCCTCTCCCGTCGCGGAGCACAGGCTCCGGACGCGCAGGCTTAGCGGCCATGGCTCACGGGCCCAGGCGCTCCGCGGCATGTGGGATCTTCCCGGACCGGGGCACGAAGCCGCGTCCCCTGCATCGGCAGGCGGACTCTCAACCACTGCGCCACCAGGAAAGCCCTCTTGTTTTTCTTAAAGAGTCTTTATCTTTTAGAGGTGTATGCTGAAATGTTTATGAATAGGATGATATAATGTCTGGGGTTTAGAAAAAGCAGTCTGGGAAGGAAAGAGTGCATTGGTGGGTTACAGCCAGCTCGTACTCATTGGCAAGAGCTGATTATCAAATTTTCAGAAATTTTGTGAGCAAGCTGATAGTTACTATTGAAAATTAAATTCTATAAACTAACAATTAAATAAAATATATTATTTAAAAGGTAATATATTAAAGAAAAAACAACAAAAAATAAAGTGAAAGGTGGGTGTGACCCTGCAAATATATAACATACCCTGGGCTAGCTGTGCAGAATTATTCAGCCCTGGTTCCAGAATGAGGACATTTAGCTCAGTCAGGGGACATGGGAGAGAGAGGAAGATGGTATTTACTGTGCCAAGTACTGTCCTAGGGGCTCTTCACACAATATCAGTTTGAATTTCCCAGCAAACCCATAATTATATATTATTAGCCCCATTTACTTATGAGAAAACCCAAACTCATAGATTAAAAACAAACTAACAAACAAACAAAAAACCTCTTCTGAGCTCAAAAGGGAGCTAAGTGATGGAGTTGGAATTCTACACTCATTCTGTCTGATTCCGAAGCCTGTAATCTCTCTCCTACATTGTAATAGCAAAACCTTTATTCACTGCTTACCATGGGAAAAACACTGTTAGTTGCTAACTGGGATATAGAGATTAAAAAAAAAGACACAGTCTTTTTAAAAATAGAACCTAGCATCCATCTATTGAGCAAGACATAAATAATTCTGGAAGGAAGTAGACTGTTCTAAAACAGAAATATATGGAAACACAATTCTGGGCTGAGACTTCTTGGAGAAGACAGTATTTGAGCTGAGATTTTAAAAGACATGTAGGACTGGGACAGGCAGATATTGGGAATGGAAGAGGGGGGCAGAGCTGGAGTGAAAGCTTGAGGTGGGGAGGCATTTGGGGAAATGTGAGTAGATCTCAGTGGCTAGATGAAATCATCATTTTAAACAGTATAGTCCACAGATAAATTATGGGTAAGAAGTTTTAGAAATTGGGAATTAAGAAGGGGACTATTTGGTAAACGGGGTTCACCCTCAACCTGGAAGACACAGTGAGAACTAAGTGAGGACACCAGGCTGTGGCTCTGATTCCTCCCTGGCTTTCACTTCCAAGCAATAGCTCCCACCACCGCACAGTTGATTCAGTCCCTTAACGAGACCAACCCAGGTGGTTGCCACCTGGGTGCCAGCGTCAGGTTGGCAATGCTGCAGCTCCCATCACCCACTTGGCATTTGGTTATCATTAACATGAAACGTTTGCAGTAGGCATCAGAAGAGCCAATTTATTTCTGTGAATAGTAGTTTCTCCATGAGAAACCAAGAAGCAGAAAGGGAGCAGCTTCATTTTTAAAGGCCTCAGGCCAGGTGAGGGCAGAGAAGTCAGGTAGCTCAGGGCAATATCTACAAACACATCTCCATAGCCATCTTCTCTTTTGACCCTCATGATTAAAGTCAATTTCAGGACAGCCATTGACATATTGTTATTCTTATTTTATTTTTATTTTTTTTGTGGTATGCGGGCTTCTCACTGTTGTGGCCTCTCCCGTTGCGGAGCACAGGCTCCGGACGTACAGGCTCAGCGGCCATGGTTCACGGGTCCAGCCGCTCCGCGGCATGTGGGATCTTCCCGGACCGGGGCACGAACCCGTGTCCCCCGCATCGTCAGGCGGACTCTCAACCACTGCACCACCAGGGAAGCCCTGTTATTCTTATTTTAAACTAAAAAACAATCAGTATGCCAATTCTGGGGGAGACCTTTAATGTCCCTTCTGATCCACAGAGTTGGCTAGTCTATGGCAA
Organism: Kogia breviceps; assembly: GCF_026419965.1. Classification (NCBI taxonomy): domain Eukaryota; kingdom Metazoa; phylum Chordata; class Mammalia; order Artiodactyla; family Physeteridae; genus Kogia; species Kogia breviceps. The sequence continues at coordinate 80,786,926 of NC_081320.1, read as the reverse complement.
ATAAGAGGCGGAAAGGGGACTTAAATCCCCTGATTGCTGGTTCAGCACTCATTCTGTGGTCTTTCTGAGAAAGGCGCATTGCAACTAGTTTGGAGGAAGACATCTCTACAAATGGAGCACATATTCAATACCTCTGGTGCACACTAAATATAAGCCAGGGAGGTCTTTTGGAAAGCAGTGTTTTTGCCGAGTAGAATGGAGATCTTAAAGCCACCACACCAAAACTCAGTCCTAAGCCAGAAACAAGTTTATATCAGTGTCACTATATACATATTGTGTTTAGTTTAGTACTGCTCAGTAAATATCTGTCGAATGAATGAGTGAATGCATGGATGGATAGATGGATAGATGAGTCTGCTACATAGAGAGCTTTCTGCTAGCAGCCCCAAGACAGTGTGTCATAGTAATCTTCATTTTCCAAGCACAGACTGAGGATCCTGCAGGGCATTGCTTGCTTTTGGAATAGAAAATGCCCAGTTTGGGCCAAGCTGCCAGGAGCCCATGAGGTAATCCTTCATTTTACCCAGCTGGATTTTGGAGCTTACTCTAGAGGCTAATTGGTTCCACATGGCTGGCCAAAGCTTAGAATCTGTTTGTTTAGCTTCTGTCATTTCCTCTTGTCAACTCTTGGCCTAAGGAGGACACCCTCCACTGCCCATCACTGTCTTTGGTGAAGTAAGAAGAGAGAGAGGAGACAAGGCCGGGAGATGCCACACATGTTTTACTGGAAACATTCATACCAGCTCCATACCTAGCATCTCAAAGCCAGGACCCACGGTGACAAAAATTTGTCTTGTGGAAATGGCCCATATTCAAAGTACAATAGCCTTGGGCTTAGTCTTAATCATTTAAAGAAGGTATGGTTAATGTAACTACTTTTGTCTATCACATTTTAAATAAGTACAATATGATAGGATCAAAAAGCTGGAGTTAATACGAGAGTTGAAAATCAGACTGTCCAGGGGTTCTCAAACTGTACTTCATGAAAACCCATTTGGAGCGTGTGTCAAGGGCTGTGGAACGGGTGGGTTTCCCACCCTCACTTCCTCAAGGGCAGCTCTGCTTGTGTAATTTTATATACTGGACTTCTATATAAGACTTTACTTGAATTAAGAGTTCAGACTCTAAAAAATGTTTAAGGACTATGGATCTAGTTCAAATGCGCTCATTTTAGGCCCAGAGAGGTTAAGGTATCTGTGCATCTACAACTCTTCTGGGACACGTGTTTTAAGGTATCCATGGTGGTCAGATTGCATTTGACACCTTGGATTTCTTCCCTTTCCTGAACTACAGAAGTTAGCGAAATACCCACCCTGCCCTGCACCATGGGTAATGTGAAGATTCTGACACCCTCTCTGAATGGATCAGAAGAGGTAATGTGTATAAAGATGTCTTGATAGGGTAAGGGATTAAGAGCACTTCTTGTTGAGAAATCTGTTAGTGAGCTGAATGTGGCTCTGACCTGGGAAATCTCAGCTGTGAGATTCTTGCAGGTTCATTAGAGAGAAGTGGAACTGTGGTGACCTGCAATAAAATATGTTTACGCTTACACTGGAGCCAGTTTTAGTTCCTTGATTTGCCCACTGTTGATTGGGGTGGGGGGTGGTCCTCCTAAACTGCCTTTGACCAATCTGGGCAGGGAGAGGGAAATTCTGAATTGGTTTCTTAGAAAAAGTGAGAACTTGACAACCATGAGATGGAGATAGAAAGCACATTGGGCTAATCAGTAATTTAGTATGTCAAAGTTCAAGGTAAATCTTTGGGTGTTTGTGCATTCAATTTCCACATGGTGAGGGAGGCAGATTAGATGCTTTCTGAGGTCCTTTCCAGCAGGGACCTTCTACAGGTAGCAGCAATGTGTGGTAGATAAGAGCATGGATGCTGGAGCCAGTTGGAGGCAAAGCTGTGAGACTCTGGGTAAATTACTTAGGTCTCTGTGCCTCGATCTCCCCATCCATATAATGGGAGTGATGATAATAATAATGTATACCTCACAGCAGTAAGGATTTAATGAGTTAATATAAGCAATGTGCTTAGAACAGGACCTGGCACATAGAAGGTGCTAGATGGGTGTTTGCAATATGTATTTTTATGAGCTGGTCAGAGGCACACTGATAGTTTTCAAATCCTTTTCAGTATGCTAGTCCTGCCATCCTGGCATATGTCTTTCTGTAGCTTTCTCTGAACATGAGGGGTCCCGATGAGTGTCCTTCACAATCCTATTGCTCTGGGTCGTCTGCTGAAGAAAGGTTGTTGTGAAAGGGTTCAGGGTTCCCTGAGAGCCAGGGCATGGGTGTCTCTAGGAGCTGCTATCCCTCCCCTCAGTGCTGAATATACACACTGCTCTTTCAAGATGAGGGGAAAACCTCTTCCAAGTAATTTCCACTCGCTGCTACTTTCTTTCGGGAGTCGTAGCCCAAAGCTATAAAAGCAGGAGTAGCATTTATCAACTGATTGATTAGCCAATCAGTCAACAAGTATTTACATTGTGTTTCATATGTATTTAGCATGGTGTTAACTGCCCCCTGGAGAAATAAAATAGAAGACAAGGTTCTGAACCTCAGGTTAGGGTCCTAAAATGACTAGTTGAGAAACAATTATAAAACAGCTACTAAATTTAGATGCAGAGAGCAAAGTCTTCTGAAAAGAATTTCTTTAGCTGAGAATGATGTTCTGGAGGGTTTGGGCTCCAAGCTAGATCATAAATGATCAATCAGTGTTCAGAATGAAAGGCCTGGGACCAAGTAGGCCACTTCTGGCATAGTGTACAGAACACCAGTCTGACTAGAGGACAGAAGGTGTAGAGAACAGAGGGCATAATGTTGAACAGATACAGGGGGGCCAGATTGTAAGAACCTTGGAAATCAGGCAGAGACACTGGGGCTTTCCAGGCAAGATTGAGCAGTGGTGAAATACCAAGGTCAGAGTCAAGATGGTCCAGCTCTACCATCAACTGGCTGGGTGATACCCAGCCCATCATTTTCCTGGCTCCAGGAAATGAGTGAGGTGGTCCATTCTAGCTCTCATATTTCTGATGTGGTAGACAATAAGAAGTTACTGAAATTCTCATGAAAGTGCCACAAGAGAAAGGAATTTGGGGGAGATTTTCCTGGTAATGTGCGAAGGATGGATAATGATATCAGGGAGACCAGATGGCTATTGCCAAAGTCCCAGTATGCATATGTGAAGGCCTGGATAAGGCACATGGCTGAGGAAATGAAGTCAGAAGGATAAACTTGAGAAGCAGTAACAGCAGCATCTAGATAGCAACAGATAGAGTGTGAGGCAGCCACAAGCCTAGAGCTCAAGACTTGACCATCTGGATGTAGGGATAAGAGGAAGAGTCAAGGATAATTTTAAGGTTTCCAGTAATATATAAAACTCCAGCCTTTACACATTCCATTAAGGCAGCAGAATGTCATGGACAGAATACTGGCTTGGTGATCCAACTGACTTGGGATTGAGTTTGGCTCTACTTTTCCCTAACTGAATGACTATGGCAACTTTAGAAACTTCTGTGAACTTCAGTTTCCCCATATGTAAAATGAGGATAATAGTACCTATTTTTTAGTATTATTGTAAAGCCCACAGGAGGTAACTAACACATGTAAAAGGGTCAGCATTTTGCCTGTGCACATGGTAAGTGCTCCATAGATGTGAGCTTTTAGTGCTTATTAACTGAGTGGCTATTAACTGTTACATACTGTGATAGGTGTCAGGATTCAGAGAGGAAAGAGGCACGACCTCTGCCCTGATGCCACCCACAGATAGATATCATCTCCTATGCCAGGAAAATTGTCCAACTTCCCCTTTCTCCAGTTTAATTAAAATGGCACCTCTTTTCACATGGGACAAGGAAGGGTTGTAGAGTTCTAAAAAAGTAGACCAGACAACCTGAAAACCTATTAACAACCTGGCTAGCATGTCATCAGCATCACCCCCTCAAAGATATTACTTCTCTCCTCTTAGCTCCTCCTCTTCATGACCTAACTAAAGCAATGACCGGGCTTCCCTGGTGGCGCATTGGTTGAGAATATGCCTGCTAATGCAGGGGACACAGGTTCAAGCCCTGGTCTGGGAGGATCCCACATGCCTCAGAGCAACTAAGCCCGTGCGCCACAACTGCTGAGCCTGCACGTCTGGAGCCTGTGCTCCGCAACAAGAGAGGCCATGATAGTGAGAGGCCTGCGCACCGCGATGAAGAGTGGCCCCCACTCGCCGCAACTGGAGAAAGCCCTCGCACAGAAACGAAGACCCAACACAGCCAAAAATAAATAAATAAATAAATAAATTTTTTTAAAAAAAGCAATGACCTCAGAAAACACAGACATTTGTCTATATCAAATAGGCCTTGAGTATGCCTCCAAAACAACTCTTTCCCTTTAAATATATGAGGGTAGCTTTAGGGTGCTTCTTATGTTTGCAACTTGTCCACACCAACTGATATGCACCTGAATTTGTTCCATAACAGGAGGAAGAGTTAGAAGCTCTCAGGACACACTGGGATCACTTTGTTCTTCTCTGCCTTACACAGATGCACAGTGATCCCTTCACAGCCCTTGGTGGCCACAGGATTCTAAGCCTGAGAAGGAGCGTAAAGGACACCTGCTTCCCTATGGAAACCATCTGTTCTTGGACTTGGAGCCTCTGAAGGAAGGTAGCTGGGCCATGAGAACCTCCCTAGGTCTCTTGGCCAGTCCACTTCCCCTAGGGAATCAGATGAAGACTTCTTTTCTCCCTCCTTAAGAGAGTGTCCTGCCAGAGGAAACACTTTCTGGATCATTAGAGAAAGTTAGAGAGGTCATCTCTCTTGGCTTCATAAGGGTAGAGAAGCAGAAAAGAAACACGTCTTTTAAACTGTGCAACAGGTCACTGCAAATGCAACATAAGCTACAGAGGAAAACTTTTATAGCTGAAAGGAAGTTCTAAGGGATGAAAATTGTGCACAGCTGGCTGAGATCCTTCAACAGTACACAGAATTTTTGCAGGGCTATTTGTGCTGGGCCTGATATCTGGAGTTTTGTAGTCACTTATTCCCTTCTTCTGATGTTGTTCAAATGTAATTAGGCCAATTCTGGGAACTAATGCCTTCTCCTTGACACATTCTTGTTAACTGGCTCCATTTCAACACATGGCCTCTTTTGGACAGTACGTAGGTAGACCCTTGACATCTGTGAGGACTAAGATGTCCAGAGAGGTTCACAAATCCCTAAGCTCGTGAGTGTGGAAACATTTGTACAAGCTCCTGGCTTTCTCCCAAACCACATGTTTCTTGTACAGTGCCTCACATCACAGGCTAAGCAACTTTTCACCTTGAACTGAAGTTCAATCTGTCATGTTATGGTGACTTCTCTTTTTCCCACACATAAACCAGTTTTGATTAAAGAAAAAAAGAAACAAATACGCATTTTCAAAGTTCTTGCAAGGCCAGCAATGAATGAAGAGCTACAGCAACGTAAGGAACTGGGTGGTCAGTGGGCTCCCTACCTAAGGGAGTCCGTTTTGTATACCAGCTCCAGATTCAAAACAGGGCCTCTACCTGCAACAGATGGCTGTGTGTTATGGGCCTTCATGGTTGTTCATGAACAGTCTAAATGGAGAGGTTAGGTCTGGGAGTGCCACAGGCTTCCTTCCTGTCAACACTTCATTCTTGGGCCTCCAGACCACAGGTTCCATGACACAGGTGAGAGCTCCCTTCCCAGTGAACCTCTGGGAAGAGGCAGGCACAGCAGGAGAACAGTGGCAACAAAAGGAACTTTTTTCCTGAAGATTTGTATAATTCAATCCCATCTTGTATACCCTCTACATGTGGGAAATAATAAAGGATGTTTATAATTATGACCCTAGGTCTTCTGAAGAATCAAGGAAAGATCGACCTCATATATGTATTGATGGTCTATCTTATCCTGCATACCAATCAGACTTGAGGCAACGTCTAATGCAAGATACATATAAAATATGATCTTGAAAATAAGAATAGACGATCAAAGACTCTGTAGAAGGGGGGAAATAAGCTCAACAAAAAGCTACACAGATATAATTATTGTGATTAAGTATTGCATTTAGTTCAGAGTTTCCTGGCAACAAAGGCAAAAAGAAAAAAAAATCAACAAATAATTCTTCAGGAGAGAGATGCCCTCTTTGGTAATAAATTTTGAAATAAATTCACAATGTAGGGCTTATGCAAAAGAAATTCAATGACACAGTGGACCATGCCCTAATGATTTTTACAAAATAAGCAAAAAAATTCACATATAACCATTTCCCACATTGTCCCTTAATGACAGCTTAAATCAAATCATTAAAAATACACAGTTGTAAATTTTACCTCAGGAAAAAAAGTAAAATACTAATCATTATCAAGTTAGCGGGGTGGAGATATAGGTGAAACAAAAATGGCAGAATGTTGATAATTGTTGAAACTGGGTTGAGGGTACATGGTGGTTCACTGCACTATTCTATTCATTTGTAAACATTTGAAAATTTCCACAAAACAAAACAAAACCATAGCTGAAACCATTTGACAGCCAGGGGAGTTAAGCTAATGTGTTATCTAACAAAGACTATATTCTATTTGATAAAGTTTTAAGTTAAGCAGATATAATACTATACTCAATCTTTGAAAATTGATCAGCTGAGCTATGGAGCACTTGGCAATACTCAGAATCAGACCCAAAGCAATGTAGACATTTCTATATAAGTGTACACATTCCCAGCTAATCATGGCGGCAGGTTATTGACCCACTTAAGACAACAAGCTACCAAGGAGTGGAGGAGAAAGCCAAATTCAGGTACCTTCGCTGCAGTTCTTCAGGGCAAAGAAGTCCACTGCAGACAAGCTTCGGTTTCCACTCGAGATGTATTCCAGGGCCACTCGGAACGGGTTCTCTGGGCGCCCAATTCTTCCCTGCAGCACAGTCCAACTGGTTGCATTGGAAAGCAGAGGGGAAAAGCATAGAAAAACAGTGATGAGAAGCAGACCTAACCTGCAGAGAGGTCCTACCCCTGCACTGGCCCACATTCTTCATGCTGCACCAAGGGGTGGAACCCTTTTTCCTCTTTCTGATTGTGCTGAGGCTAACCCTGTGTGCTTATGTAAATACTGCCTTAGGACAAATTCTTAGAACCTGGGTCAAAGCGTTATGTACATTTAAAACTCTGAGGATGGTGACTCTGACGGCAACACACACACATTTGTTTCTTTCTTGTCAGCTAACTCAGAGACCCAATTCTTAAACCCACTGTAGCCACTGGTGTTCCTTTTGTCATACTTTTTAGGCAACTGCAGACCTTTGGACTATTTCAGTAGCTAGTCTTACAGGAAAAGAATATATATGCCTGAGAAAATCTGCCAGCAGAGTGAAGGAATTGTCTTCAAAGCATTTATCAGTGTATTCATAATTATCTCCGGAAAGAATGCTTGGTTTTTGTAATTTTATCGGATCCCAAAGTCTCAGAACCCTCAGATTTGCTATATAGCTACTTAAGGGAAGCTAGCAAGTGCTATTTATTTACTGAAGGAAAATTAAAGTGCACTGAAGCATGTATTTTGGGGTAAAAGTTACCTAAGATTGACGTGGACTCTGCAAAAAGGTTCAAACAGAAGAAGACAGAAGCTGGTCAAACACTGAGCACTGCATCTATCTATAATCAAGGACACTGACACAGCTGGAGAACGGAGAATAAGCTAAATGAACATTTTTACACCTCACTCAGGTTATTAACGTCTTGGAGTAGCCTCCTGTCACTGATTGGAACATCAGATTTACTTTCCAAAATTGATTCAGGTTTCTTTTTATGTATATCGTTATTTTGACAATTTTGTGTGGAGAATGGAAATTATCTGGATTATTTTGTATTTTATTTCCTTTTAAAGAAAAACAATTTTATTGAGGTGTAATTGAGGTACAATAAATAAATCACATGTACAAAAGTGTACAATTTGATGAATTTTGACATTTGGATACACCCATGAACTCATCACAATGTTTCATAGTGTCTTACCACTAGGTTGGGCTTAGGTATGGCAGTACGAGTACTAAGGAACTTAGGAAAAGACTAACTTTCTGTTTGAAAAAATTTTAAAGCACCCTCCCAAACCCCAAGTATAAAAAATATTAAAAATCCAGAAACGTTGGTCAAGGAAAGTAAAAGTCACCCAGAAGCTCATCCAGAGACTACCATGGTGAACAGCTCTGTGAACAGCCTTTTAACTACAGTTTTACACAGATCAGGTCAAACACACATGAGCCTGCTGTGACTGCACTTGGCCACTCAATGGTATGTCACAAGACAATAAATATAAATTACATGATCAGTTCAATGATTGCATTTTTAATGATTTGTGCATTGTTGCTGATTTTTCCTCTCATGCTGAGGCTAACCCTGTGTGCTTATGTAAATACTAACTCAGGACAAATTCTTAGAACCTGGGTCAAAGTGTACATACATTTAAAACTCTGAGGATATTGTCAGTCCTCCAACAGTGAATCAGAAGGCCCATTTCTCCATTTGCTTATTTGCTTGTTAACACTGGATTCCATCAAATCTTTTCTTTTTGGTCGCACTGCACAGCTTGCGGGATCTTAGTTCCCCCACCAGGGATTGAACTGGGCCCTCGGCAGTGAAAGTGCAGAGTCCTAGCCACTGGACAGCAAGAATTCCGAAGATCCCATTAAATCTTTTCCATCTGTTAACTTTTGGTAATGAAGGAGTCGCCTAAGGCAATCTATGGTCTTTCAGGTGGGTGTTCCTGGATGGGAGGGAGTTTTTTGTCTCTGGTCCCTGCCATGTTGTTGGGCGTGCAGTGCACTTTGCTGAAGGCAGAAGGCATTTCTGTTCCCTTTCTGTGCTCTTCTGTAGTTAATTCAGATCACTGGAGCCAGTGCCTCAGCCATTTAATAAAAGTGTATTAAATGTATAGCTGATTCACTTTGTTATACAGCAGAACCTAACACACCATTGTAAAGTAATTATACTCCAATAAAGATGTTAAAAAAAAGTGTATTAAGTTTCCCCACAATAGATGCTGTAGAAGGGATTATTGCTGTTGTAGTTTGTTCTCTGTTACTGTACCCAACAGGATTTCTATCCAAAATAAAACCAGTGCAATTGAATAAGGAAAAGGAGACCTTCTGTTTAAATGTGTGACTGTCAAAGAAAAAAAAAATTGAAAATAAAATGTAAATGAGGGGTCCTTAAGGAAAAAAACAAAGAGAGCAGAATTTTTCTTGTTCTTTTGAAAGATAAAGGACTCTTATTTTCGAGGAAATATGGTGATAAAAAGTATGACTATTCATATTCTTCCAAAATCGTAGCTCTCTGCTCTGAGGAATGGATTTTAATTCCAGGTGCACAGTGGCCCTTGACAACGATTTCCATTTCTGTATTGGCACCAGCCCTCTGGAAAAATGTGTCAATTGTTTTAGGGATTAGTTTCTGAGTTACTGATGCAATAACTTTTGTCTGAAATTCTCTGGCCTCCCATAGTTTCCTGCTGCAACTTTAATAACTTTCAGAGTAGTTGCCAAACATGATTTTATAACCAGGGAAGTTGGGATTGAAAAAGGGCAAGCTTAGACCTAGGCTCAGATTTGTGTAAGAGACAGCAAAAACCCTGTGAAAAAAACCCAAGCTCTCTTTTCTCTCTGCCTCCATTTTCTTTGTTGACGTCCCAGTGGTCATGAAACTTGCTCATTAGGGTCCTGTTTTCCTCTTTGGCTGGTGGCAACTCTACTTCTGCTTGCAAAGGGGAAGGTTATGTTCTAACCTAGAGCCTCCTAGAGACAAAAGTGCAGCTGTATCCACGTGCTGGGGATTTGTGGCCAACTCAGCACTGGTGCTTCAGTCAATCAGTATGACAGTGAGGGGAGGCCATCTGGACTTTGGGAAGCCAAAAGCACAGTATGATGGCCTGTCACCATCCATTATCTTCCAGTTGTCTCTCTGGAGCTCTCCACTTCCAGTTCTGGCTCTGCCCACCATTTGCCTGATGACTTTGAACAAGGTAGTTTACTCTGAATGCCTGAAATTTGGGATGTTTTCTGATCAAATTATATTCTCAACCAGAGAAAGTGTCTCCAACTTTGTGTGAGTTTGCTGAGAGAAAAAAAACTGACTACACATTTTTGCTGAGTGGTTACATCATAAAGAATAAATCAGAGTCCGCTGAAAAAGGCAGGAGGATTGGTCTGTGAATATCAAGGTCCATTTCTGACCTGGAGGCTGGAAGTAATATATTCAAAGGCCACCAAGTTGGGAGCTGAGTCCCAGATTCTGGTCCTGGAATTGCATGGGGTAAGGTAAGTATGGGACCTCCTTGGGTTATAGTTTCTTTATTAGCAAAATGCAGCCGTTGAATTAAAAGTTCTCCAAGGTCTCATACTGATCTTATGCCTATACTTTTCTAGCAAATTGCCTGAGTTCTAGTGACAAAACACTTTACCAAAACCCTGAAAGCTTCAGTGGACCGATAGTATTCTATAGAACGTGGAAGAAGAATGATTAGTCAAAGAACCACAGACTTACTTCTCCAAAGAGACTCAGTTCTACCCCCCTCAGAGAAATGATGAGAGCTGCTCAGGTCACACATTGGTTACCTACAGACCTAAGACTAAAATCAAATATATTGTTTCTCCACAACTGCAAGAACAGGAGACAATGCGACCCATGGATCAGTCTGTATGTTCAGTCACATTTCATATCACTAGAATCACAGAGATAAAGAAGGATATGTTGACTTAGCACTGCTAGAGGAAATCACCAGTCTGGGTTTTGAGGATAGAGAGGTCAGTCAGACAGTGAAATACATTGTCAGAAAATGCACACACAAAACAAAACAAAAAATCATAAGAAGATCCAACATGAAAACAAAAAGAATCTCTAAGGTTCCCACTGCTCCATACCAGGTTAGTCTCTACATGTTTAAAGGAAACTGTCTGGCACTTCTGATGTGAGGCAAGCTGCTGATGAGACTGAAGGGCTGGCAGCGTGTCTCAAAAGGATGAAGGCACCAAGTTATTTTAAGTCCAGAATGAAGGGTCACTTTTTGACAGCACTTGAGGGCCTTGGATATCAGTTGACAAAACAGAGGAATGTGTATTACTTCACTGCTGTGTAATATTCCAATAGGCATGATGTTGATGTAGGGCTGGCTTACAAAAGTGAGCCCTCAAACATACATGCCAGTCAATGAAATACCTTTCTGAGATGGTTTTAGCTGCTACAGTATCAGGACGCCTACATTCAGTTCTCAGCTCCACCGTCTACTAAGTGACCTTAGGCAAATGATGTAATTTCTCTGACCTCCTGTTTCCTTATTTTTAAGGTGGAAGTCATAATGCCTAGCTTGCTGGATTGCTGTGTGGATTTGTGAGAAGGATATACACAAAGGAATACCCTTACTGGGGCCTCAATAAGCAAGAGCTCTTCTTACAGAAGACCAGAGCTTTTTTCTTGGAATGGCACTGGTCCATGAAATTATCTGCATCTCAATTCATTTACAAGATTCAAGTGGGAGAGGGTAAGAAAGGCATTAGCAATTTATGAATAGCAGCCACCTTTTGTTTAAATCAGGAAAAATTTTTAGTTAACAGAAATTATGTTAAAACACTCCTACAACTAAATATATTAGCATTGGACTAGGATAGCAGATCAACCTTCTGCCCAGAACTGTCTAAAGGCCCCCATCTCACTTTGGAGTAAAATCCTCTTATTTATCTTTGCATCTTTCTGTAGCATGTGAAAAGAGGCCTTGTGTCTAGATCTTGGTTTGAATTTGTTGAATTGAATTCCACGTCTCAGGTATTTATTGGTGCATCATTACACACTAGATAACGTATTAAATGCTCTGGGGATCCTTAGAGTTTAGGATTTAGCTGTGTACTCAAGGAGGTTACAGACCAGCGAGGAAGAGTAAAAGTATGTACGGAATTTTAGAGTCAATGGCAGTATAGAGGAGCTGAGCGAGCGGCATAAGCACTACATACTATTGAATCACAGAGGGCAAAATGATGCCTCACATCCAGTGATCAGGAGAGGTGTAACTTGAGGATGGGTTATGAAGAAGGGGCAGGAATTGGGAAAAGGGCAATGCAGGAAGAGAGGCTGGTATGAGCACATGAGCGAGCCCATACAGACTGTGTACTCAGAAAACAGGGTGGTCCTGTCTGGTGGGAGTCAATGTTTTTCACTTTCATAGGAAGAAGGTCCTCTGTGTCTTGCCACGCTCCCTGACTCCCCCCCCCACCCGCCCCGCCCCACAACCTCCACCTGCTTAAAGCCAGGGTGATGGATCATTCATCATTGTGTCTCCAGTGCCTGATACATTGTAGACACTCGACAAATATTTGTTGAACAAGAGAACAAACGCATGAACAGATTTCTGTTAAATCAGACAAGATTCTGACATTCTGGGCCAAAATTTTATTGCAGTGGAGTTGAGTGAATCTGAAAGTTCAAGTCAGTTCATTATTGTTAGCTGTCATCCATTCAAGTGATAATGATGCCTTCCCTGTTAGGAAGAACCTAGGGACTGGGGAATTTGCAGGGGTTGAAGGAAGTTTTGGGATTGATTCATTGTATAACTCTTGACTCCCCATTTGCCCAGAGGCCCCAGCTTTAAAGGGGCAGGGCCATGGGAAACCGTCAAACTAGCTCTTGTCCAAGGACCTAGAACCCAAAAAAGGAATCAGAGTTATAGTAATTGAGACATGGAGGGGACCTGAGTGCTCAACTAGGAGAGGTCCCACCTCATGCATGATCATTCTCTAGAACACAGGTCAGCCTTGGGCCCAGCAATATGAATTTTTAAAAAATATATCTTTATTGGAGTATAATTGCCTCACAATACCGTGTTAGTTTCTGTTGCACAACAAAGCGAATCAGTCATATGCATACACATGTCCCCATATCCCCTCCCCTTTGAGGCTCCCTCCCACCCTCCCTATCCCACCCCTCTAGGTCATTGCAAAGCACCAAGCTGATCTCCCTGTGCTATGCTGCTGCTTCCCACCAGCCAACTATTTTACATTCGGTAGTGTATATATGCCAATGTTACTCTCACTTCACCTCAGCTTCACCCTCCCACCCCATGTCATCAAGTCCATTATCTATGTCTACCCCTTTATTCCTGCCCTGCAACTAGGTTCATCAGTACCATTTTTTTTTATAAGATTCCATATATATGCATTAACATATGGTATTTGTTTTCCTCTTTCTGACTTACTTCACTCTGTATGAAAGACTCTAGGTCCATCCATCTCACTACAAATAACTCAATTTCGTTTCTTTTTATGGCTGAGTAATATTCCATTGTATCTATGTGCCACATCTTGTTTATCCATTCATCTGTCAATGGACATTTAGGTTGGTTCCATGTCCTGGCTATTGTAAATACTGCTGCAGTGAACATTGTGGTACATGTCTCTTGATGAATTATGGTATTCTCAGGGTATATGCCCAGTAGTGGGATTGCTGGGTCATATGGTAGGTCTATTTTTAGTTTTCTAAGGAACCTCCATACTGTTTTCCATAGTGGTTGTATCAATTTACATTCCCACCAACAATGTAGGGGGGGGTTCCCTTTTCACCACACCCTTTCTAGCATTTATTGTTTCTAGCTTTTTTTGATAATGGCCATTCTGACCAGTGTGAGGTAATACCTCACTGTAGTTTTAAAAATAAATTTATTTATTTATTTATTTATTTATTTTGGGGTGTGTTGGGTCTTCATTTATGTGCAAGGGCTTTCTCTAGTTGTGGCAAGCGGGGGCCACTTTTCATCGTGGTATGCGGGCCTCTCACTGTTGTGGCCTCTCTTGTTGTGGAGCACAAGCTCCAGACGCGCAGGCTCAGTAGTTGTGGCTCACGGGCCTAGTTGCTCCGTGGCATGGGGGATCTTCCCAGAGCAGGGCTCAAACCCGTGTCCCCTGCACTGGCAGGCAGATTCTCAACCACTGTGCCACCAGGGAAGCCCCTCACTGTAGTTTTGATTTGTATTTCTCCAATAATTAGTGATGTTGAGCATCTTTTCATGTGCCTCTTGGCCATCTGTATGTCTTCCTTGGTGAAATGTCTATTTAGGTCTTCTGCCCATTTTTTAACTGGATTGTTTGTTTTTTTGATACTGAGTTCCATGAGCTGTTTGTGTATTTTGGAGATTAATCCTTTGTCTGTTGTTTCATTTGCAAATATTTTCTCCCAGCCTGAGGGTTGTCTTTTTGTCTTCTTTATGGTTTCCTTTGCTGTGCAAAGGCTTTTAAGTTTAATTAAGTACCATTTGTTTATTTCTGTCTTTATTTCCCTTACTCTAGGAGGTGGGGCAAAAAAGATCTTGCTGTGGTTTATGTCAGAGTGTTTTTCCTATATTTTCCCCTAAAAGTTTTATAGTGTCTCGTCTTACATTTAATCTTTAATCCATTTGGAGTTTATTTTTGTGTATGGTGTTAGGTAGTGTTCTAATTTCATTCTTTTACATGTAGCTGTCCAGTTTTCCCAGCACCACTTATTGAAGAGGCTGTCTTTCCTCCATTGTATGTTCTTGCCTCCTTTGTTGTAAATTAGGTTCCTATATGTGCATGGGTTTATCTCTGGGCATTCTATCCTCTACCATTAATCTATATTTCTGTTTTTGTGCCAGTACCGTACTGACTTCATTACTGTAGCTTTGTGGTAGAGTTTGAAGTCAGGGAGCCCAATTCCTCCAACTCCATTTTTCTTTCTCAAGATTGTTTTGGCTATTCAAGGTCTTTTGTGTTTCCATACGAATTGTAAGATTTTGTGTTCTAAATCTCTGAAGAATGCCATTGGTACTTTGATAGAGATTGCACTGAATCTGTAGATTGCTTTGGGTAGTATAGTCATTTTCACAATTTTGATTCTTCCAATCCAAGGACATGGTATATTTCACCACCTGTTTATGTCATTTTCGATTTCTTTCATCAGTGTTTTATAGTTTTCTGAGTACAAGTCTTTCACCTCCTTAGGAAGGTTTATTCCTAGATATTTTATTATTTTTGTTGCAATGGTAAATGGGAGTGTTTCCTTAATTTCTCTTTCTGATCTTTTGTTGTTAGTTTATAGGAATGCAAGAGATTTCTGTGAATTAATTTTGTATCCTGAAACTTTACCAAATTCATTAATTAGTTCTAGTTGTTTTCTGGTGGCATCTTTAGGATTTCCTATGTATAGTATCATGTCATTGGCAAACAGTGACAGTTTTACATCTTCTTTTCCAAATTGTAGTCCTTTTGTTTCTTTCTCTTCTCTGATTGCTGTGGCTAGGGCTTCCAAAACTATGTTGAATAATAGTGGTGAGAGTGGACATCCTTGTCTTATTCCTGATCTTAGAGGAAATGCTTTCAGATTTTCACCATTGAGAATGATGCTTGCTGTGGGTTTGTCATATATGGCCTTTATTATGTTGAGGTAGGTTCCCTCTATGCCCACTTTCTGGAGAGTTTTTATCATAAATGGGTGTTGAATTTTGTCAAAAGCTTTTTCTGCATCTATTGAGATGATCATATGGTTTTTATTCCTTAATTTGTTAATGTGGTGTATCACATTGATTGATTTGCATATATTGAAGAATCCTTGCATCCCTGAGATAAATCCCACTTGATCATGGTGTATGATCCTTTTAATGTGCTGTTGGATTCTGTTTGCTATAATTTGTTCAGGATTTTTGTGTCTATCTTCATCAGTGATATTGGCCTATAATTTTCTTTTTTTGTGATATCTTTTTCTGGTTTTGGTATCAGGGTGATGGTGGCTTTGTAGATTGAATTTGGGAGTGTTTCTCCCTCTGTAATTTTTTGGAAGCTTTTGAGAATGGTCAGTGTTAGCTCTTCTGTAAATGTTTGATAGAATTCGTCTGTAAAGCCATCTGTTCCTGGTCTTTTGTTTGTTGGAAGATTTTGAATTACTGTTTCAGTTTCATTACTTGTGATAGGTCTGTTTATATTTTCTAATTCTTCCTGGTTCAGTCTTGGAAAATTGTACTTTTCCAAGAATATGTCCATTTCTTAGTGGCTGTCTATTTTATTGGCATATAGTTGTTTGTAGTTGTCTCTTATAATCCTTTGTACTTCTGTAGTGTCAGTTGTGATTTCTCCTTTTTCGTTTCTAATTTTATTGATTTGCGTCTTCTCCCTTTTTTTCCTTGATGAGTCTGACTAAGGGTTTATCAATTTTATATTCTCAAAGAACCATCTTTTAGTTTTATGGATCTTTGCTATTGTTTTCTTCGTTTCTATTTCATTTATTTCTGCTCTGACCTTTATGATTTCTTTCCTTCTACTGATTTTGGGTTTTCTTTGTTCTTCTTTCTCCAGTTGTTTTAAGTGTGGGGTTAGATTATTTATTTGAAATTTTTCTTGTTTCTTGAGGTGAGATTGTATTGCTATAACCTTCC
This sequence comes from Kogia breviceps, assembly GCF_026419965.1. NCBI lineage: Eukaryota > Metazoa > Chordata > Mammalia > Artiodactyla > Physeteridae > Kogia > Kogia breviceps. The sequence continues at coordinate 80,770,515 of NC_081320.1, read as the reverse complement.
CTCTTAGAACTGCTTTTGCTGCACCCCATAGGTTTTGGGTTGTCGTGTTTTCATTGTCATTTGTTTCCTTGTTTTTTTAAAAAATTTCTTCTTTGATTTTTTTCAGTGATCTCTTGGTTATTTAGTAGCACACTGTTTAGCCTCCATGTATTTGTGTTTTTTACAGTTATTTTCTGGTAATTGATTTCCAGTCTCATAGCATTGTGGTCAGAAAATATGCTTGATACAATTTCAATTTACTTAAATTTTCTGAGGCTTGATTTGTGACCCAAGATGTGATCTATCCTGGAGAATGTTCCACATGCGCTTGAGAAGAAAGTGTATTCTGCCACTTTTGGGTGGAATATTCTTTAAATATCAGTTAGATCTATCTGGTCTATTGTGCCATTTAAAGCTTGTGTTTCCTCATTTATTTTCTGTTTGGATGATCTGTCCAGTGGTGTAAGTGGGATGTTAAAGTCCCCTACTATTATTGTGTTACTGTCAATTTCTCCTTTCATGGTTGTCAGCATTTGCTTTATGTATTGAGGTGTTCCTATGTTGGGTGCGTAAACATTTATAATTGTTTTATCTTCTTCTTGGATGATCCTTTGATCATTATGTAGTGTCCCATCTTATCTCTTGTAACAGTCTTTATTTTAAAGTCTATTTTATCTGATACGAGTATTGCTACTTCAGCTTTCTTCTGATTTCCATTTGTATGGAATATCTTTTTCCATCCCTTCACTTTCAGTCTGTATGTGTCCCTAGGTCTGAAGTGGGTCTCTTGTAGATAGCATATATATGGGTCTTGTTTTTGTATCCATTCAGCCAGTCTGTTTTGGTTGTGGCATTTAATCCATTTATATTCAAGGTTATTATCGATATGTATGTTCCTATTACCATTTTCTTAATTGTTTGGGGTTTGTTTTTGTGGTTTTTTTCTTCTCTTGTGTTTCCTGCCCCAAGAAGTTTCCTTAGCATTTGTTGTAAAGCTGATTTGGTGGTGCTGAATTCTCTTAGCTTTTCCTTGTCTGAAAAGCTTTTGACTTCTCCACCAAATCTGAATGAGATCCTTGCTGGGTAGAGTAATCTTGGTTGTCGGTTTTTCTCTTTCATCACTTTAAGTATATCCTCCCACTCCCTTCTGGCCTGCAGCGTTTCTGCTAAAAAATCAGCTGATAACCTTATGGGATTCCTTTGTATGTTATTTTTTGTTTTTCCCTTGCTGCTTTTAATATTTTTTCTTTGAATTTAATTTTTGTTAGTTTGATTAATATGTGTTTTGGTGTGTTTTTCCTACAGTTGATCCTGTATGGGACTCTCTGTGCTTCCTGGACTTTGGTGACTATTTCCTTTCCCATGTTAGGGAATTTTTCGACTACAAACTCTTCAAATAATTTCTCAGACCCTTTCCTTTTCTCTTCTTTTTCTGGGATCCTTATAATTTGAATGTTGGTGCATTTATTGTTGTCCCAGAGGTCTCTGAGATTGTCTTCAATTCTTTTCATTCTTTTTTCTTTATTCTGCTCCTCAGCAGTTATTTCCACCATTTTGTCTCCCAGCTCACTTATTTGTTCTTCTGCCTCAGTTATTCTGTTGTTGATTCCTTTTAGTGTATTTTTCATTTCAGTTATTGTGCTGTTCATTTCTGTTTGTTCTTTAGTTCTTCTAGATCTTTGTTAAACATTTCTTGTATTTTCTCAATCTGTGCTTCCATTCTATTTCTGAGATTATGGATCATCTTTACTATCATTACTCTGAATTCTTTTTCAGGCAGATTGCTTATTTCCTCTTCATTTATTTGGTCTTGTAGGTTTTTACCTTGCTTCTTCATCTGTGACATATTTTTTTGCCATCTCATTTCTTTTTTTTTTTTTTTTAATGAGTGGGATTGTGTCCCTGTTTTACTGGTTGTTTGGCCTGAGGCTTCCAGCACTGGAGTTTGTAGGCTATTGGGTAGAGAGAGCTGGGTCTTGGTGCTGAGATGAGGACCCCTGTGACACCTCACTCTGATTAATTTTCCCTGGGGTCTGAGGTTCTCTGTTAGTCCAGTGGTTCAGACTTGGAGCTTCCAACACAGAAGCTTCCGCCTGACCCTGGTCTCACGAACCAAGATTCTGTAAGCCACGCGGGGTGGCAAAAAAACAAAAAAAGAACAATAACAAAGTAAAAAATTAAATTAGACTAGGAAACTAAAAGATAAGTTAGAAAGAATGTAAAAATAAAAATATAGATGAATCAACAACCAGAAGGTACATTAGTACCACAATAGTAAAAAAAGGAGGAGGGAAAAGAAAAAAAAATTTTGGGGGAATGCCTTGCCTGTGAAGGGCGGGGCCTAAGCAAGGGTGAGGTTTGGGTGGTGGGTGGGGCCAGTGCTCAGGACCCACAGGGCTGGAAAAGGCCCTGGGAGCTGTGGGGGGTGGGGCTTATGCTCAAGGAACAGAAGGGGCTCATGTGTGCACCCCACCCTTGGTCTCAGAGGGCAGAGGACCTCACCTGGGATCCCAGCAGGCTTCCTGGGCTTGAGTAGGCAGGGCAAACGCCCTCCTCTAGTCTCCTGCTCCTCAGGTCTGGGGTCTGGGAGGGCCCCTCCTGCCTGCCTCTCCTGTTCTCCCTTCGGCCTCCTTCCTATGTCCACAAAGACCCACGTGGCCTGGAGGGGGGGTTTTAGGGCAGGGTACTGGCCTGGGAGCTCAGCAGGCTCCCAGAGCCCCAGTGGGCCAGGCAATTGCCCTCCGCTCCTCTCCTTCTCTTCCTGGAGAGTCCCTCCCGCCTGCCTCTCCTGATCTCTCCAGCATCAGGGGTGCAGATCCTGTCTGGCCTCCACTTCTCCTCCCCCCTTAGTCCCCCTACATCCCCCTACTCGTTCACTCTGGGGTTCCTCTCATCTCCTCGGGTGTCAGGGTTTGCAACCAGCGGCCACAGGCGCCCTAGTTGTGGAGAGATGCTAACTCCACACCTTCCCACACCGCCATCTTTAGCAATATGAATATTAACAAGAGCAACAATTCCAGTGATAATAATAACAGCACTAATAATGCGATCAACACAACAGTTAACATTGATGGCCTACTGTATGCTCTGGTCTTCTTGTTGAATTTTAAACCCAGTGTCATGTGACTCCATAGTCCCCGTGAACACCCCCTTAAACTGTCTCTTTTAAGCTTCTTGAGGTTAGAAACCATGTCCTCCTGAGCCTTTGTTTCAACTTCTGGCCCTGGTGAACATGGTTGGGGATCTGAAGCTAAAAGATGTGGTCACTCTCACGTTCTGTAGTGGCTACAATGGCCAAGTCATTCAGGTGGTGACTAACCCCTTGCTGGGATAGCCAAGCTCATGGGTTAAGTTGAGGACGATGGAAACCACACAAACTAGACAGCCAGCAACATCATTTTCACATGGAGCTCAGTCATATGATGATTATTATTACCGAGCATAACACTGTCAAGACTCAGGCCTCACAGCTGACATTACTCCACATGTCCCTTTGCTAAGACTCTCCCTTGACAAGTGGCCGGACGTGGGTGTGAGGATTCATTAGAAATAAGGAACTGAGCCTGTGGAAGCTTGTCTAGATCAATTAAAAAAAAAAAAAAAAGTCAATTGCACTTCTCTCCCTAATCTTATCCTAAAGGAAAAAAACACACATAATTTTCAAGGTTTTTAAAAAATAGACCTTGTAGTAATTCTGCAGCAAATATAAACCATTCAGCACCACTTTTTATTGTTTCCATTAAATCAGCCTGCTTTTAAAGCATTTTTATGGGAGAGAGCAGGAGTAAAAAATGCCAGATCAATGTAAATTTTACTGTAGAGTCCTTTGTTGCTAGTTAATGTTCTGTAATAATAATAACAATTGGCATGTGGTGTGGGGTCTTTTGCTCAAGTAGCCCTGGCTTTGTTACTCCTTGTCCTTCAAAATTTCCCAGAAGTTAGATGCATTATGCCCTGGAGAGGATCAGATCTGGATGGAAACTAGGTTTCAGGTTGATTCAGGATGTGGTTCCCACGAGCCTGTGGTGGAAAAGAGTTGCCCTGAGGCTGAGGGTGGCCTCTGGCTCTCCTGGAGGGGAGCTGTGGGAGCAGAGGGGTGCTGAGACAGGGTTGGGCTCCCTGGGGCCACAGTGGACTCTACTGTGACCTTAGCACTGGCAGCTGGAAAGAAGTTTTGATTTCTATCAGAGATACTGTATGGGTGACAGGCATCCAGAAGGTGGCCCAGCTTTCCTGAGGTGGGGGCCAAGAAAATGTTCCCAAACTGCGTTTCCCCTAATTCTTCTGTCATGCTTTTGAGCAAAGAAAAAAACTGAATGGTTTTGGGCTCTTTTTCCTGGCCTCTCTTTAGCTTCTTCTAATTTTACCTCCTCCCTCCCTCCCTCCCTCCCTCACTCCTTCCCTCCCTCCTTCCTTTCTTCCTTCCTTCCTTCCTTCCTTCCTTCCTTCCTTCCTTCCTTCCTTCCTTCCTTCCTTCCTTCCTTCCTTCCTTCCTTCCTTCCTTCCTCCTTCACTCCCTCCCTTCCCTTTTTCTTTCCTTCCTTCAGGAGAAATATATTAATTAAGAGTGGAAACTTTGGAGGCAGACTTCCAGTTTTATAATCTCAATTCTGCCTCTTACTGGCTGTGACCTCTGGCCAGCTACCTACCTAACCTCTCTGTGCCCAGTTCCATCATTAAGAAGTGGGCATAATAATAGAGCCTTATAGGGGTGTGGTGAAGACCATGTGGGTTAAGACATGTACAGTACTTAGCTGACACTCAGTAAGCATTAGCTAATACTGTTATTATTATGTTAGTGTTTCTTTTCTCTCCTACACCCACTACGGCGGATGACCTTACAAGGAATGACTTTACAAGAAGGTGAAACAGGAGACTGACCATGTGTGACAGGATTTCAGGGATTTGGGGAGAGCCTCCCACCCAGAACACCAAAACTTTGGGGATTCCTTCCAGTCTCCCATGTAGAGCTGAAGAGACAAATGCACAAATGCAGATACCCCAGGGAACATTGTGCCAGGCACTCGATATACATTTCATTTATTTGTATGTGTGTGTTTATTCATTCCAGAAAGGATTTAAGGCAGCTATTTTACTTTATCTCATTTAATTTTCATAATAAATGCATGAAACAGATATTGTCATCCCTATTTTATAAGAGTGAAAATTGAGGCTCAGAGAACTTATAAACTTGCCCATGTAGTAAATGGTAAGAGGCGATATGAACCGAAGACGATTTATCTTCAAAACTGTTGTGCTTTCTATTATATTGCACATGGGTGTAAATTTATGTTAAATGTAAATAGCTAGTTGTATAGAAGAGCTTTTTAGTGGGCTGGGGGTGGCTAGTATTTGAAGAATAGCAGTGCTCAGAAAAGTCCTTATCCAAGAAATATTTTGGCTTCTCCCAGTGCTTCCCCAGGCTGTCTTATTCCTCTCTTCTAGTTCCACATTGTCATAACCAGGTTGGAATACATGGGTTTGTGGGAGGGAGGCAGATATCTACCCTGGTCCCTGGCTGAGAGTTTTTTCCTACATTCTATATACCAGGCCACAAAGAGGAGACTGAGAGTTGACCTCTGCAGACCTCGCCCCTAAACCACTGGGGGTGGGGTGGAGGGGAGTAGACTGATTATAGCCACAGTTGTAAGAAAAAATGTTAGTAGAAGAAATGTTCTTAAATGATCTCCTGGTGACCAATTTGCTTGCTGGATTAGCATAATCTCTACATTCTATTTTCAGTGGAACACCCTTGCTCTGAATGTTTAAGGTTACTGAATGTTCAAGGTTACTCTCTAGTACTCCTATACTTTCCACCCCTATCACTTGGGCTACTTTAGCTATCCCCAATTCTCTTTATGCCAATTGTACTCATTAAGTACAAGAAAAATTGGAATTACTTTGTGAAGACTAGTAGAGGTAAGTCACTAAAAATAATTGCTGTTTAACTAGATGTGAATGGGGCAACAGAAAAGATCAAGGGAAAAAACCCTTAAAAATCCCCAAACCTTCAGATTGGTTCACGAGTATTCTAAAATTATTTCCATCTTAGAAAATTGAAACTGCAAATCATGGCTGTGGTGTCATGGTGTCATGAATGTGACTTACGTGGAAAGACAGTGCAAAACTCCCAATCAACAAACAGGGCCACACTGGAAGCAAAGGCCTTGGCCCTACAGCAAGAGACTGGTGAATTAGCATATGCTTAGAAACTACAAATTAAAATAAAATGTTTAAGGGGGTAAGTTGATTCTCAAGCAACTATTGGTTTAAGCTTATTGTCCAAGAACATTTCTTTGCTCTAGTTTGTATTTAAAAATACCTAGAGGGCTTCCCTGATGGCTCAGTGGTTAAGAATCTGCATTGGGACACGGGTTCGAGCCCTGGTCTGGAAAGATCCCACATGCCACGGAGCAACTAAGCCCGTGCGCCACAACTACTGAGCCTGCGCTCTAGAGCCTGTGAGCCACAACTACTGAGCCCGAGTGCCACAGCTACTGAAGCCTGCGTGCCTAGGGCCCGTGCCTGGCGACAAGAGAAGCCACCGTAGTGAGAAGCCCGTGCACCGCAACGAGGAGTAGCCCCGCTCTCCGCAACTAGAGAAAGGCCACGTGCAGCAACAAAGACCCAATGCGGCCAAAATAAATTAAAAAAAAAAAATACACAGAGGATTCACTAGTGGTTTTCTTTTTTTTTTTTTTAAAGGAGGGAACACTGATTACTTAGGCAAAAAATCAAGCTAGAGAAAACTTCTTCAGGTCAGAAGTAGTGAGCCTGAGAGTCCTGAGGCCCCCTTCCATTTCTCTGAATTTTGGATTAGGTCCCATGCTAGTCACTATCTCCCCCAGCATCCCATGAGCCTCCCCCATCGGGGGCTGTGTGGAGGGACCAGCTGGATTCTAGGCTGGGGAAGTGAGAAGGGAGAGAGTTTGGTTGGTAACAGCATTCCAGGAATCATTTAAAATTACAGAAGAGAGCACAGGAGGGGATCCCAGCGGGGTTCCCCATTCCACAGACTTATCAGACAGTCTCTCTGAGTAGAGGCTCAGGTGATCATTTTTCCCATGGAAATTTTTCTGTATGGCGATTTGGGAACATCACCCACCAGCAGCCAGTGGGAGTCTGGAATCTCTTTTCCTAACTTTCTCTTCCTTCCAATAAAATTTTAGCACCATCTGTTCTTTTCAAATACAATCATTTCTTTCAAGCCGACTCAATGCAGTTAGTTCTTTTGTTTTTGATTTTTTAAAAAAATACATCCTCTCCAGAGCCAGATAAAGGAAACATTGAAACCTGAAATGTGGACATTTCCCTCCTTTGGCCCAGTCTGCCTCCAGCTTGAGGCCTGAGTCCTGAGTGGGGCAGGGGTTGGAGCTTTAAACCTGTGTCCCCGCCTCAAGGCCCAGGAATTGAGCCCAGGCAAGCTGTCCTCCTTGCCTGTGCTCAAATGAGAGCCAGTCTCCCAACTCGCTCCCTAGAGAACCAGCCTAAATGCCATTTAATGCGTTAATGTATTGATTCATTCAGTGTGAACTCAAGCCTCTGTGCCAAGCGAAATGCTGATGCCCAAGCCCAGAGGAGGCTCCATTTCAGTCATAAATCTCTGGCCAAGTCAGGCCACTGTGCAGAAACCGTACACGGTAGGGTAGACCTGGCCATAAACTGTGGCCCCGTAAGCAAATTCTGGGGCTGAGATAGTGGTCAGCCGGAAAAGGATGGAGGGCCCTGGCCAGATGGGGTCAGGACAGCCCACAGGTTTGTCCCCACTAAAGACGATCCCCCACTTCACACTCTGCTCCTGTATTGCCCCTTTGCTGTGTGGCCATCCAGGGGCGTAGAGGCAATTGCCAGAGGCAGTGATGGACCATATCCCGAGCCCCCTGGCACAGAGAGGCTCAGTGGCCCTGCTAGAGCCTAAACTGTACTGTGGCATGTATAGTAGATGACGTTATTGTGGGGTTGAAAGATGTAAATCTGGCATGAATCTTGGAAACCTTGGAAATCACCATATTCAATCCTGTCACATGGCCGAGAAGGACTGAGGCCTGAACTATTCTCCTCTCCTCTGTAGACACAGGAGGGTTCTAGTCTATACATATTGTCTGGAATAATTTCTTTAAAACTCCAGCATGACCATGCTCTCCATTGCCCTCAAGACCCGCCTCTGGTTCCCCGTATATGGCAGGGCTCTTTCCTGCCCCTGTGAGTGTGCTCAGGGGGTTCCCTGTACCCAGCATCCCTTTTCTATGTTTTCTCTACTGGGCTGTTCTTCATTGATTAAGGAATCCAGCTTCCAGGTTGGACCGAATGACTGGTACAGGGGAACAAGGGCAAGACGTGCCTGACTCTCCCTGAGGCATTTTTAGAAAAGCTTCTTGCAGGAAGTGACATTTGTTATTTTCAGCTGTTCTACTCTGGTCCTAGAAGGGATGTTTAGAAGTGGTGGTGTTTTGTGTTGAATTGTGTCGCTCCAAAAAGCTATGTTGAAGTCCTAACCCCCGGTGCCTCAGAATGTGACCTTACTTGGAAATAGAGTCTTTAGAAAGGTAATCAATTTCAAATGAGGTCATCAGGGTGGGCCCTAATCCAATATGACCATGTTTTTATAATAAGGGGATTATAATAAGGGGAAATTTGGACAGAGAGACAGACAGACACACACGGAGAATGCCACATGAAGATGAAGGCAGAGGTTTGGGGTGATGCATCTACAAGTCAAGGAATTCCAAAGATTGCCAACAAACCACCAGAAACTAGGAGAGAGGTATGGAGCAGATTCTGCCTCACAGCCCTCAAAAGGAACCAACCCTGGTGCCACCCTGAGATTGGACTTCCGGAATTGTAAGACCATTCGGTTTTGTTGTTTAAGCCACCCAGTGTGTTATAGTTTGTTCTTTCTTATTGTAGCCCTAGCAAACCAATATAGGTGGATAGTTCAAAATCATCCCCACCAGAATGTAACTTGATACAGCCACTATGGAAAACAGTATGGAGGTTCCTCAAAAAACTAAGAATAGAATTACCATATGATCCAGCAATCCCACTCCTGGGCATATATCCAGACAAAATTCTAATCCAAAATGATATATGCACCCCTGTGTTCATAGCAGAACTACTGACAATAGTCAAGACATGGAAGCAACTTAAATGCCCATCGACAGATGAATGGATAAAGAAGATGTGGTACATATATACAATGGAATATTACTCAGCCATAAAGAAAGAAATAATGCAATTTGCAGCAATACAGATGGACCTAGAGATTATCCTACTAAGTGAAGTAAGTCAGAAAGAGAAAGACAAATACCATATGACATCACTTATATGTGGAATCTAGAGTATGACACAAATGAACCTATCTACGAGACAGAAACAGACTCACGGACATAGAGAACAGACTTGTGGTTGCCAAGGGAGAGGGGGTTGGGGGAGGGATGGAGTGGGAGGTTGGGGTTAGCAGATGCAAGCTATTATATATGGAATGGATAAACAACAAGGACCTACTGTATAGCACAGGGAACTATACTCAGTATCTTATGACAAACTATAACGGAAAAGAAAAAAAACTCCCCGCCCCTGCAAGTGGAGAAACAAACTTTACAATATTTTTACCGACGGTGGATGATGAGTGGCGTCATCCCTCTATGTGACGACCCCGCCATGGACGGGCAGCCCACAGGTTACTGGGAAAAGAGTTCATTTCTCATAGAGGAGCCCCGTTTTCCTTGGGGCCAGAAAGAGCGCTGGGCACTTTCCTACACATTTACCTCAGGCTCCCAGATGAACAATATCACCTTCGCCTCGGGGAGGCCCCACTTTAGAATGATACTAGAAAGTGCTGGCTAATAATCCAGGAGCCACGGGCCCATTAGATTCGCCTGGGTAATGCTCATACCTTTAAGCCATGCTTGAAGAAACTAATGGAATTTGAACTTCAGGATTCTACTGTGTCAGCCATGTGGGAGCTCTCTAGAACGTAGCAGATGGAACCACTTGAGAGGCCCTGAGATTGTGTCCATGGTATGTTTAGCTGGGAGCCAATTTCTGGGCTGAAACTTTCACCACCAGTTCTCACACGACAGGAAAGTGTCAGCTCAAAAGAGTGACCTGGAACTTTGCAAGGATGCGCTAGAAGCAGAGCACTTGCAAAGCAGAGCCAGAAAGATGTGGGCTGGGGTTAGGGGTGGGCAGGAATCCCTAGGTGTAGGCCAAGCTTTCCTCCCCACTCTCAATTCACCTTGGACTGTGAATATTTATAATAAGAAAGCCTTGAACGCTCAGACTCTTTTGACATTGGCCCTGGCCCTACATACTGGAAACTGCAATTTTCTGGAAAGGGCAGGCTCCCTGTTCCCCCTTCAGTGGTTTATTTAATCAACAAGGGCTTGGGGAACACTCACCTATAAGACAGGAATAGCCCATCTTCCTTTACCTGCCTCCCAAGAGATGTATGCCTCTCAGAGTGCCTTAGAAAGGGCTGCCTGGGTGTCTACTGTATTACAAAGGTCACCATAGCCATCGATAAGGCTGAAATGCAGTTTTGTTAAAACCAAGGCAAGCAGAGACCTCCAAAGAGTCAAAACAACTGACTCCTGGGGATGAGGCTGTAAGACCCACCGTTTTGCTCAGGCCTTGTACTGATAGATCATGGAAGCTGGAGCCTATCCAATGATTTGCCATGTTTCTCGTGGAGCCCAGAGGGCAAGCAGAGTCCTCTTCCCCTCCCCAGTCTAAGGCATCCTCAAAGGACAGAGGACTGCAGGAGCAGACGGTAACAAAGGCTGGGCAAAGTCCAGCACAGGAGCTCCTGGCTAGTGTGAGCACTGTGGCTGTTTCCAAAGCTCTGCTGACAGCTTGCAGCAGGTTCAGAGACATCATTCAAAACAGCCCTGAGCCTTTGATTCAAGGGGCTGGTTGCCTCTGTGCCGAGCAGGTGGCAGACACTCATCTCTAGCTCTTCATGCTCACAGAGCAGGGGCTGGGTAGCAGGCGCTGCTGTCGGTGGATCCTGAAGGATGTGGAAGGGATCTGTGTTCTGCTAGCATCTCTGCCTTTGGAAACCTGCCAGTGGTGTCATCCAGCAATGATGGTAATACTTGCTATATTGTTATTAGATTATTATAACTGTTATAATGCCAACCACTCTTGGACAAAAAGGAACTCTACACAGCCCTCTCATTTAATCCTCTTAGGGGCTGTGAGAGGTAGGAGTTGGTGCCCCATTGTACAGATGAGGAAACTGAGATTCCAGCAGGTGAGTTATCTTGCTCTCAATTTAGTAAGCAACATTTCATAAGCTGAGATTCAAAGTCTGGCCTGTCAAACTTGAAGTCCGTGGATGTCTCTCTATGCCTTGGCTTCCCACAGAAACAGGATGTAGCCTGGGCTGCTGTAGGAGATGGGGAGGCTGGCCTCAGACACTCAGAGATCCCAAATCTTCAGAACTGAGAGGTACCCCAGAGACGGCTGAGATAGTTTCTTGAGGGCCCACTGCGTGCAGAGCACAGAACTTACTGCACGTATCAGGAGATCTAGACCAGAGATGGGCTCAGGGTGACCAGTCCAGAATCCTCAGGTTCACAGGGTGAGTGCTTCTTGGGACAGCTGTGGGACCACTGCCTCAGCACCCTGGCTCCCATCTGAGTGGCTCCATGTTTCCACACACACCCTCTCACCTGATTCTTACAGCCCCCCTGGGGGACAAGAACACAGGTGCTCTTATCCTCTGTCCCACAGCCAGGTAGAGTGGAATAAAGGGTTACAGGGTTTGTTCAGAGGACTAGATAGGAAGTGTCAGAGCTTGGTCTCGTGATTCCCAGGCTGGTGCTCTCTTCTCCATTCCCTGAAGACTCCAGAAACAGGAAGGGCCTCGGCGTGTGGGGATTGGCTGCCATGATGTCTGCCTGACATTGGTACGTGTGGAGCCTCGCTAATGATGTTCTGTTTCTAGAGCCATCCCTTGGTGGGGGCATGAAAAGCATGTGTGCAGGGAGGGGCCTGGGAAAAATCTGAGTCGGGAGCCTCCTCTTTCCCTGGCATTTTTACATGGATGAAACTAAATATCAGTTTTTATAGGACAGGGATAATATACAACTCTTCCCATTTTACAGATGAGAAAATTGAGGCATGAAAAGCAGAAGGAAATGGAACCCAGTTTTTTAAATAGAAAAAGATCACAGACGCTAGAAACTTAGGGCCAGTATCTGACACCTAATCCTTGTTGCCTCTTACTGAACTGAGTAAAGGTAACTGGGGCCCTTTAGTCCTCATCTATGACTTGGCTCTGTTTGTGGTTTGTGGGCAGGTGCCTTGGGTGGACCAGGGGTTAAAGTCCCGTATTGAATTAAATTATATGTCACTGTATCCTTTAGTATCAAGTACATCATCTAATTTATACTTTTTTTTTTGGTGGTACGCGGGCCTCTCACTGTTGTGGCCTCTCCCGTTGCGGAGCACAGGCTCCGGACGCGCAGGCTCAGCGGCCATGGCTCACGGGCCCAGCCGCTCCGCGGCATGTGGGATCTTCCCGGACCGGGGCACGAACCCGTGTCCCTTGCATCGGCAGGCGGACTCTCAACCACTGCGCCACCAGGGAAGCCCCATCATCTAATTTAAAAGATCTTATTACTTATTTTCTTTATTATAAAAGTCTTTAGAGCATGCACACATACTCCTGTTGATCTGATATCAAATATTAGTAGAATTTAATATCTTATTTTTAGATGAGTAATACATATAAGTTGCTATGTTAATAGTACCCCCAATGAATCATTCTGCCCATGGGGGGACTACACTCTGTTTGGAGATGTCCCTTAGTCCACTGCCTTGTTAGATCAATACTCTTGAGTGATGAAGGCTCTTCATGCTTTGGTCCAGTCCACTAATTGTCTTCTCACAGGTTGTTCCAGCCAGTGCAGAAAATCCCTCTGTAGCCTGCAAAGGACTGCTGACAGAGGGCCTGGGGTACCTCCTCGCCAAGGTCGAGGACTCTCATTCCCTCTTGGCTGCCTTCGCCCAAGGTCAGGACTTGGAGCATCAGTGTCTGAGGCCCTGAGTCCTGGGTTTTCTCTTTTCCTCCCAAGCCTCTTTGGTGAATTCCCCTTTACCCAGTCTGGGCTCTGTCCCCCACCCAGCCCGCTGTCAAACAGAAGCAAATGTTTTTGGCCGCACAATTAAACCTTTCAGCAACTGGTGACTCTGGATACAGAGTGGGGCATTTCTCCCATACAAATTGCTGTCACCAGATATAAAGCACTAGTGACACCTCAGAGGTAGCTCCTTTAGCTACTCCTGCCCCCAGCTTTCTGTCTTAGCCCCTTCACTACACCCTGGTCCAGCTGGATGTTTGGGAAGAGGGCATTGTCTGCAGCCCCTTAGGGCACTGTCTTCTCAAGAGCTTGCTGTCACTCCAGCTCTTCTCTCTTCTCTGTGACGTGGCTGCCCTTAACAGGCCGTTGCTGCTCCTGTATCCTCTTTCTGTCCTTGGTGATGGGGGTCCCTTTCCAATACTGTGCAACCCCTCAGATAACACCTGCTTTCACTTTCCCCCCAAACATCACAGGGCTCCCTAGGGCTCAGTTAAAGGACCTCTCCCCTCCCCGACCCTCCCACCTGAATCCTCAAATCATATTCCTTTAAGCTATTTCCCATGGAAAAATCCCCACTATCGTTTGCATGTTTCCAGAATTGTACAGCTTTGACAACAAGCATAGCGGAACATGCACATCCTAACGCATTAATTTCTTGCTTCCTATTGGGGAGTGGAGGGCGAGGGGTAGATGGAGGTACGATCCCTGAACTTCCAACTCCCTGTGAGGGGAGACTCCTAAGAACCCTCCCAGGTTCCTTGGTGGGACTGCTTGTTAGACCTGGTATCTTCAAACTGGGTCCATGGCTAAAGCCTCATATGCAAGATTCCAAAAGGGGGTGACACAAATTGAGTACTCAGATTGGCCCAATCCCGGGGGCCACTGTGTGGAAATAATTGAAGTCTTTTAACAGAGGTGTCTAGGAGAGCGATTAAAAGGGAATTGCAATTATTGAGCCCAGAGGTAACATTTCAGAACTGGCCCAGAAATTCTGATTTGACATGAAATTTAAAACTCCCCAGTGGTCTCCAATGCCATATTAAAAGAGCTTTAATACTAAGAAGTGGAAATAATGAATGATAATCAGGGTGTTGTTTCTAGGAGTAGGAGCAGCTCTGAGGGCCAGGCTGGCAGGGAACCACAGGTTTGCATCTGGTTGTGTTTTACATTCCTCACTTCACAAAAGAGCAGTGCAGGCAGGGAGGGTGGGCTTGGCAGAAGGGTGCTGAGTGAAAAGCTGGCAGAGCCATCCCCCAGTGTACTCCAGCTCCAGCTCTGCTGAAAGCCACGGGGGCAGTTGTCTGTTGTCTGTTGTGGAGCTGCTCCGTGCCAGGCCCTGCAGGGAGCAGCTGCTGGCTGAAGGCTGGCCCGGGAGCTGACTTGGACAGGCTGCATGGCTCCTAGGAAGAGCGCCGGGCTGAGAGTCCAGAGATCCTGGCTTGAGATCCGGCTCTTTCACTGGCTGGGGCGTTGGCCAAGTCACCTCACCTCTCTGCTCACGGTTCCTCTATTTCACTGACTTCCTCACAGGACTGTTGGAAGGACGACATGGTAGAATGAACGGGAGAGTGCTTCGAATATATATGTTATAATAGATTTCTATTCGATGTGGTCGTTCTCCTCTGGACGTCTTTTAAGTTTGTTCCTTTACAGTTCGTCGACAAAAATACAGCTAGATGACTCCTGAAGCTGCTTTCAGCTCCTGGATACTAGGACGATGGCAGTGCCCTGCACTGGATTGCCTGATGCAGGGAATGCTGGTCAACCCTCCCTAGGATTTGGCTCTGCACCTGCAGCCCCTTAGGGCATTGTCTTCTCAAGCAGCTGCAGGACACCAGGGCTTTATGTTAACTTGTAATCAATCGGAATCTCTCCTCCTTCCCACCCCTCTCTAATCCTCTTCCCACAAACTGTTTCCAAGCCAGATTTTCCAGATCTTATAGGTTGTGGCTCAAAGCAGCAGGTTGTTTTGAACCTGAGTGCAGGACCATCACATTTCCTGCAAATTTTAACTGGTTTGGTTTCCAGAATTTAGAATCTGTATTAGCCTTCCTACCAAGCTTGGTGTCATCAGTAGATCAGCCCCCCTATGAAATGAGATAATGAACATGTAGCTTCTAGAATGTCATAGGTCTGAACAAATGCTGATTCCCTCTCTGCCACCATTTTGGTCATGCATTAAAAACATGGAAGAGTCGTCAAAGGCCAAGGCAGAGCCCTTTCTCATTTCTCTTAGAGACACTGTTCAGATGGACAGAGCTCACTCACTATGCCTCTTTGGATACAAGTGTTCAGTTTGCTGCAGACCCATCTACCAGAATATTAAGGGAAACACTGTCAAATGGGTGCTTAAATCAAGATGCTCTGTCTGTCACTTTCCCTTATCCTCCTAATCTCACACCCCTTCTGAAGAAAGTGTTTTCCAGGACTGGCTTTAGGTGAGCCTGTGTTGACTCTTGGAAGGAATCACCGCATTCTTTTCTAAAAGTTCCAAAACTACTTCTTCAGCAACTTATTTAGAATTTAACTGGGGTTAAATTCTGGGGTTAATATTTCTTAATTCAAAAAATTTTCTGACTGACTCCTGATGTAAAATAGAATCCTAAAAATATAGCATTGAGATCCTTGTATTTAAACCTAAAAATAAAATTGTCTATAAAAGGAAATCTAGTCAGATTAGCCTAGTTTCATCTTATATAGAGAGCATATAACTATGCACTCCAACAGGACACTTTATAGTTTATGCTGGGTTGGTATAAAAATCTGACTTTGAACAACAATTAACGTGGCCACACAACATGTGGAGGTCCTGTTACATAAATCTGTAGCAAGTGTTTTAGCGGTAGGGCAAAGGGAGAATAACACAGGAATCCTACCCTCAAGGAATGTTTTAGTTGTGAAGGCTAAAGAGGTAGCATGGAATAAGAAATAGATAAGCCCAACACAGGAATTCTACCCTCAAGGAACGTTTTAGTTGTGAAGGCTAAAGAGGTAGCATGGAATAAGAAATAGATAAGCCCAAGGTGCATACAATCAATTTCACTGAATTCAATAAACACTTACTGAGCATATTGTGTACCAGGCACGTGGTAGGTCCTGGATATAGATGAGACATAGTTCCTGCCCTAAAGGGATTTATATTCACATGTTGAGACTGCTTAAGAAAATTCAAAGTCAGGGAGAGCCTAGCTCAGCATGGGACAAGATGAATTAGGAGGAAATCCGAAGGAAATAGAGGCAGGGAAAAGACAGTCCAAGTAGGCATCATGACTCAAGGAGAAGCACATTAGTCCTTCAGTTTCCATCACCCGATTGCTCCAGAGTTTTAAAGTTCAAATCCCCAAGACGGAGACAATGGTAAAAATGTCGAGAGAGAAGCGCAATTCAAGTTTAACAAGAAATAGATAATGTTACAGGTCAGGGAATCCGTTTCAAAATAAGACTTTCTTTTTGACAGTGTCCCTCTAAATGATGTGACTCTGGGGACTCTTCCTCTCTCAGCATCTGCCACCCTACACAATAATTAGCCAGCGAAACATTTTTCTTTGTTGTTCATTAAAGATTAATGAGGGGCAGAGCTTCAGGCCTGGTTAGATGGAGAAACCCTGAAGGGTTCATTTGAACCTTTCATTTCTGTTCCTTTTGGAAATTCTGATGAACAGGTTTTCAGTACTACAATGCCGTCTGCCTTCTAACCTATAATAGGTCTTTGGTGGAAACTCAGACATTTCTGGCAGGTTGTCTCCCACCATCAGCTTAAAAGCACATGCATGAAAGGAGGCAGAACAGATGTTTGGAGCTCTGCAGTGGGTTGAGCACACTTCATGCCAGAGTGATGGGCATTTTCAGCAAAGTGTGTCTCCTCACTCTGTGCTAAGTTCCTAAGGTACCATCAGGTAGAAATGCCAGGTAGCAAGGCACCACTGTGCAAACACAGCATGCTCTGGCTCATTTGGAGGCAAGTCCTCCTTTACCTATTTATTTTGTTCTAACTGTTGGGTTTCTGCTTAGTTCTCCTCCTGCTAACAGCCTCACGAGGAGAGACTGAGAGGTGATAAAGGGAAGTTTATTTAACAAAAGGGATAAAAGAAAACTAATAGAAGTTTAAATACTTCTAGTTAAAAGTAAGCAGTTGAAAATAAGGGAGAGAGGAATGATACAGAAGACTCTGGAATAATTAATGCCTTTCTGAAATTTAGAAGGCCCTGGCCCTTTAAGATTAGCACACACGAATGGATTCGGGCTGATTTAAATCTTGCTACACAGAATGATGCCTGATTTGGTCCACTTTCTGCTCTTTTCTGTCTTGCATTTTCTGAATTTGGCACTGTTTAGCATCTTGTACAATACCCTGTACCCAGAGCAGCTCAAAATCCATTAATAGATGATGTTGATGATGCCAATAATCAGAGCTGAGAGCTGTGATTATATTATAAGCAAAGCATTTGACTAATTGCAGAGCCAGCAAGGCCCAGAGTGACATTTCTCCATCCTTATCACTGATGAGCATGACCTTGGGACAAGTCACCCCCTACCGTTCCCCGGGGATACAATTCAGGGAAGGCCATGGCACCTTCTATAGAAAAGGCCAAAGGAACGAACACATCATTCCACCAAATATGCCTGTGTCTTCCCTAGGCTTCTCTGGGACTCTGACCTCCTGAAGCCTCTCTCCCACACTTCTTCACTCTCCATTCCTTTGGCCCAGAACCCCTTTGCACTGAGACTCCTTAGGATTTGAGGTGGAATGAAAATCTATGAGGCTATGAGCTGAACTGCTCGCAGCCCATTCTCAAGAGTGCCTTCAGTAAATATGAGGTCCCTCTTAGGCTCAGGGCCTCAGTCTGACAGATGACTAACACTTCTGAAGTCAGGTCCAACCATCACTCATGGTTTCTCTACTCATCTGCAGAGTCTGCATGGAGCTGAGATGGCTGCCCAATTCATGAACCTTCTGTAGTATGAAATTAAAACAGAATTTTCAGGAAAGAACAGGCCTGAATATTGATGGGGAGGCAGAACTTCCTGTCCCCCATCCGTGGCAGACTCTGATCTTGTCCGTGTGTCAGCCGTCCCCATTAGCAGCACATCTGATTCTGTGCATGGAGTCCACATGCATCACCTGTGCTCCTTGCTCAATCCTGGGCAGGCAGAACTGTCCCTCAGCTCTCTAGCCAACACTTCCAGCTGCCTAGAATTCATAACTTTCTGATCTGAGGCAGTTCTTTATCTTCTTAGCAGACCATATTTTCCACCCAGGCTCAACCATAAGTAAACCTATGAATTTATCCCCTAGGGTGAGATGTGCAACATCCCAGATAAGGGCTTCAGGAAACCTGGCTTCTAATTCCACCTTTGTTGCTGTTCATAGTCAACATTTACTTAGTTCTAATTAGGTGCGGGATGTTGTGTTAAGCACTTCTGTCCATTTTTTTTCTTTCAACCTTCACCATATGAGGTAGGTCTATCATGATGAGGAAACAGAAATTGAAGCAAGTTAGGTGATTTGCTCAAGGTCACCCAGCTAGTAACAGATGTAGAGTGTGAACCGAGGACTCAGGTCTGCCCAACTTCAAAACTACTGCTCTTAACCACTACCTGTACTGCCTCCTGATCCATGTGGGACCAGGCAAGCTCCTTTGAGTCTCTGGGACTTGGTTTCTTCTTTATTTGCAAAATAGGGGTGTAGGTCTAGGCCTTCCTGAGGGACCTCCAGTTCCCACATGCTATAGATCAAGTCCTCACAACACCCTCTTTGACCAGCAGCCTTTTCTACCCACATTCCATTCAGAGCTTCCTGGGCTTGTGGCCTCTTCCTATGGAGCCACTGACTTTTCTCTCTCCCACGTGCCATGTCATGGCGGCCCAGCCATCACATTGCCTGGCAACTCCTCCATCTTCCTCTGCCTCACCTTGGATGAATGTAGATTTTAGAGAGAAGGTGAGCCAAATAAAGGCCAATATCTCATGGTGTGCCTTGGAAACCAAACAGTGACAGAGACCCTTAGGACTGGAGGCACAGAAAGATGCATCACCATAGTCAAAGGAGGAAGAGCAAGCAGGCTCCGGGGTGGGGTCTGGGAAGATTCCTAGAGGCAAAAGTATTCAGGAAAGGACCTTTTTTATAGAACGCGCCAGGAGCTCCGGATGGGCGTGAGCCATACAGGGAAATGAGCCAACTGGATGTCAGGATGCCAGTGAGAGAGGAGCACACAAAATGTCTTAGCCTGGCTCTTTGGGAGACAAGTCCCTACCACCAGTCACCTTGAACTAATCTTTGCACTCTTAACCTGGAGTCAGGGGTTCCCTGCAGGAATAAGCATGTGTTACAGGGACCCATAAAGTATCCTTTTTTTACTTTAAAAAGGGCTCATACAATACTCTGATTTGAGAAATATTATCTAACCATTATACGTACTAATGACCTTGAGCAAGCCATTTCATCTCTTCTGGACTGGTTCTTCATGTTAAAAAAAATAGGAGGATGAGTGGATGAGATAATTCTTAGTTCTAGGAATTTCAGGCTGAGAAGACAAGCATTTAGGAGGCAGGCAGACCTTTCTGAGATTGCTTCCCCAGCCAACTGCCTCAAGGTCACCAGTGTTGAGCATGAAGATGCTCAGTTAGAAAACTGAATCAAAAAAAAAAACGCAGGACTTGCTGATATTTCCTCTGGAATAGAATTGCCCAGGGAGAAGGAAACACACAAACAACCACATCGAGAGGCTGATTTATTTCTGTGTCTTCCACATCTCAACCCATATTCTCTAAAGGAAAAGAAAACCAGGGACTCATTTAGTTGTTGTTTGCATTCTGGAGACAATGGAGATGCTATCTCATCAGTGAACAGTAATGCAAGTGGAGGAGAGGCACAGACAGGTGGACCTGATAATATGCAACTCAAGGAAGAAAGCCCATATTTATTCTTGTGTCCTCTAAAATGTCACTTGTCTTTTCTCCACTTGTCCTCAATACATACTTCACTATTAGCCTCAAGTAAGGTAAGAGGATAGGTCACCTTTCAATTAGTTTATCCAGCCAGAATAAAAGTGTTCTCTAAGATCGTCTTTGAACTTTTGCTTTCTCTCTCGGCTCTTTGCAGAGAGCTTGCCCATTCTCACAGGTTCAGTGCTGCTTCCTGTGCAGATGACTTTCAGATCTTCAGCTCCAGTTCTGATCCAATGGGTCACCTGGGCCACAAGCACTGCATTTCCTGCTGCTTTGAACCATTTCTTCCCCGCTGTCCCCCACCACATGGTGCTCCCTTCAATCAGCCAGTCCTCCCATCCAATATTCTACATGTCTCCAGAGGGCAGGAAACAATTCACAAGCCCAGGGCTTCCTTGAATTGCTTTAATCAGAGAAGAGACCTTTGGACCTCCAGCCTTGTAATTACCACGAATGGCAGGGCCAATGGCTCTCCATCAGGCCTCATCCTCTTCTTTGGTACTTTGGGCCTGTGGTCTAATATTTTTACTGAGTTTTGCTTTTCATTGCTAAGGCTCTTCTCTGGGTTCTCGATTTCTAAGGGGCTTCCCACCTGCCTGCCTGCTCTGTTGGTGACCTAGTTTGCTTGTTGAACCCTAGATTCTCCTGCCCGCTTCTCTACCCCACTGCCCCTTTCTGGCTTCTCTGGCTGCCCATTCTCCATGTGCCCTGTTGGCTGCTCATCTGTTCTCTGCTTGGAACTTGATTCAAGTCAGGTTCTTCCAGTCCCACCCTCTTGCCTGAGCCTTTATCTCAGTCACAGGTATCATTAAACATATATTCAATCTTCATAATTTGTAGCTCAGGAACCTTCAGAAAATCATAGTATGAGAAGAATTCCTTACTATCTTCACAAGGAAATCAAGGGGTTGAACCAGATGATCTCTGGGATCTCTTCCAGCCCTGAAATGCTATGATTTAACAGCACTGAGAAACCATTGCGGTAAACTCATTCACTTGAGAGATGAGAAACTGAGACCCAGAGAGATAAAGTAACTTGACCGCTTGGGGACTGAGCTGGGATTAGAACTTAGGTCTTTTGAGTCCTAACTCTTGCCAAAACTCTCCAGCTTTGCTGTTGTTGTCTCCCTCTCTCCCTGTAAATAGCCCTAGTTCAATCATCTTGGCCATCTGTTAGGTTGTTTACTTGGAAATAAGAAGGAAAATAAAAGACCCAGGTCACCCCTTACGTTAGCAGCTTCAAGATGCCAGTGGGGACGTGCAACCCACTTACGAGAACAAAGCGTTTTTAAGGACTAAGCACATTGATTGTTTGTGTGTGAGTGGCACCACTAATTACAAATAAGTCCTGTCTATTTATTAAAGCAAGCCCCTTTCAGACAGTTCCCGCATGAAAACAATCCTTCCCCACAATTAGGGTAAATTAGTAAGATTTCACTGAACTAATGAGACAATGTTTGTGAGGCTTGTCTTTATCTTTTCTAGGCTGTTTTGAGACAAGAGTCTATAATTGGGATTCTCAAACTGCCACATTCAAGGCAGGCTGCATGAAAAGGGAGGTTATCAAAACCCCCAGTCACTTCAAAGAATGCCACACGGAGACGTGGCTCCAGGCCCAGGGACACGCACACACCTGCATGTCTGCACAGGATATGTGCACACTCACACGTGCACATATATGCACCTCACACATATATACATACTTGTACAACAAAATCACATGTTTCTGTTCACAGTTAAGCTTCCCCTTCCCTCACTAACAAGTGACTATCCAGAATGCTATGGTGCTGACATGCTGGGTCTGAAATCTTGCCTGATTCATGAAGGATAATACAATACAAAGACAGCAAAATAATAGCAGGAAACTTTTACTGCAACCTCGACTTTTGTTAGCAACTATCTTCACAACCTTCCACAGGAAGTGTTATCTCCATTCAACTGGCACAGACACTGATGCCTAGTAACCCAAAGCACATGGTTAGTACGCTGAGCTGACATTCAAACCCATAATCTTTCCACTCTGCCCCCAAAGCACATCCTTTATCCCTAGTCTAGTTCCTTCTGCTAAAGCTCTTTTTGGTCACCTAACCTGGCATGCTTTTCTCGAAAACTCTTTTTATCCTTTTAGCATAAGACAGAGTCTAAACTCAGGTCATTACCCTTTCCCCAGCCCCACCCTGATCCCTTAGATCCTTCAGATCTCTACCCTGCATCTCTACAAGAGACTGAGGAAGGAGTGACCTTCGGATGGTGCATTACTTCTTCAGTCCATTGGTTTGTAATGAGCAGGCTCCCCAGTCAGATTCACTGTTTTGAGACCCGAAGGCTGCAGGTCAGAAGTGGGAGGGTGGGATGGGTACAGAACCCGCTCTTCACAATCTCTGCCAGGTGCCTGAATGCCTATATGCCAGTGCAACAAGAAGCCAGGGGCTTTGGGGAATGGGATTAGGGAATGGAACTCTAATTTGCAGGAGAGCCATCTTTTTAGCTATTTCTTCCAGTACCTGATTTGTGATGTGAAATAGGACTAAGTCCCCTTTTAGCTTCTAGAAATATCAAATATGGCACCCAAGGGCCAGGCTTCAGCAGTTTAGTTTTGAGTTTTCCAGCAGTTTTCCAAGGGATTTGCATGAGTTAACAGAAGATGGTTCAACAATAATTATTATGGGAAACAAGGGATTTTCAGAGGCTATCAGACTTTGGGGATAGTGTCAGGAAGCATGAAGAACTCACTTTAGTGGAGCCATAAGGAAGAATATCAAGACTTCAGATCCAGTCTCAGGCTCCAGACATTGCTCTTTTTGCTCCTTTTGTCTCTATTCCCAGGATGCAATGTGCTATACTACAGCAGTCAGAGGGATGAGGGTTCAAATTCAGATTTCACCCACCCATAGCTACCTGACCTTGTGCCAATTACTTAACCCCTCTAAAAGTCAGCTTTTCCATGTGTAAAAGGGCATTAGACTATAAGCTCCACGTTGCACCTCCAATACCTGACTCAACACCTGCCTTGTAGTATGCAGTCAATAAATATTTGTTCATAAGACAAGAATTACTCCTGTTTTATAGATTCTCTAAGGTCAATCAATGTTAGCATCCTTCCCTCACTCTGTGAATCAACTTCTGAAACCCATTCTCCTTCCTTTCCTCAAAATTCCTGAATCTGTTCAAGAGACAAACTTATATTTCAAAGTGATAGTCCTATAGATGCTACAAAGAACAAATATTCACAGACTCATAGAATTTCATCCACAAGAGAGCCCTAGGGTTGAAAGGAGAGACCCTCTGTTCTAACCCCTTAGTTCACCAGATAAAGAGACTGATGGGGAAGGACCTGATTTGCCCAAGACCACACAGCTAGTGACAGAGTATACTCATTCCAAGGCAAGGCTCTTTCTTCTGATTAAACAGCCTCTAGCCTACATCCTGTGCTCACCAACTAGACAATTTCCAACCTAAATAAAAAGCCCAGATATGACACCAGGAAGAGACTCTTCCTCAATGCTGTCCCATCCCTTGTGTTTTACATGCATAAAGAATGGAACCGCTGTGTTCTAGTCTTGCAGCTGCTAAGTATCATGGTCCCATGTACTGGAATTCAGCCGAATACCATGCTTAACATTGAGAGTGCACTTACCCTAGTGGCTGGGCTTTTAATTAGTATGCTTCAGGACATGTTTATTTTATGTATTTATTTGCCACAAGTTCAGTTGTAATTCTATTTGCGAAAATCAACAGAAGAGACCTCTAAGCTTCACAATCCTGGGGCACAGAACCCCTATAAGTTCTTTCTTCCTGGTTTTCTTCTCTTACCCTATACTCACAACCCACAAGAAGTGGTTTGCTTTTACTGGCTGGATTCGATTAGTCCTTAATTTGAGTAAAACCACAGAGAGCTAGATTTCCCAGTTCATGACCTGTAAGGCCTGAATCAACTCTGCAATTAAAAAATATTCACCTAGACCAGAAAGCAGTCAGCCTCTACGTGCTCTGGTTGGTCTCATTCCTGATGTTTCCCAGCCTCTACACCTCAGTGCTCCTTGGGGATTCCTGGGACCAGAAAACCCAGCCTTTAGTTCCAAGCTTTTATACTCTACTCCCTTATAGTATTTTTTCAACCAAGGAGTTCAGAGAAAAAAAAAGCATAATTAGTAACAGATATTTTATTACCTTGCTTTTCAAATCATATTACTAAGAGGTGAGTTTCTTTGCTTTGGGTGGCATAGGAAAATAGAGATTAGAGGTTAAGGGGAAGTTTGTCTAGTATTAACTAATTTGTTGGTCACTCATTCATTTTATATTCATTCATCATTTTAAAAATTATTTATTAAGAGTATGCAACACGCAAAGCAGTGGGCTAGAATAGGTGAGCGGGCAGGGTAGAAATACAAAAATACATGGCCCTTGCTTTCCATAAGCTTATATTCCAGTGGGGAAGACAAGATATTTACTCATATGTTTATAATACAAGGAGTTCAGTAACAGGAGTCACTAGGGCATGAGTTGGAATTTGACAGGCAGAGATGGGAGGTGAGGGCCTTCCAGGTGGAGGAACAATCATAAGTAAAGGTTGCAGGGTGAAAAGGTGTGAAGGTTGGTTAAAAATGGGGAGTGAACTTGCTTGGCTAGAGTGGAAAGTATAGAGGATTAGTAAGATAAAAAGCAAAAGGCTTTACCTGCTCTACAAAGGAGTTTGGGTTTTGTCTGAGAGGCAGTGGGGGAGCTTATGGAGGTTTAGCATCATCCAACAAAGTGGTCCATGGGAAAAATGTCTTGGCATTAGCAACAATGAAGATATTTAGGGATAAGGGGACTGGGAAGAGTGGAGACAGATCCATGTTGGGAAACTAATGCAAGGGTAGCATTGGGGGGATAAGGCTTGAACTAGGGTGGTGATAGTTTGCCTAGAAAGATGGGGCTGCACTGGAAAAGTCTCCAAAATACAATTATACTTCAAGTTCTTTGTAACAAGTGAAATTTTAAAAGATTAAAGGAGAAGATGATATTCCACCACTTGCCATCCTTTCCCACTCCCTGAAACAACCAGCATACTGTGTAGCTTTCTCATTTTATTCAGGTGTTCCTTACATCTGGGACATCATGTTTCTCACTGTAGAAAAACAGATTTAGCTCTCACACTTTTTCAAGGCTACATAACAGTCCATAGAAGAGAAGTACCAAATATTTCAGACTTAGCTTTTTGAGGGACACTCAGGTTACTTTCTGTTTTATTTTGTTGTTCTGCTGATTTGTTTTAACCGCTGAAAAATATTTTTTTAAATACACAAAAAAATTAAGTTAGGGGTAAGGATTAGGGCTTAGGATACGGGTTAGGGTTAGGGTACAGTTTAGTGTATGGCTATGGGTTAGGTTTAGGGTATGTGTTAGGGTACGGGTTAGGATTAGGGTTAGGTTTAGGGCATGTGTTAGGGTTAGGGTATAGTTTAGGGTATGGCTACGGGTTAGGGTTAGTGTGTCATACTAATACAACTGACACTGCATTTCTAAAGAACCATGTTTAAGTTCAGCTCTTCCTCAACCTCTGTAATATAAGGACCAAAGGTAGTCAGTAGACAGAAATGAAGATAGGTTAATAAAACAAACTTTTACTGGTATTTGAAGGTTTTAGATGCTGCTTAGAATTGATCAGAAAAATATTTGAGTGCCCAGAGGCATCAATTTCCCCCTGATGGAGCGGCTCCCAGGTTTATTACCATATTCGTTCGGTGGTTATTCTCATTTGAGGAACACATTCCGAACAAGGACTGCTTTTTTTCCCTTCCAGCCACCCACTCTAGTCCTGTGAAACCAGAGCTTCCTAACATACCTGGTTCAAAGGAGGGAAAAATCCTTTCCTGCTTAACATTCTGCAAAAGGCACAGGCAACTCTCTGAAGTCAATCATCATGAATGAAGCCATTTAAGAGTGAGGTCTGCGACTCCTCTGTTTGGATGAATAACCAGGTGGAGTGAGTCGCCAGCAGAAGAGACTGCGGGTGACTCCCTTTCTGTTTTGTCACCCTTTATGACCCACCTTATGGTCTCAGCGCCCTTCACGGGAATGTCTTGCTTTGCAAAAAGAAACAGATAATAACTACAGAAGGGAGAAATGCTAGCCCTGCAGCCTGTTATTAAAAAAGTATGCGGAAATGGAACGCTGGCGAGAACTTACTTTTACACAGATGAACTTGCCCCCTCTGCTTTGCAATTACACGCCCAGCACGACAGCAGAAGCAATCCAGAGGCTGCATGCCCTCCTCCACCGCGGAACTTGTCAGGGAAAACAATGGCCTAGGGGGCTGCTGATGGCTCAGGACCCCTTTTGTCTCCACACTGTTTGTCCACGTTCAGCCCAGGATGGCTCTGGTGGAACAGTGCTATTGGTTCCATTCAGCCTGGTATCCAAAGGGGAAACTGGCTCCAATCCATTCCCTGAGTCAATGAATATCCTCTGCTGGTACTGTAATCTGCAGCCCCTCAATCCAGAAGTCAACTGAGCAATGGGAGGAAAAGCTGTCCAGATTCAGTGCAAGCGGGAGGCCACCTTCTGTGAGTCTGCCTTTGGCTCCAAATGACTGTGCTTGAACGTGCTGATCAAGTAGTGCTAAGTGTTGACTTAATGAGTGATGGGGTAGGAAACAGAGTTTTGTGTGCTAATTTCAGCTCTGCCACTGAGTCACCACCACAATGTACATTCGCTCATTCAACATTTGTTGAGCACATGTCATATGTCTGCAAGCTGCTGAGAATATTAAGATAAATGAGATTTTTGAGGGGCATTCTGGGAGAGGAGGCATTTGGAAGGCTATTTGATGTCTCCGGGCCTGTTTCCTTTAAACGCAAAGGTATTGGACATTATTTCTAAGGCCTCTTCCTACTCCAATAGTATGTGAGTGGGAGACTGGGCTCTCTGACCCCACCAGGGATAAGCAATGGGTTAAAGATGTGGTTCCTGACTCCAAGTTCACTGTTTCATGCTCAGCTTGGCTGCTGAGTATGTCTCAGAAGCCAGAGCATCTGAGTCAGGCAGGAGAACCCTAAGTGCCAGGCTTTGGTCAGGCATCTTGAGCCACCTCTGCCCAGATCACAGCCACAGTGGGGGTAAAGAAGAGCCCTTATCTTTGAACTTCTCTGCAAAGCCCCATTCTGCAAATCGGAAACTCTATGGAACACCTCACTGTCAAGTCTTGAAGAAGAGCCTTTGTTTGCTAGAGATCCTAAAAAAGCAACTCATTTTATAGTCAACTTCTTTTTTTCTTAACTTCTAAGAATGATTAGGATCAGCTGTTAGAGGAACTCCATTCTGGAATTTTCCTGGACAACTTCATTCCACACTGAGGCTCCTTGGGCTTTGTCTATGAGGAGAGGCAAAGGGATGTGAGTCTGAGCCTGAAACGAGGTGGTCTCTTAAGAGCCTGGAGGTAAGGTAGGTGTGGCTCAGTCCCTCTAGGCCAGGATCACTGAAGTAAAAGGCTGACTTTAATGAGAGTCCAGTCCTTTTCAGAAGAACCTAAAGGTACCCAGCAAAATTGGGTGAGATCCAGGAGGGTTACCTTCTCACTAACAGAAAACACAGTCCCCCTTTGCACAGGGACAGCCTTAGGAATGACTAACTGCAGGCCGCACAGTGGTGGGATCTACTCACTCAGAAAAACCTCATCCCTGCTCCTATGGGAGGCCTCTCTGGTCCCAGGCTTCTTACCACCTAGAGCAGCACCTCAGCCTTAGTAGGTCTGAGTGTTTCCCGAGGTGCCAGTCGAATGCGACATTCACCTTTCCCTCTTCCAGCTGCCCTAACACTTACTTTCTGAGGTAATGTTTGATGAAAGCAACATGCTGCTCAAGAAGTTTTTATTTAGTTTGTTTTCTTTTTGAGACTTGTTGGAGATCCTTTACACCAAGCTTATCAAATGGAAATAAGAAATGCCAGTGACATCTGCCAGATGCTGTTTCTTCATGAGAGTCCCCATATAAAGGATGGAAGCACTCGGCATGGCCTGGGGTTATTGTTCTTCAAGGACCCCAAGTCTTACTCTTCCTACAGATATTGGAAGTCTTTCATCTTAAAAGTTTTTTCAGGAACTGCTTCAGAAGTGGTGCCTGGGCCTATGACAACTCCAAACCTCAATCAGGTACTTTATTTTTTTTCTGCATCAAATCTCAGTTTAGTCTAAGGGATCTTACCTGTAAGTATGTCACCAACAATGCCAGGGGAGATGGGCATGGGTGAGGACTACTCCTTATATATATATATATATATATATATATATATTTTTTTTTTTTTTTTTTTTTTTTTTTTTTTTTTGCGGTACGCGGGCCTCTCACTGTTGTGGCCTCTCCCGTTGCGGAGCACAGGCTCCGGACGCGCAGGCCTAGCGGCCATGTCTCACGGGCTTAGTTGCTCCGCGGCATGTGGGATCTTCCCGGACCAGGGCACGAACCCGTGTCTCCTGCATCGGCAGGCGGATTCTCAACCACTGCGCCACCAGGGAAGCCCTACTCCTTATATTTTTAGGAGGAGAAATGGAGGGCACATTAGTGTGAGAAGGAGAAAGAGAAGAGGTTTCTTTGTTTGTTTGGTTTTTTGTCTTAGCCCAGGGAAAGAAATCTGGCAGTCAATCACAGACTATCTCTGTGTGCCCCAGCATTCGTGGAACTACTTTCTTTCGCATGCCATTTCACTTAATTCTAAAAGGAGGAGGAGGAGGGGGAGGAAAGAAACTAAAACTGACTTAAAAAAGACTGTTACTTGCCTACGAACCCTTCAGCTAGAGATGAAACTAGGATCTGTATCAGGATCAAACCCCTAAAGCCCGGCTCCTCCACCACATTGCATTGACCTAACCAACAATCCACATCCTTTTGTGACTAACTACGTGGGTTCAATTAGCATCAGTTGGGAAGATGGTCAGAGTCAATGCCTAGATTATGCTACATCTCAATCTGTCTTCTCCAGGCTGCCTCAGCTTGAAGCTGCAAGTAAGTCAGCAACTTGTTACTTGTAACAGAATATGCCTTTCGAAGTACCTCTTCAATTCTCCCTGCTTCTTCATGATCAAGCTGGTGTTTACAGGCAAATAACCTAAGCAATAAAACTGCCATAAACTGCAGCAGAACAAGTTAATAGAAAATGTACATTGTAGATGAAAAAGGCACAGGCAAGAATAATGATACCCCATTTCTCCGACTCAATAGAGAACAATTAAGAGGGGGTGAATGATTCCTCTGGCCGTTGAGGAGGCTCACTAGGAGGTTTGGGCTGAATTTACCTCATGTACATGTAGGGATTTACACATTCTCACGTTTGCACGAAGAATGACAGAGAACAAAGAGAACAAAGAGGAAGAGGAAACATTCGCCTTGTAAAATATTAAAACATTACAGATAAGCCTAGTGTCCTCTTTCACCAGCAGGCTCCCTTCTTCCCCTTCCCACTCCCTTCCCTAGAGGTAATCACTATATTAAGTTTGGATATGTATCTTCAGGTCTTTTTTCTTGTGTCTTACAAACACACACACAAATATGTATCCATAGAAATTTCCACAAGAAGAATAAATTCATGTGCTACTTGGGTAATGAAAATTTAATTCAAAAAAAGAAAGAAGAGAAAGAAAAAGTGAAACTTAGAAAAACTAAAGCTCACTTTAGGAATGAAACTACTGATTCAGCTTTTAGGGTGTCCAACAGATCCTTGTATTTGTCAGAAATAGACTCAGGTACAGTCATACTGTTAATGACATACCTGATCTGAGTTTCTGAACAATACAGCATGAAAGATCACTAACCTAAAAGGTGGCCAAACTGACGAATTATGCAAAAATCAGATAGCACAAAATAATACTACTATGATCTGTTGCTGAAATAAACTCAAAGGAAGATCTTTTGCAAATTCCAGAGAGCTTAGTACTATACTTCCGGAACATTGTGACTATATAGTACCCATTGATTTAATTTAATAAATTTAGGATTAAAGTTGTTCTTACATATTATGATTGCCATTAAGGCAAAGGAACTAATTAGCAAAGTCAGAGAAGTTGCTGTGAAGATGCGCTAATCAGCCTGAAAGCAAAATGTGAAAGGAGTGAGAAGAGCTGTGTGCTAATAGATATTCTTGGGCTTGTTATGCCTAAGAGTTCAATTATTTATCCATTCATTTGTAATTTTTTTTCATTCATTCAGCCAGTACCTGTATTCCAAGCACTATGCCAGACACTAGAGCACAATGGCAGCATGGTGAAGTGGGAAGACCACAGACTTTAGAGAGAGTGACTTGGTTTGGGCTCTTGGCTCCAATACTTACTAATAGCGAGATTTCAGGCAAGTCACTTACTGTTTTTAACTTCAGTTTCCTCACCTATGGAGGGATGATAATAACCAACTTGCTATTGAGGGGGTTAGAAATAATATTCACAGAGCACCAAGCATAGTTCAGAGTAAATGTAGGCAGCAATTATTATTTGGATACAGCCCCTATTCCAAAGGAGCTCCCTGGGCTTTCCTGGCGGCACAGTGGTTGAGAGTCCGCCTGCCGACGCAGGGCACACGGGTTCGTGCCCCGGTCCGGGAAGATCCCACATGCCGCGGAGCGGCTGGGCCCGTGAGCCGTGGCCGCTGAGCCTGCACGTCCAGAGCCTGTGCTCCGCAACGGGAGAGGCCACAACAGTGAGAGGCCCGCGTACCGCAAACAAACAAACAAACAAAAACAAAGGAGTGCCCCATCTGGTCTGAGAGAGAGAGAGAAAGATAAAGAATTGCAGATGGGTTCCACTTTTGGAATGCTGACATGAGGAGCTCTGAAAACCTGTTTCCCAGTGAAAGACGCGTAACTGGTGAAAATTGTTTTAAAAAACCTAATCATTTAATGCCTCTGGAAATTGTCTTAAGGACATACAGCAAATGAAAAAACATTTATTCAAGAAAATCTACTAAAACTCGGTAAGAACAGTGAGAATCTGTGACATTTGAACCCTCCTTCCCTCTCCCTGCTCAACATGACGGAAACTCCACTCCAGGCAGTTTCAAAGAACAACACAGGGCTCCCTCTGTCCCAGGCTCCTGATCTAGGGTTCTGGAACCTCTCCAGGAGGGGCAGGCCAATAACAGTTCTCATCTTCCCCAGCCATGTGTAGTAGAGGCTAAACTCCAGGCAAGTGTGGCCAAGAGGTCAAGGCTCTCTTACCACACCCAAACCCACTCATAGAGCAGAGGCTCTACTTGAAACATGGGACACTGAGAATGTTGGGGTCTTGATTACCCTGACAACAGCTCATGTGTAGGATGAGCTGTGCCAAGCTGGAATAGGCAAGTTGAGAAGAAGAGAAGCTACTAACCCTGCCCAGCACCCTGCCCATAAAACAGGGTGTCATTCCAAGAGAAGCAGGCCACTATATCCTGTCCCCAGCCCCAGGGAGAGGCAGGCTATAAGAACAGACATCTCCAAAGTTCTCTTGAAAGGAACTGACTTTATTTGAAACAGTGTGGAAGAGTTCAGGCCTAAAGATGCTCTTAAAAACAATGGTGATTTTGGTGGTAAATAATTGAGACTGGTAGGTTCATGAGAGCAGAAGGTAAACAGTAGGACAGCTATTTTACCAGAGAGAACCAGGGAAAGAGACAGCTAAGAAGAGCCCAGCTGAGTTCAAAAGAAACTTCAAAGAATGCAAAGGGACCCACATTTACTTGGATCAGACTGGAGGAATATATGTCCCCAGAACTTTGCCAAAAACAACAGAGCTATCAGATAATTATTTGTGGCAGCCAACAGCTGGCTGTGATGCTAGAAGCAGACAATTTAACAGGGTCAGGGAAAGAGACAGTTCAAGAGAGCCCTGTTAATACCACTGACATTGCAGGATGTCATCCTAGCATAATCAAGACTGAAGAGTGACTTCAGATGCTTCACTCTGCAAGGGTAATAGACCTCACCGAAGCCAAATAAAGTTACATCACAGGTACTGGGGGTTAGGACTTCACTTCAACATATCCTTTTTTGGGGACACAATTCAACCCATAATATCTACACACAGACTTATTGCAGTAAAAATGCTCAATGTCAAAGACAAAGAGAAAAATTTTAAAGCATCAAGAGAAAAGTGACTTATTACTTACAAAGGAACCCCAATAAGATCAACAGCTGTCTTCCCATCAGAAACAATAGAGGCCAGAAGGCAGTGGGATGATATATACAAAGTACTGAAAGGTTAGGGGGTAACCTAAATCCATCTACATGCTGTCTTTAGGAGATACACGTTATTTTAAAAATACAAACAGGCTGAAAGTGAAAAGCTGGAAAAATATATGTCATGTAAACAGCAACCATAAGAAAGCTGGAGTGGGTATACTAATATCAGGCAAAAGTGATATTAAAACAAAAAATGTTATTATATATAAAAAGGATATTTCATAATTATGAGGATCAATATATTAGGAAGATATAAAAATTATAAACATAAACATATGTCACAACAGAGTCCTAAAATACATGAAACAAAAACTGATAGAATTGGAGAGAGAAATAGACAATTCACAATAATAGAAACTTCAGTATCCTCTTTTAATAATGGAAAGTAATTAGGCAGAAGATCAACAAGGAAATGGAAGAATAGAACAGCATTATAAACCAGCTAGACCTAATAGAAGGATATAGAACATCTAATCCAACAATAGCATAATATAAATGCTTCTCAAGTGTACATGGAACATTCTCTGGGATAGACCACATACTAGGCCATAAAACAAGCCTCATTAAATTTAAAAGGATCAAAATCACACAAATTATTTTCTCTGGACATAATAGAATAAAATTAGAAAACAACAACAGAAACATATTTGGTAAATTCATGGAAATTAAACAACACACTTCTAAATAACAGGGTCAAAGAAGAATGAGGTGAATTAAAATGAAGAAATAATATGCCCAAACTTGTGGGATGCAGCTAGTGCAGTGCTTAGATGGACATTTATAGCTGTAAATGCCTGCATTAAAAAAGAAGAAAGGTCTCGAATCAATAACCTAACCACCCACCTTAAGACCCTAGAAAAGAAGGGCAGACTAAGCCTAAATCAATCAGAGGAAGGAAATAATAACAATTAGAGCAGAAATTAATGAAATAGAGAACAGGAAAAAAATAGGGAAAATCAAAGTTGGTTGTTTGCAAACATCAATAAAATTGGTAAATCTTTAGCGAGGTTGACCAAGAATAAAAGAGAGAAGACAAAAATCACTAAAATTAGGAATGAAAGAAGGCAGATTACTATAATACCAACCTTACAAAATAAAAAGGATTGTAATGGAATACTATTTTTTAAATGTGCCAGTAAATTAGATGACTTAGATGAAGTAGACAAAGTCCTAGGTAGACACCAACTAGGTTGTATGTGAGAGTTTATTAAACTAGTAATAAAGAAAAAAACCTGTCCCCAAAGAAAATCTCAGGCCCAGATGACTTCACTGCTTAATTCTACCAAACATTTAAAGAAATAATACAAATTCTTCACAAACTCTTCCAAAAAATAGAAGAGGAGGGAGCCCCTCTATTTATTCTATGAGGCCAGTATTAGCTTGATACCAAAAACAAGGACGTGATGAGAAAAGAAAACTACAGAGCAGTATCTCTCATGGATATAGACAAATATCCTCAATAAAATACTAGCAAAGTGAATCCAGCAACATATGAAAGGGATTTTACACCATGACAAAGTGGGATGTATGTAAGATTGGTTTAATATTTCAAAATCAATTAAAGTTATATACCATATCAGTAGAATACAAAACAAAACCACAGGATTATCTCAATAGATACAGAAAAAACATTTGACAAAATCCAACACCCTTTCATGATAAAACAATCAACAACTAGGAATATAAGGCAACTAATAAAGAGCATCTATCAAAAAATCCACAGCTAACATCATACGTAATTACAGAAGACTGAATGGTTTCCTCTAAGATCAGGAAGAAGAGAAAGATATCAGGTCATGCCACTTCCATTCAACACTGTACTGGGGGTTCTAGCCAAGGCATTAGGCACAAAAAATAAGGAAAGGAAGGATTGGAAAGGAAGAAGTAAAACTATCTCTATTTGCAAATGACATGATCTTGTATACAGAAAATCCTAAGGAATTCACTAACAAATATTAGAATTAGTAAACAAGTTCAGCAAGTTTGCAGGATACAAAAATCAATTGTATTTCAATACACTTGCAATGTACCATCCAAAAAAGGAAATTAAGAAAACAATCCCATTATAATAATATCAAAAATATATTTAGAAATAAATTTAATAAAAGAAGTGCAATACTTATACTCTTAAAAACTACAAAATATTGTTGAAAGAAATAAAAAATATCTAAATAAATTTTAAAAATCCATGTTCATCATCACTGTTGATATGATGGCAATAGTCCCCAAATTGATCTACAGATTAAGTGTAATCCCTATCAGAATCTCAGGTGACTTTTTGGTAGAAATTGAGAAGCTTATCCTGAAATTCATATAAAATTGTAAGTGACCCAGATAGCCAAAACAGTTTTTAATAAGAACAAAATAGGATGATTTATACTTCCTGATTTCAAACTTACTATAATATGACAGTATTCAAGACAATGTGATACTGGCATAAGTATAAATACATAGATCAATGGAATAGAATTGAAATAAACTCTCACATTTATGCCTAATTGATTTTTGAGAGGATACCCAGACAATTTAATGGGAGAAAAATAGTCTTTTCAAAAAATGTTGCTGAGACAATTGGATACTGAATGCAAAAGTATAAAGTTAGAGCCCTAACTCATACCATAGAAAACTCAAGAGAGTCAAAGGCTTAAATGTAAGTGCTAAAACTATAAAATTCTTAGAAGGAAACATGGGAGTAAATCTTCATGACCTTATATTTGGCAATGGAATCTTAGATACAACACAAAAAATATAAGCAACAAAAGAAAAAACTGGAGAAATTGGAATTCACCCGAATTAAAAACTTTTGCATTTTAAAGGGTATCATCAGGAAAGTGAAAAGATAACTCACAGAATGAGAGAAAATATTTGCAAATTATATATCTGATAAGGGACATGTATCCAGAATATACAAAAAAACTCTTAGAACTCATTAACAAAAAAACATATAAACTAATTTTAAAATGTGCAAAGTATGCTGTAAACCAACTGTAGGGGAACTTTTTCTGTAAAAGGCCATATGGTAAATATGTTAGGTTTGAGGGTCACACAGTCTTTATTACAACTACTCAACTTTGCTATTGTAGCACAAAAGCAGCAACAGAACATATATAACAGATAAACATGGCTGTATTCTAATAAAGTTTTATTTATAAAAACAGGTAGCTGCCCTGAGGGTCATAGTTTGCCAATCCCAGCACAACAGCAACTCTTAAAAAATAAGAAAAGCAAAGAGGTAAAGCTAATAAGTCAACTGTGGAGATAAAATGGACCCTATGGGCATACCCAGACTGTGACAGGTGCTCATTGCCTGATGTAAAGAGAACGACTAATGAATAGTGTTTAACGAATGAACAAAGAAATGAATGTGCAAGGCATAGGCCACATATTGTATATGATCTCCCATGTATTCTGATGCTAGATTCCACACAAATCTCCTGTGTTTGGGGGCATCTTGATTGAGAGCCCAGTCAGGGCAGTGCTGGTACACTCTGTCAGCATTCCAGATGAAGTGCAGCTGGGCTGCAATGCAAGGTGAGGTCAAGGAGCTACATTGCAAAGGGATGGCTTTTTTCTATAACTAGGGGGTAAAAGTAAGAGTTCTTAGAGCTCTCTCTCTTTCACTCAGTGACTGAATTATGGAATGGTCAGGGGAGCACACAGCAAGAAGGCATTCTTCCGCAAGCCAGGAAGAAGTTCTTACTGGAACCCAACCATGCTAGCACCCTGATTTCAGACTTCCAACCTCCAGAAGTATAAGAAAATAAATGCCACCCAGTCTATGTTATTTTGTATAGCAGCACAAGCAGACTAAGACAATATGTAATCCAATAACTGGTTATTTTTCCACCATTAGTTTTTGAAGAGTTATATTTTGAAGAGTTATATTTTGAAGTGTTATTTATATTTTTATTAGATAAAGAGCACTGTTAACTGAGACTGATGATCTACGTTTATAGTTAAATATATGCTTCAGAAATCTAAGCATTAGTAACACGAAGAAATAGGTAAATTACCCATATTGGTGGTAAATTACCCATATTAGACCAAATTATCTGGGGGAAATGATATAGCTCCCGAAGTTATACCACTTTAAGAAGTTATAACAAGTATTTCTGTTAAAATAACATGACAGCTTACGAGTATGACTGCCTATATTTGCTTTTTGGCTTTTGAAAATTAGAATACCTTATACTGAAATGTGTAAGACATATTTTGATAGAGTATCACAAAATCAGATCTGCTAAAAAAATTTGGAAAACCTAAAATTTATATTTTATATGTTAAGATCACAATAATTTATTGCATAATAATTACACTCTAAGGCATGCTTCTGGATAAAATGACTGTTAAGAATTCAATTCAGATTATTATCTCTATATTCATAATTAAAATAGAATATTTGTTAAGATGGTACTTGTATTGCTTGTCCATGTTGCATTAATGGACAAAAACCAGAAAGAGAGGAGGATCACAGATATTTTAGTATTTATTTTCCTTCTTGTTCTATTAGAAATTTCTCTTTCCTAGTTAACAAAAAGGGTAATTATTATAGTTAATAATGCCAACTGCTTTAAAGAGGAAAATAGTATTTGGAAAAGTGGAAAAATCCTTGAAACCATATACAATTTGACCATGATGTAGATAAAATCAATTTATAAAACTATCCATCATCAAAAAAAAAAAAAGAGTTCTTAGAAACATAATCACTTCCACAAAAAATAAATTTGGAGATGCCAGAAACAAGAGAATTATTATAAGGAACAAGCCAGAAAGGACAACACTAAAATAGCTGAAGACACAAAGGGACCTAGGAGTTTGGAAAATCAAACCAAATGATAAATATGAGAAGATAACATGCTCTCAGGTTGTGTCCCCCAAGAGTCATTACTTTGTATTTAAGGCTATGTCTACAAGACAGAAAACAACAGTGTGAAAAGCAGAACATTCAGGCTAATGGATTAACTAGGAGGTGAGAGTCAATCCTCTTGACTCTTGTAAGCAACTAACTCTTAATTTTAGCCAAAACTAAACCACAAATAAAAACCACTGAAGTGATTTGTTTTCTCCATTCATAACGGTCTATTCTAGGCACATGAGGACTGACAAATCAATCTGGTTAAACCTTTCTTCTTGCTCAGGATTACGTGCAAATTGTCTGCTTGCCCCTTGACTCAGCTGACTGACAGGTATGTGTACTGCACCAACTGCAAGCAAGAACAGCAGCAGGGACTTTGGGGTTGTTCAGGTAGGTCTGTGCCTCTGGTGATGGCTGCCAGCAGATTTGAGGCTCCCCGAAGTTGCTGCAGTCATTCTTGCTATAGAAGCTGAATCGACCTGTGATTTACAAAAGGGCACCCCCCTAAAAGTTCCACCAACCAAATAGAGATTGAGAGCCTACTAAGTACTAGATGTTTTGGGGAAGCAGATATGAATCAAATGTGCATTCTGTCTTTAGGAGCTCCCAGGTCGGTTTAGGAGCAAGTGTTCTGCCCCATTCCATCTCATTCCATTCTCATTCCCACTCCCATTCGTTGAGTGCAGAAGCAGCATTTTACGGGCCCTTGAAGAAGGGAAACTTGAGGGCAGACATTTAGCATAAAAGGAACTTTGGGGAGACCCCCTCAATCCCTGAAGCCTAGATTATAGGTACGTAGGCCTCTCTCTGACAGAGAGAGTTATTTCCTGGGTTTGTACTGGGACAAATAACTTTAGATTTTATGATAACTAGGTCATTTATTTGATGATTAAACTTGGTCAGTATCAATTTTGTCCTTACTCATGCCATGGCATTAATTACAGTACAAATGACTGTGTTATTATGATTCCATTTTTTCCCCTTGAGAATTCGACTCTAAGCAGTGGATTATCTAATGGTAAATTAGATGTTGTCATTTTTCACCAATCTGATCCATCGACCAGCAATTGATTTGTAAGCGATTCATCCAGACATGCCCTTGGGCCTCTATCCTCATTTCTCAGTGAAGTGGAGGTGAATAAGCACTAGAGAGTGAGTTCAGAAACCTCAGTTCTAGCCCCAGCTCTCCACTTACTAGCCATGAGCTGTTGATCGTTTCCCTGCTCTGGGTTTCCTTATCTCTATCAGGAGGGCATCTGTAGTCAGTAAGATCCTACCCAGCTGGACCATCTATGATTTCACATAATCAACAAAAATGTCCTCTTTATCAGACTTGTAGAGAAAATCTCTGTCTCCCAAGTGACCAGGCAATGTTTAACAACTACTGATATAAAAGTCTGTTATGACAATATTGGATGCATGGTAGGGACTTCAGGACCCCCCCTGTAAGTACTCTTTGCTTAGCTAAGTGACAGTTTCTCAGACTCCTCTGGTCTCAGCAGTGCTTCTTAAACTTTAACGTGCATGTAAGTCACAGAAGGATTTTGTTAAAATGTAGATTCTGATTCAGTAGGTCTAGAGTGGGGCTGAAGATTCTGTATTGCTAACAAGCTCCCAGGTAATGCTGATGTGGACCACACTTTGAGTAGCAAGGTTCTGGAGGGTTTTGATGAGAGGACACGAGACCAGTATTAGGAGGCCTGATACTATATCTGAGAGAATCCCAAATTTCTGCTAACTTGTACTCTCCCCAAGTGCTTACCCCAAGGCCTTGCTCAAAGCAGGTGCCTAGTGAGTGCTTGCTTGCTGATTGATGGATTTTACTCTTTTTGTTAAAAGTTACAAGAAAATGTATCTCTTTCCTTCTTCACTACCTTGGCCAATTTAGCCCAAACATCTTCTCCTACCTGGTGTACAGACCCCATCCTGCTGGTAATTCCTATTAAGGCTTTCTGGATCTCTTAGGTCAAATTTAATGGAATATCTATAAGATGTTTCAAAACTCAGAGCTTCTTTGACCCCAAACTCCCAATATCTGGATCAGTCAATGGCTGTTTGTAAAGTAAAGAAAAGTGTGTAGAGGCAGTGGGCATATAGGGATGCATACTTTTGCCTGCGGTTTTATAAAGGATGTTTTCCATATCACGTCACCACTTGCATCTGTACAAGAATCCCTAATGTGTTATCCTTGGTTACATTTCCAAAGGGAATGCATGCAGTTTTTAACTGAATGTTTTCAAAAACTCCTGTCTCAATCTTATATAGCTATCTCTATGATACACTCTAAGTAGGCACATTGTCCTTTAAAAAAGAGGATGGAGGGGCAAAACGGACTAATGAAAATAGGGTTGGGGCTACAATGGGATATTGGGGATAGCTTATTCCTTTTCTGAAAGTTGACAAGCAGAATCAGTCCCAAGGCTCACTCTGACCCCGGCTTTGCCTCCTAGGAATATCAAATTCATATGGATTGCTCTCTGATGAACAATATGCATGGCTAAAATGGAAACATGTTCATCAATTTAAGGCCTGGATTGCCATAATGTGTTTCTTCCTGAATATGGTGTGCATTACTTGGAAGCAATGCTAGTTGCATCATAAATATTTCAGCTGTAAATGTTTGGGACTTGTTTTTTTGACCTGGTTCTAAATCAGTCAATGAGTAATAACAATAGTTTGGTCTTTGGAGTTTGAGGAGTGCTGACAGTCCACATGATTAAAATTCATAAGATAGGCATTTATCAAAATAACACCTCGCCCACAAAGGAAAGGCATTGATCTCTCCCCAACACATATAATATCCACTTACAATGGAGAGTCGCCTTCTAATTCTAATGGACATTGCTGGGCTCATGGTTGAGAGATAAGGCAATTGTATGTTTCCCATTAGGTCAGTAGGAAATCCATTTGCAATGGAACAATTTTGGATCACAGATCATTAGAACTGGAAGGAATAATAGAAATCTTCCAGCCCGAAGCTGTCATTTAGTAGATAAGGAAACTAAGCCTAGAGAACTGAACTGATTTGCCCAAGGTCCTACAGCTATTTGAGACAAAGCATGGGCACTTGTAAGCACAGATGAAAATAAGATCACTGTGCTGCATACAAAATACCAGACACCTCCCTCTTGCAACAAAGATGAGTTACTACTTCTTCTTTACCAATTACAATTGCAGCATGATCCTCATTCTAGTCTTTCCTCTCTGAGAAGATTTACTGAGATACCCAGTCATAGAATTGTCCCTGCTTTTAGACAGAATCCAATTTAGAGCAACCCCCTTCTTCCCTAAACCTCCCTCAAATCATCCAACCAAAGCCCAAATCCTATGGTAGGTTCCTTCTAACACCCTCTTACTGAGACACCCCATGTTTCCCATGGTGTCTTTTCTCTACTGCAACTAGTAATAAACCCAGCTTGTTTAGCTACAGGTGTGTTACTGGTGGCCTTTGCCTGAAGGACATTGACAAGTGATAAGAAGAGCTCACATGTAAATAGCAATTTACCTTTTAAAAAACTTTCACAAGCATTATTTTATTCAATCTTCATGACTATGAGGAAGATGAGAGGTATTATTGTGCCCATTTTCCAGATTAGGGAATTGAGGCCCCATGTAGTTAAATGGGTTGTGTAAATTCAAATATCTATTAAGTATTGGAATCAGCGATTGAGCCAAGTCTGCTTGTTCCATACTCAGTGTTTTCTCCCCTTGGCTGGTCCTAGAAGAAAGAAGTCCCTTAACTATTTGTTAATTAATGCTTCACCAACTGGAGGTTGCAGGTGAGAAGGGAATGAGGTTGGTGGTAGGCACAACGTTATGGAATAAATCTGAAATATCTTTTAGAAGCATTGATTTTAACAAGATTTTTGAGGAAATAAATTAGTTTAATATTTTTTAAAAGAATGAAGTTTAAATGTTTTGGAAAACTCAAGAAAAAGTTAAAGATAAAAAGAGAGCAAAGAAATCTGTCATTTGCTGCAAGTGACTTAAGGCTACTCTCCCAGATATCGTCCCCACCCTCCAGGGGTCTGCATTTAGGGATACTTAAGTGGAGCTGAGAATTCCATCTAATGTCCATCAATCCATCTCTGGATCAAAAAGCATGAAGCAAACACCTTGGACTGGCTCTCTTGTTTCAGTGCTGAGGGCAAATTTGTCCTCGGGGGTCATTAGGGTCAGTGGAGTAGGGTTTCGTGTCCCCTGGGGCTCCTATTGATTCTGGGGGAGGGGAGCTGTGGACTTGTCCTGGAAGCCAGTTCTTCTTTAGAATTCTAGGGTTCAGTCAGCTTTCTGGAGCTTGGCAATCTCCAGGCCAGACCTCCCTGTGGGACTCAAGCCAGAATCTGACCCCTCTTTGGACCAGATATTACTGCTGAGAAGCATGGGTGCCGTGGGAGAGGACTCTAAGGGAACTGGCCTTGGCTCCAGGCCATGTCAAAGCCCAACATTTACCCAGGGGCATACGCTGGTCCTAAGAGGTACACAGCCTGCAGGGAATTTGAAATCTGACCACGTGCACAGGCAAGCTGCTTTTAACAGATTTACTCACACATGCAAGGTTTAGAAAGCCACCATCTCCTCTCACATCTAGCATTCATCTAGACTCCAGGGGCTACAGTACTGAAACAACGTGCAGGTACTTTAAATAGAACAAATGAATATTGTCAAGGACTACCTGAACTGACAAACTGTTCATATTATAATGTTATTTTAAAACATATAACTTAAAAGTGGGTATAAACTCCTTATGCTTATAACCTTTGCATGACTATTAAAACCAAACAAAATAATTCAATAATTATTTGCAAAGTAAATACAAACAAATGTACAAAACCATGGAATTCAAATTAACAGACAATTCAATGTGATGCAGGTGCTGTTTACTGAAACATGTCCCTGCTCACAGGACACATAGGGCACAGAGTGCTTCCACTCAGGGTCTATTTTGGGTTGAATTGTATCCTCCAAAAAGATACGCTGAAGTCCTAGCCCTGGGTAGCTGTGAATGTGACCTTATATGAAGTCTCTGTAGATGTAATCAAGTTAAGATGAGGTCATTAGGGTGAGTCCTAATCCAATATGATTGATGTCCTAACAAGGAGAAAAAGGGAAAGCCACACAGAGGGAAGGGCCTGTGATGACAGAGGCAGAGATTGGAGTGAAGCAGCTGCAAGCCAAG
The DNA here is from genome assembly GCF_026419965.1 of Kogia breviceps. Taxonomy (NCBI): domain Eukaryota; kingdom Metazoa; phylum Chordata; class Mammalia; order Artiodactyla; family Physeteridae; genus Kogia; species Kogia breviceps. The sequence goes on along the minus strand of NC_081320.1, from coordinate 80,728,286 downwards.
GAATGCCAAGCATCAATGTCCACCACCAAAAGCTAGGAAGAGGCAAAGAAGGATTCTACGCAGAGTCTCAGAGGGCGCAAGGCCCAGCTGACACCTTGATCGCAGGCTTCTGGCCATCAATATGGTGAGAGAATAAGCCATCCAGTCTGGAGTCCTTCGTTACAGCAGCCCCAGAAAACGAATCCAGGACTTTTCAGGTTGACATGCCCTTACTTCCAACTCTGTGTGAGTTGTGTGATGGATCAATTCTACCAAGAGTTTTGCTATGCCAGCTGCTACAAACCCTTCTCTCATCAGGGTCCTCTGTGGTCTTTCGGCCATCAGGGACCTGAACCCACACCATGTTTGCCTCGCTTCTTTTTTCATGTGTCATGACAATTAAAGCACCACTCTTTGGTAGCAAAGTGATTGAAACAAGATTAGTAGGTGCCAGGGCAGCTCCTTATTGGTGCTCACCTGGGCTCCTGACTCTGGAGCAACTGGAGAAGTGATGGGAAACTTGTAGGGCTCAGAGAACTGGCTATTTTCCAGCTGATCTGGAAATATGTCAATGTTTTTATAACCAGTGTAATCATATTGGTGTGTACCACCTGAACATCAGTACTGGCTTAAGAACCACAGAAAAGCCAACTACATCCTTCCATGAAGTGCTTTGGAAGGGGCTGGATGTTCTCTCAAGACCTTGATTTGGGTATTATGATTATCCTGAGATTAAGGAGTAACAATGTCTTTTCAAATATTGGCAGGAACAGGAATATACATCGTTCCTCTGAAGCCCAGCAAGTCCCCTCTGCTGCGTCCATCTGGCCCATTGTGAGAAAAGTAAAAATTATGGTCATAGGAAAGAAAACAACTTTTGGTTATGCCGTCTTGTAGAGGCACAAATCATTTCCAAACAAGCTAAATTAGCACTAATTTAGAAGCAGATGTCCAACTCCTTCTCTGGTCTTGCTGGTTTCATCATTCAAATCTTTTCAGGAAGCCGGCTCATAGGTACTCCAAAGTGTAACTAAGATCACTCATGACAAACGCAAATCATGCCTACCCTCCACTCTCCTCCGGCAGGCATCTTTCCCCTCCTTTATAATCCTCATGATAATGCAGCTTGACCAGTAAAAAGAGCATCTGTGCACTGAATCAAAAAACCTTATAGTACAGGGAGCTTTGGGGTGTTAATTACACAAATTACCCATCAACTCCATTGTTATTCTCTTTCCTCTGATAAATTAAAAAAAAATGTTTGAGACTTCTAAGCATGAATGCAGTTGAGCCAAAAGTTTTCCTATAAATATGGATGGGAATCCTGGCTCCTTTATAATAGCCGTAGCCAAGAGCTCTAGACAGTTGGCTTGGAAGCAGTGTGGGGCGGTGGGAAGTGTGCTATCTTGGGGTCAGGAGACTGGGTTTTATACCAGCTTTTCTACCACATGGGTGATCTTGAATACTCTCCTTTAGCCTGTTTGAGATTCAGACTCTTCACTGGTAAAAATGGGGCTATATTACTCATTTTCCAGGACTGGTTGCTGAAATTATGAATAAAATAATGAAAGCATGCCTAGACTCCCAAGCATGTGGAAATGTGTGTGTGGGTGTATGTATGTGTGCGTATGTGTGTATCCACACACATACACCCACATACCTAAAAACCCTATGCACTACAGTGAAATGGACACTGGACTGGACATCAGAACACTGGGTTTTAGTCCTGGCTTCTTTGCTATGTGAACTTGGACAAGAACCTTAGGCTTCTGGGCTTCAATTTCCTCATCTGTAAAAGGACAATTTTGGACAAATGATTCCCAGTGTCCTTTCCGGGTCAAGGGCCGCTGATCCTAACTCAGAATTTGAAAGAGCAAAGTCACAACTCGACAAGGATGGAGGGGTCAGGGAGCATTTCCTGAGTGTTCTGCTCAAAAGGTGACTGTGGGATGGAGAATGAGGGCCCAGGCCTGGAGTGACATGCTGGCAGCTGAGGGTGGCCTTTCCCTTCCCTATGACCTCCTCCTCTTCCTTTTCTCTTCTTGCTCTCCCCTTCTTGCTGTTGCTTCCTCGCAGTTAGACCTCAGCTCTGCCAGGAGATGGTCCAAGGATTTCAGAAGAGGTTGGGAAGGGGCACTGTTAAGTCTCTAAGCTGAATAAACTGATGGTTCACTCAGCCCCTTTCATAGGTCATGGGGGTGGACTGAAAGTAATAAAAAAATCAGGGCCCTTTCACTAGTGATGAAATTAATGAATGGCATGAGGGGCTTGAGCTCACTGATAATCAGGCTAATAATAACTCCTAATTCAGGCAGAATGTTTCTTCTGAAGGTTCTGTACCTTTCTAGCTATAATTTCCTTCCCTTTTCCAGTGCTCCTACAAAGCTGCTCTTATTATCTCCAATTTGCATGTAGAGAAACTGAGGCACAGAAAGGAGAAAGTCACATGATGATTGGCATTGGTTCTCCTATGTTCACAGAAGTTTATATCAAACTACAATAAAGAACAATGTAATTGCTAATGAACTATTTATTTATCCTGTTTGAACAATCCCTGAATGAAGAGGACAGAGGACAGAAGGTGTGCCATGGAACAGGGGGTCAGGAGGTCCCAGTTCTGCACTCTCTCCTTTCTCTGTCCTCTGTCCCTTCTCTTGCTTGGCTTGAGGCAGCTGGGGGGCTGTGGGCAGGAACAGGAGGAAAACTGAGGAGTGTGGAAAAACACTGGCTGATGCAAGCCACAGGGCAAGCAAGTAGCCAAGTCTGGACAAAACCAATGGTGATTTTGATAGAAATGACCTTCTCAGAAAGGTCAGTTCTCACTGGGCATCTTGAAATGTTGGGGGCTAGGTAACCGAAGGCCCACAGTTTGGATGCTCTTTTGAAAATGAAAAGGTGGGGATTGAATAGATGAAGACTGGGTGCCCAGGGGACAACAGAGGGCCGGGCTGTAGCATCCAGGGCTGCATTATGACTTCCAAGGGCCTGGGCATTTTTGCCATCATGGGACCCTTCCTCCACAAAACACGTTAAAAATTCGATTTTACAATTGCATTGGTGTACAAATATTGAGTTGGCCAAAAAGATCATTCGGGCTTTTCATGGTCTGGCAAAACCCGAACGAACTTTTTGGCCAAACCAATATATTAATATTCTATGTTAAAACACTTTATTCAGCCTAAAAGCTCATTTTCCTCCCTCTGATTTTCAAAGAAATTAAAATGTTTTCATGGGGCCTTAAAAGTGTTTGTGAGCCATAGGCGTTGGGTCTGCTGTGCCTCAGGGATTAGTCAGCCCAGCGTGGGAACATTCCTTGCCTCCTAGGATGATCCTTCAGGTCTGCTCAAGCCCGTCCAGGCCAGGCTCACCCAAACGCATAGGATCAGCCTCAAAGCATCAGTCTGAGCTTCTAGGAGGTGCAGATGCCCCTTTGCCTTTACAGATGAAGATACTGAAGCTCAAAGAGGCCAAGGTCAAGTTATCTTAAAGATGGAGGGGCCAGGTTTTGAACTTGGTTCTGTCTGGCTCCAAATCCCGGATCCCGGGATTTGTGTGTATCTGGTGCTCCTGAACACTACTCCCTAGACCAGAGGTCTTCCTGTCTGGGACCTACATCAGAAACACCTATCTATCTATCTATCTATCTATCTATCTATCTATCTATCTATCTAATAGATGTTTCTATATAACTATATCTATATCTTAGCAAATATGGAAATGAGTAATTAAGCAAGGTGATAGGTGATAGTATGTCATAAGAAGAAAAGTCTAAAAATAAATTCTACCTAATGCAATGGAAAAGGTCCCACAGAGATGCTCAGAGGGAAAAAGAAATCAGAGGGAAAAAAGAAAGGATTAATGTTCTGGTAACCTGTAAGCTGCTTATAGTTTCACCCCATTACCATAACTTTCAAATAACTGTCTCAAACAATAAAAAGGCAATTACTTAGGGCCAGATGCATCACAGGCTAGGCGACACTGTCTCTGAGCCATCAGGGGTTCCCTTGTACAGTTTCCCAATGGCAGTGTGGAGGCTGAAGAGGAGACACAGGATTAGCAGTAAATGGGGACATTCTGCCTCTTCTCAACGGAACTCTGGATCAATTCTCAGAGCATAAAGTCTCCAAGAACCAAGAGGCCTAGATTTGGAATAAAGTCTAGGCATGACCGTTTACTACCGTGACACAAGCAAGTCACTTCACCTCTGTAATCTCCTTGCTAATGAAAAGTTCATAACAACCCCAGCCTTACCAAGCACACAGGTTTTTGTGAGGCTTAAATGAAATAAGGGATGTACATTGGGTTTGTGAACTACAGAGCGCTGTCCAGATGCTTGAAACTTGACCCTGCCCGAGGGTCCCCTCTTCTCAGACTTCACTGTGTCTGTTTCCCCTGGATACACTGATCCAGGGGTGGTCACAGCTTCCTAAAAGCTGGCCCCATCACCACCAGGATCCCCAAGCTGGGCCGACATACAATGGCAGTAGATTACACTAATTTGTTTTATTTTATTTGACATACTTGGAATTAAGACTTTTTGAAAGCACTATGCAAATATATGTAAATGACTACATTTCATGCAAAATTATGTGCAAATAGTGTCCCTGTGTTGGCTTAGAAAGATCTGGTGGCCAAAGGCTGTTTATATCCTTGGAAGAATCAGGAAGAATGTTTTAAACGTCAGTCATGCTTCCAGGTGTTTAAGAAAATATGGATGTTAGGGAACCTAGAGTTTACTGTGTGGCTTACCAGCTGGTTATGATCCTTTTTCAGAATTCATCAGGATATCGGACATCAGTTAATCAGTCTTTCGTTCATTAATCATTGAACAATGATGGTGCCAGGCACTTAGTGATGGAAGAAGAGTAAGGTACGAGTCCTCCCTTAAGGACTCCCTGGCAATGTGGATGCCAGAGTTGGCTGTTACAACACAGCTGGGCATCAGTTTCCTGCCATACATTCATGGTTGTTGCCCAATTCTGTTCTGAATAAAGTCCAAATACTTGATCAAGGCACTCAAGACTGTTCACAACCTAGACCCAACTGACCTTTCCACCAGAATCTCTCCCCCTACCCCTCTGCTTTCCCCATGTGTTTAGTATGTAATATTAAGTATTCTTCCAAACATGTTTACCCCTCCCTGGATCTATGCCTATGATATTGCTTATTTTCCAAATACCAAAGAGCATTATTAAACCATTGCTCCTAGCCTGAGTCTCCTGTTAGTAGACAAACAGGAGTGCTCTGCTAATTTATGCTTCTAAAGCCAAAGACAGAGCCGGTGAGTCTTTAGTGATCAAATAATCCAAAACCCTGTTCTACAAATGGGTAAATTGAGGCTAAGAGAAGGGAAGGGACTTGATCAAGGTGGTAGAGCTTCAACAAGAACCCGTGTGTCCTGACCCAACTCCAGGATGCTTCATAACAATTGCATCACGGTCATGGCTCACAGCTATAAGCACAAAAGAAATCAAGTTGAACTGCTTCCTAGGGGTCACCTTAACAAATCAGGCTATGTTTACTGAACATCTCCCCGGGTGGAAACCAGTGAGTGGATGCTAATTCTGGGACAAGGTCATCCCCTCCAGGGGATTACAATCCAGATGCTCCTAGGATGTGCAACCAGCCTTTGGCTTAACAATAGTAATGTTAATGAGAATAGCTCACATGTACTGTCCATTAACCCTGCTTTGGGCGCTCTGCAACCTTCTCTGCTCCTCCGAAGTCTGGACAAGAGGTTTTCAACCCTGGCTGCATACTAACATCACCTGGGGAGATTTGAAACCTATCAGTGTTCAGCCTCCTTCCTGAACCCATTAAACGGAATCTCAGCAGTGAGGCCCAGATGTCAATACTTTTAATATACCTAGAGGAGCCAGGCTGCAGAGAGAGAAAATGATGCGGCTCCTTCCCTGTGCCTAGAGACCCTCTCTATGTCCTCTGATTCTGTCACCCACTTGGTTCATTCCCCACTGCGACAGTACAGCTGCACTAACCCTGATATGTCATCCAGCCTCCTCCTGCTTCCATCCATCCTGGGATGACGGAAGAAGCAGGAAACAGACCTCCCTTAACCCTGACCCTCTAGGGGCCAAGCCCTATTACTTGTCCAGAGGTCATTTCCTGTTGTTTTTTTAAGAGCAGCCTGCTATGATTTCTTGCTGAAACCACTCTAGTAGGTACACTCGCCTCTGGGCTGGAGGTATTTAGATTAAGCCACCACAACGTCTGGGTAGGATGGGGACCCGAGAGTGCACACAGATCAGGTCTGCTGACATGCGGTGCTTTTGTCAGGTTGGGAAATTATTTTGAGCAGCACAGCAAGCAGTGGTTTCAGGAGGGGAAAAAATCCTATGTGTTCATTATAATGCAGTCCAAGATGATTGCCCTGAATGAATGAAATAGAATAGAATTGGTCCTGGTTTGCTGAGCACACATAAAAGAAGAGAAAATGGAGTCAGGCCCCGTCCTTCTCTTCAGTCTGTTCCTATTAGGAGATGACACGATTCAGTGGCAACTTTGGTAAAAAAAGAGGGTGGCTGGGGGAGAAGTGCAGGGATTTCACCTTGAACACAGATGTCACTTTACATCTCAGGGTCAGTGGCACTGGTCTTCCTGGTAAGTTCCTGCCTTTGCTTCCTAATCAGAAACCCACCCACACCTCTCGTCTTTGGGGTGGAGGGCCTTACCACTCTCAACTTTTCCCCATCTCTCTGCTGCTTGAATTAGTGTGGATTTTTCCTCACAAGTGTATTGTCTAAGGGAGGGGTGGGGAGAAAGCGATGTTGCTTTTGATGCAGTTCAACAATTGGTGAAGGAAAAGGGTGAACAAAAAGTGATGAAGAGTTAGAAACTATTTTTTTTTAATGACAAAGGAGAGTAACATTTTTAGTTTCTGGTATTGTTTTCTTTGTAAATTTAGGGCCAGATGCAGCAATTTATAGTTTATTATTCTTTCCCGTGGCGCTTGCTAAAAATTTCAAAGTTATACCATACTGACTTTCTTTCCCTTTGTGTTTCACTGCTAGCAGACACAGTTTGAATCAAATCTCTAACAAAGACAGAAGGCTCAGAGTCTCCTTGTTTGCTGAAACTGCTGGAAACCTTTTTGATTTTCCAAGAAGCCACAGAGGACGCAGGGGCTTCTGTAGTCCACAGACTTAATATACAAAGTAATTTAGGGGAGAGGCTGGCTTGGTTTTGCTGGTAATGTGAGTTCATTTGCAGTTCTCTTCCCTTCTTACCGGGCTTGAAAATGAGTACTGAAATTCAGAAGAGGGTGTGTGTGCCTCTTGGGCGTGTTAAGCCAGAGGGTGTGTGCTCTCTGTCTACACTCTAGGGACGGGATGGCTGGCCATGCATCATTTTTTTACAGCTGTATTTGCACAGGTGGGAAATAACAGTGTCATCTTGGAACAGCAGACACAGTGATATACATGTTTGGGGGCATCTACAGAGTACAGTGAATCATGCAACATACGACTCAGCCCCACTATAAGTCAATCCATGCTGCCCACCGAAAGCTCCTTAGGTAAGTGGAGAGGCTGCCTTCGGATTGCTCTGGAAGATGAAAAATACCCCCATATATATTCAGGCCAATAAAGGAGCCATGCAGGTAAATAAAAACAAATCCTGAAATCAGAGTCTCAAGGTTGGAAGACACTTTAAAGATGACTAGACCAGCTGCCCATCCAGACACCCATGCTTGCGTCCCCTTAACATCTTTGCATATCCTCCTCCAGTTACTGGTTTGAACCCCTATGATGGGGCTCTCACTGCCTCCTCCACAGCAGTTAACCCATCTCAACTTCCCATTGTTCAGGCGGTTAAAAAACAAAATGAAACAGAGCCCTCTACTTTATGTTGTTAAAATCATAGCATCTACTGCTTGATCCTACTTCTATCCACTACTGCACAAAGGGCAGAAATAATCTCTCCTGGCATGACAGTCTTCCAAGAGTGGCAGACAGCTGTCACGCCCTGTAGTTTATTTATTTGTTCATTCATTAGCTGAACCTGTATTGAGCATCTACTACATGCCAGAAAGCAGGGTCCAGGGCTAGGAGCTGGAGAACACGGAACCTGCTCTCACAGAACAGTAGGGAACTATATACCTTATCAACTAAATTGACTTTTTTTGTGGTTAAGTGAAGGTCTAAACAATGTCCACGGGGGCCTACAGGAAAGCATATTTATTTGCCTGGTGGGAGGTAGGTGAGTGGAAGCAGAGAAGGCCTCCCAAGGTGGTGACTGTGGTCTTGGACTCTGAGCGCTACGTGTTTCCTACCTTCTCTTCAAGCTGCCGGGCAAATTTCTCAGGAGGATATTTGCACATCGGGGTCTGCCCAGTCACTGTGTTGGGGTCACCATTAATGTAGGTTCTGACAACTTGTTTCACTTGTGTTTGTACCTGGAGGCACTGCATCTGGAGCAGGGAAGCCCTCTGAGGGGCCAATGCCCCTGAGGATCTGGCTGCAGGACCTGAGGGCTCCTGGATGCTAGTTCTCTCCCCAGTCACTTCCCTACAGGAACTGTCTGTGCATATGAGGCTCTTGTGTCAAAACCCCCATCTGTTTCACAGAGGCATGGACTGCCAAGGGAAATCTTGAAGCTCCTTTTGCAAGCAGTTTGTCTGCAATGTGACATATTTGGAAGAAAGGGGCCATGTTAAATATGAAAGTTCCTTACTTGTGTGGATTTGGAGGAAAGGTCTGTAATTATCACCCTTTGGACTGCCCAGGTCCCTGTGAATTGGGAACACTCCTCTTGAAGATGGGTTAATGGAGCAGCTGCCTGTTAGTGCAGATTGTGGACACGTGGCATTGGAGAAATAGGAAGAGAAAGTGCTAGAGCTGGAACTGAATGACAGCAAGCTAAACCCCGAGGGCAAAGGGGAAGATGCTGTCACCCTCTTGCTGCCCCCTTGACAACAGAGCTCCTGTGGTCCCAGGGAAAAAACATCAGCATCACCAAACACCTATCTTCTCTGGGGCCATGCGGTGAAGAGCAAAACCTATACGGGACACTGGGTTCAGAGACCTATGTTCAAAATCACTCAGATAATTACTGTGGGCCCCTAAGGATGCAAGCCTACTGAGATTGGGTAATCTCACCTGTGAAATGGCTTTGGTAGCGACTCTAGTTCTGCAGGGTTATTAGAACACTCGTGGTACCAGTTGGGCCAGAGCCCTGAGGGTCCTACAGGTGCTAGGTGTGGTAACCCCAGGGCACTGGCAGAGCCCTGCAAGGTTCGTGGAAGAGACTTCAACAAGGTCATTGTGCTCACAGGAGTTTTAGCTGCGCAGGGCAGGCGGGGCAATGCAAACTAGTGTCTCTACAAGGGAAACATGGCAGAAGGGTAGACAGATCACGCTCTGCAAATCAGCACTCGGGAGAAAAAGAGGAAAATGAAGGGATACTTCTTCAAGCCTATTTAAAGTGGATAAAATAAAAAGAAATTGTAAGTGGAAGAATATGTTACAGTCCTCTTAAGTCTACTACTTCATGGAGGTGGGAGAAAAAGGCATAATGAAAGGGGAACATTTCTTTTTTTATATCTGCAGGGCTATAGCCTATAAATAATGAAAAGGGGAATCTGTTAACTTGAAGACAGAGAGCTCAGAAGGAACTAGGACTGGGCAGTGTTTCTTGGGTGACTTTCCTCAGATTACTGCTTCTTTTGTTAAAATCCATGTCGCCAGGCCCCATCCCATACCTAAAAAATCAGAACCCCTGTGGTGGGACCCAGGACCCTGCGCTGCTGCATGTTGCCCGGGTCATTTTTATGAAGCCTAATGTCTAAAAAACCCTGATTTGGGTGAATAAACATGCACAAAGAACACCTGTTTATACCCAAATCAGATCCTGTGGGCTTTATATGTTAATATCAATTTCACGGTTTCAGTATTTATACTATAGTTATGTAACATATCTGTTTGTTATACGGAGTAAATAGTATATTTTCAAGTCTCAAAGTTTATTTCAAGCAGCCTAACTTTATGTGCTTGAGAATGCTTTTAGGTTTTAGAAAAATGTATGGTGGAATAGGAATGACCTCACGCTTGCTCTACTGCACATGGATTTCCTTCTCCCTGCAGTCTGGCTCTCTCCCCAGCCATAGTCCACCTCATATGCCACGGTTCTGGCAAGGTTACTCCTTTCGCCAAAAAACCCACCAGTGGCTCCCCACTGCCTGTGGGACAAAGATAAAACTCCTTGGCCTGGCTTCTAGGCCTTTCACACAATATGGCCCACCTGCCAGCTAGTCTTCCCCTCATATTCTCCCACACACACACCCAAACGCCAGCCAATCTAGACTACTCGTCACCCCCGTCTGGAGCTTTACATCTCCAGAACTTCAGCTCACACCAAACTTCTTCATCTCAACCCATCAGAATCTTACCATCCTTCTAGATCTTTCCAGACATCTAAGCACTGCTTCTTTGGAAGCCTCTTCTAGCCATCCAGTTACAAGTGCTTCGTCCGAACCCTACAGTATTTTTTTCTGTGCTATGCCATGGTCTTAATACATGCTACCTAGTATTGTGCTTATTTGCATATTTGTCTACTAGCCTTAAAGTCACTGGAGAGCGGGGCCCGTAACTCACTCAACTCTGTATCAACCATAGAAACACACCTAATGAATGACCTCCAGAAGGCATATGGAAGTGGGCTCTCCGATAGAACTTTCGGCCATGATGGAAATTTACATATCTGCATCATCCAGTAGGGTAGTCATTTGCCACAGTGGAACTCTTGAGCACTTAAAATGTGGCTAATGTGACTGAGGAACTAAATTTTCAATTTTATTTTATTTTAGCAAATCGAAATGTAAGTTGCAGATGTGGCTAACGAATATACTATGGGACAACACAGAGAGAACATATTTAATGAAGGAAGATGCACTGCACTTAGAAAACTTTGAAGCTTGCTACCCTACCTTCAAGGTTCACCTGATCTGGTTCTCCCTACTTCTGCATCCTTAGCTCCCACCACTGTACCCCTTACTCACCCCACTCCAGCCAGGCCTGGCTTGTTTCCTTTTCTTAAGCGGGCCTTGTTCATGCTGGTCTCCAGGCTCTTGCTCTTGCCCTGTGCTTTGCCTGGAGTGCTTTTCTCTCAGATCTTATTCAGCTGGGTTTTTGTTACTCAGGTCTCAGCTCAAATGTCACCTACATAGAGAGGATGTCCCTGATGTGCCATGTAAAATAGACCTCCCTCTCTTTCCATCACCCCACCTTCTTATATTTTCTTTACAACCCTTTCACTATCTAAAATCATCTAATTTATGTCACTTCTTTACTGTCTAACTCTTCCTAATAAAAGATGGGCTTCTTAAGTAAGGAAGCACTCAAATACCAATGTGTAATAAAATCCGTGGGTGAAAGCATGATGAGAAAGAAGATATTTGCATAGTCTCAAACTGTCTCTCAACAAGATACTAATTAATTTTAAAGGAGAAAACGGTAACTTTATTACAGAGGAGAAAACCATCAGACACCACGCTCACCAAGTGTTAACTTTCCAAATGTAACCCAGGGTTAATAGCACCAGTGACAAAACATTTTGACATCATGTACATCACTTCCGTGGTATCCTCCCAATAATGCAGAACCACAATCTAAGCATGAGACATTAGACAATCTCAAATTGAGTGACATTCCACAGAATATGTGACCAGTTCTACTCAAAAGTGTCAAGGTCATGACTGAACGATTGTCAGACTGGAGAAAAATAAGGAGACATGATGACTAAATGTGATACAGGAAACTATATTGGTTCCTGAACCAGAAAAAGGAGTAGGAAAACTGGGAAAAAATCCTAATAATATCTGTAGGACTGTTAATTTCCTGGTTTCAGTATTTATACTATGGTTATATAAGATGCAGGTGGAAGGGGAAGTTCGGTGAAGGGAATATAGGAACTCTGTACTATTTTTATAACTTTTACATAAGTCTAAAATTATCTTAAAATTAAAGATTTTTCTAAAAAAAAAATATAAGCTTTTGAGAGCAAGGGCTTATCTGTCTTGTTCTAGAACAGTACCTTTTACATAGTAGGAATTAGCTAATAATTTGTGAATGGGAGGAAGGTGAGAAGGAAGAAAGAAGGATGGACTAGAATAAGGGAGAAAATGGTTGCGGGAAAGAGGGAGGGAAGGGAGGAAGAAGAGTTGGAGGAAGTGTGGGAAGAAGGGAGTGCATGCCTTTGGGAAGACTCGAGGTATCCCTTGAAGAAGATGTGAAACATAACAACCCTGTTAAGGTCCTCAAGGAAAAGACTCACCCACGGCATCTGTCACATGGCCTAGATACACAAGGGCTTGGGGATATGCCCCAAGCAGGGGCTATGGCTATTTATCTTTGTGTTCCCGGAACCCAGCGCCCATGCCACATTCTAGGTGTTCAATACACAATTAGTGAATTCGATTTAAAGGAGTTAATGACTTGGATTAAATGCAGTGGTTGGATTAACACATGCAATGCCTTCCCAAGAGAATTCTCCAGCTTTTGGTGGGCAGGTTAATAACTGTGGCTGTGAATTGAACTGGCACAGTCTAAGGCCTGGGTCCTGAGGGCTTGGGTAAGTGAGTCTCTATAGATGGTTGGAAATTGGAGCAAAATTAATTCAGTGAAACAGCCCATCCTGGGATGGCCTACAGAACTGAATTTATTTTCAAGTGCAGGATGTAAAAACTTATGTGCTGCGCTGTCCTCCAAATTTAAGGACATAAGAAGGGCTCAAAATTAGAGATGTCTTTCCAGTGTAAGGAATGAAATTTCACTGATGAACATTATTTCAATTCTATCTATAAATGACTAATTGTGTGCCTAGCATCTAGTTATATACTTCCTTAGCTGTTCACAATAAAAACGCTTTGAAATTACGTTAATATTTCTGCTTCACAGATGAGGAAAATAAAGCTCAGAGAGTGAGATGACCGATCCTAATTTACACAGCACTAAAGTCATGAAGCCAGAACTCAAGCCCAGCTCCCGCTCATCCAAAGCTCTTGAAAGGGTCTTAGACATCATCTATTCTGACTTCTCACTGCTCTGCCCCATCTTTCATGCTGCTAATAATAGGCATTAGCAGGTGGGATAGACTAGACTTTAATAGAAAGGGGCCCTTGGTCACCGTCTTTCACAAAGTGTTGAAGCAGGAGGCCAGTGGAACAGTGCAGAAGCCCAGGGGAATGGTCAGCAGACTGGGGGCCTTTCTTGCCTCTCATATTATTAGCTGTGGGATCTCAGTCAAGGCATTTGCCCTGTCCAAGTGTTGGCTGGTGCCATCTGTCAGATGACAAAGATATGGAAGCCTCTCCTACTCCAGGAAAGCTTCAAGGTGGGGCCTTATGTCTGGTCGCCAGTTGGAGACTCCTGTCGTCCTGTATGCCAGGGACAGACACGAAGTTGTTTAACTTGCTGAAATGCTGTGCCATGCTAATTACACCAACCTCAGAATCTACTATCTTTCTCTCTCCCTCACTGCTTCTATTTCATTGTCTTTCTGTCTCTCTCTCTCTCTCACTCTGAGTTTTCACACAAGAACTGTTTGTTAGCTCCATAATCAGAACAATCTAATTGGCTGCAGAAAGGAACATGCATGATGTCCTCAGCGGGAACCTTAGTTGGAACAAGGTCAAAACCCACTTGACTTCCCAAGAGAAGTGAGAGAAACGGGAATTCAAAAGCCTCTTGTTTATAACTGTGGAAACTGAAATTTTGAGCTGTGCTCTCGACCAGGTAATTACATCATGGAAACAGTCTGTCCATCCTTGGGTGGTTTTTCAAGATAAAAACAGACTTAATGGAGCTCTTCTCTTAAACAGACTCTCTCCTCTGTGGTTTTCCCAAGGGCCCTGAGTTCTGAGCACTGTGCTGGTGCAGGGAATACAGCAAAAAGTTTGAGGCCTAGGAGCTCTAGATTAGAACTGAGCCTCTTTTGCTTACTAACAGCCTGCTGTTGAATAAGTTACCCTACATTTTTGACCCTCAGATTCCTCACCTATAATATGGGAATGCCACTTCACATCCATTAGGATGGCTATAATCCAACAACAAGAACAACCAGAAAATAACAAGTGTTGGTGAGGATATAGAGAAATTGGAACCCTCTTGCATTGTTGCTAGGAATATAAAATGATGTAGCCTCTGTGGAAACATTTTAGCAGTTCCCCAAAAAGTTAATCATGGAATTACCACATGATCCAGCAATTCCACTCCTAGGTGTATACCCAAGAAAACTGAAAGCAGGGACTCAGATACTTGTACACCAATGTTCATAGCAACATTTTCACAATAATCCAAAAGTGGAAACAACCCAAGTGCCCTTTGACAGGTAAATGGATAAACAAAATATGGTATGTACATATAGTGGAATATTTTTAACCTTAAAAAGGAAGGAAATTCTGACATACACTACAACATAGATGAACATTGAAGACATTATACTAAGTGAAATAAGCCAGACACAAGAGAACAAATGCCGTATGATTGCATTTACATGAGGTACCTAGAGCAGTCAAATTCATAGAGACAGAAAATAGAATGGTGGTTGCCAGGGGCTGGGAGGAGAGGGAAATGGGGAGTTTGTGTTTAATGGGTACAGAATTTCAATTTGCGAAGATGAAAAAGGTTCTGGAGATGAATCATGGTGATAGTTGCAGAAAAATGTGAGTACCATCTGAACTTTACATTTAAAATGGTCAATTTCATTTTATGTATATTTTACCATAGTAAAAAAATGGGAATATTACCATCTAACTTATTGGGTTATTTTAAAGATTAAAGTAGATATCATACATGAAATATCTAGAATGATGCCTGTCACACTGAAGTTGTTCAACACATACTGGTTTCCTTCCCCACAGAGCATATGTAATTTTCATGAAGCCTCTCCTTGCCTTACAGGATTATAACTGAAAAGTGGTCACACAGATGGAGATGGCACAGAATAACATTTCTGCACAAAGATGATCATACTCAAAGAAGGAACACAATTATAAGTGAGTCTGAAGAACTTGCTTCCTTTCATTTTATGTCTTAAGAATGATTTATTCCTTAAAGCAAAGTGAAGGCAGAAAGGCATATCTGAGGAACCATTGCAAATCTCTCTTGAGTTTAAAACAGGACGAGAGAAATACCTTTCTAGGTCTCAAAAGCGAAGGAAAGCTTCCTAACCTACCTAGTTCATTGGGCTAACAAACATTTTAGCACCAGCTTGATTTGGGTGTGGGAACCAGAATCTCATCCACCTTGCTGAATGGTGTTTCTGGGTGGGGATCACCACACCTGCCCACCTATGCTCAGGTGACCTTCAGAAACAGGATGAGGAGGTAAACCGAAGGGCAGTACCTGCTTGAGGCAGGAGTGGGGAGGGGTTCCGCACCTGGCTGGACCTGGACTTCTAAAGGATGATGCCAAAGAGTGTTTCTCTAAGCCTTCTTCTAAATCCAACTTTTGGTACATCTGTGGCTCCCTGTTGGAGAACAGGTTGCAGCCTGCAGGTTTCAGGGAGAACTCTTCCAACAGGAGGCCAGGCCAGGTCCTGAGCCCCCAGCATACCTGGCCAGGTCAGGCCGGGACTTGTCCCTCTTTTTCTCAGGTGGTACCTTTGAACACTATGAATCAGGGAGCTTAGGCTCAAATCACTTCTTCAAACCTATCACATCTAAGTATAGAGGGTATACAAGTAAAAATAACAGTGGTTTATCAAGGGCTCACTATGTACTGGTGACTGTACTAGGTGCTTTACACATTATGCCATTTGATCCCTAGAACAGCCGTGTTGTCAGTATTACTATTCCCATCTCATGAGTGCAAAAATGGAAGTTGAGAGAGGCTAGGTGTCTTGTCCAAGGTAAAAAAAAAATCCTCCTTATTTCCATATACTTCTCCCCCTGCTCCTTCCTAACTTTTCAGCACCTTGAAGGTACTGTTAACATGTTAGAAAGTTTCGGAAGTTCTCAGATGCTATGCTTACAAATAGCCTTTGTGCAAGCTCTAGACGTGTGCTTAGCTTGTAGGAAAAAGGCTCAAAGAATAACAAATGAACATTTGCAATCTGCTTTTTTTAAACCAATAACCATATTGACCATGTGACTCTCACAGTATTTTTACAACGTGTGTATATATGTATATCTATATAAATATAAATATATATGTGTATATGTGCCTCCATACACACACACCCATTTATATATATATATATATATATATATATATATATATATATATATATATACACACACAAATATTTTTTAGCTCCAGTTATACAACAACTTGGGACACAGCCTAGAATGATCGCCTATAACTTGATTAATTTGTTTCAAAATCAACCAGGAAAGGATCTGCTTAATCATACCCAGATACTTAGCTTCAGACATGCTATGTTGTTATATTATGTAGAGCTTTTCAGTATTTCTGTCAAGAATTTTGTAGTAATTTATCATCTGCCCTTCCCAACACTCTGGGCTAAGGAGATGCCACTAATCATTACAGCTTGAATTTGTTTTACACTCTCTTTCTTTTGAGGGAGTCTATACCCTTTAAAGATACTACATGTGTCTTGCAAATAACTTCGAAACAGTCTTGAGGCTTGAGATTTCTTATTGACCTATGGAATGCATTGGAAAACTTCCTATTGTTCCCTGTGGATTGAATTAGGAGACTTCAATGGTGTCTACCGCTAGCAAGCTTGGACGATAGTGACTTCATTTCACAGATGGTGACTGAACAACTGAACCATAGCTGAAGTTTCCATTAAGATCTAGGTCTCCTGGTGCTGGAGAAAATTGTCAATAATAATAAAAGTTGCCAACATTATTGAGTGCTTACGCTGTGTTTCAGGTTTAAGAGAAGGTATGGTTGCTATTCAGCCGTCTGCTCCTTTGTTTGGTGTTCCCCTCCCTCGTACCTCAAAAAACCCACTGCATGTGCACATCTATGCAAGAACACCTGGTTCTACCTCACTGGGTTGTCCCCAGTCATGCAGGGCCATGGTTCTCCATTTTAAGGGGCATAAGGATTACTTGGGAAATGTATTAAAATATAGGTTTCTGGGACCCACCTAACATTTTAGTGAGTCTGAACTTATATTTTTAATTATCAATCTTTCTGATGCCTTCTAATATAGGCATCGGGGGTATACTTTGATAATCACTGATTCAGGACTTGCAATGCCATTCTTATTCTCTACTGAAATTTTCACCTTAGTTCACTTCTCAAACATTCACCAAGAAGTTAACATAATAGAGAATCCCATGTGGATGGTGCTTTTACAGTTTGAAAATCACTTTCATGTATGCCCTCATTTGAAGCTCAGAGCAGCCATCTAAACTCCATCAGGTAGGTATGGGGGCAGAGATGGCAGACACCAGAGAGCTCTCTTCTCTGCCAGCAGGATCCTGATGCATTTATCTCTTGGGCTGGAGATCCCATGAAACCTGGACACATGGGTCCCGTATCCTATCCAGGGAAAATTTTTTGACGTCCAAACAAACTACTTCAGGCAACTGATTGGCAAAGAATGGGCATGTTCTAGCTAATGAGATACAAAAAGAAGTATACTGGGGAGAATTTCCCTTCCTGAACTAAAAAACAACTTCTTGAGGTGAATGTCTGCCCCTTCTTTCTTTCAGAAACTCATAAATGAAGAGTCATCTTGTGACCGTAAAGCAACAACCGTAAGGATGAAAGCCCAGATGCTAAATATGGTGGAGAGAAAGATAAAAAGATCTGGGGGTCTTCAGCAATATCACTTAAACTGTGAAAAAAAAAAACCTCAGCAACTGAATACATCTGAACTTGTTCTTAATTACAAAAAAGGAACCTCTGGGGTTTTTTGTTTTTGTTTTTTTTTTTGAGGGTGCACTTTAAATTAGATTTTCTCTGTCACCTTTAGCTAAAAGCATCCCTAACTGATCCAGAGGTGTTATAATTATTAAAATCCTTCTTTTATAGTAAACAGCCACAGAGAAGGTTAAGTTACTTGCTTAAAATCTCTTAGCAAGTAAATAGTGGGTCCTGGACTTGAACTCAGATGGACTGACTCTAAATCCTGAACCACCTACCCTGGAGCCTCACTGTACAATAAAGGTGTTCCAGTGACTACCTTGCAATAGAAGTGAGTAGGGGTCTGGGCTCCTTATCCCACTTCAACTAGAATAATTCTTATTAATCTATTTTATAAATTGGACTGTCAAATATAAAACATAATTTGAAGAAAGGGTTCTGCTGATTTAAAATATAGTTTAAAATAAAATAGCTTTATGCCATGCTGTTTTCCCCTTATATGTAAGGAACTGTAGATGCAAAAGACTACAATACTTGATCTTTGTTTTTAGCACATTGTTACCTAGTTCAGGAGATAAGACATATACACATACTGTGTTGAGGAGCAATGCAAGAGTCAAACTAAAGCTGTTTAAAGCAAAGGCTACTTTTGCCACAATATGTCCCTGAAAACAGTGTTATAAAGCAAATAATTATAAAATGATTCTGATTTCCCCCATAGGAATTATGCCATAAAAAGGGTTGTGCTCCTAACCAAAGATGTAGGATCCAATTAATTATAAATATAGCCAATAACAAGGCTCAAGAGCAAAATGTAACATCATTTGAAATAATAAAATGATGTTCCAACTCCTATAAAATGGGAATGAATATATTGAACATATTATAGCACATCTGGGATTATTGTAAAATCAAAGTAGCCATATAATATAAACATAAAAATCTATACCATAAATCTGACCTAAAACTAACATGCTATCAACAATAAACCAAAAACATGTGAGTGATAATTTTATTTGCTTCTTTGAGACTTCAGATGGAATTTTACAGGATAATTTAGATGCTCACTTCTCTTCTAAATGTGAAATATCCAAGGAAATTAGTACTTAGGCACTCCCTTGTTTTGGATTGACTCCTGCAGCAAGCAGATATATTCCAAATATTCATTTGAAATACCATGGAAAATGATGACTGTTATTCAGATCCACAATGGCAGGTTAAATACTGAAAAAATGTTTTAAATGCAAAAGTCTGCTGCTGCTTTGGTTTATTCAAAGTTCTTTACAGGACTTCCGCTTCTGCCCATGTACATTAACTGCTATAGGGATTGGTCTCCTGTCATAAACAAACAGAAATTCATATAAAGTGGTGGGTTTCAGGCATTGAACAACAGACAGCACAAGACTGTGGTACATGAGGGAAGGGAAAGAAATGAGATGAGCCTTATAATTTCCCCAGGTTATTGCCTGGAAGAAGCTTCCAGGTTGCAATTAAGGGCAAGCAAACCCAAACACAGCGTGTTGACTTTGCTGGGTTGAGGCCGAGATGGAAGTTTGGAAAGAAAACCAAAGTAGCTATCTATGGTTTCCAGGCAAGATACCAGAGAGGAAGCTGGAGACAGAGACAGAGAGACAGAGAGAGAGAGAGAGAGAGAGAGAGAGAGAGAGAACATGAACACCCTGGAGTATGAATTCATGGATGTATGTGAGAAAACCACCACAGGACAAGAAAAGAAGCACCACAAAGCAATAGGCTAAACAATTCCTGGAGCCAAGGCTATGAATAGTCTGTGTCCCATTCAGCCAGAGTGGACAGATCTAGTAATACCATTCAGTAAAATACTCAGAAGAATCACACTTTAGTAGTAATAGGGTTAAGTTATGTTCAATGTTCAATGAACCCCAACCTGAAAAAAATAAAAAGTCATATCAAGACCTATCATAATCAAATTGCTTAAAAACAGTGATTAAAAAAATGTTTAAAGCATCCAGAGAAGAAGGATACATTATGTACAGGGGAGCAAACAAAAGAATGGCAGCCAACTCATTGTTAGAAGTCATGCCAGAAGACAACAGAGCAACATCTTTAAAGTGCTGAAAGAAAAAACTGTCAACTTTGACATATTTTTAAGCAAAAACATTTTTAAAAAATGAAAGCAAAGTAAAAGTTTTGCAAAAAAAAGCTGATAGAAACTTTCACTATAAGACATGTTAAAGGAAGTTCTTCAGGCAGAAGGAAAATACCAGATGGAAATTTGGATCTACACAAAGGAGTGAAGAATGCCAGAAATAGTAAATATGTAGGTAAATATAAGAGACACTGTCTCATTTTTCAATTCCTTTAAAGGACTTGACAGCTTAAAGCAAAAATAATAAGGTATTGTGGGATTTATAACATATGTAGAATTAAAATGTATAACAACAACAGTACAAAGGCTGGAGGGTGGGGACTGGACATACACCAATATACCTTATACTACACGTGAAGTAATATTATTTAAAGGTAGGTTTTGATAACTTTAAGATGAATACTAAAAACTCTAAAAAACCCACTAAGATATAAAAACAAAGAAATACAGCTAATAAATGGAGCTAAAATTGAATTTTAAAAATTCAACTAATTATTCAACTTTTCATGGCCCCAGAGCACCACATGGGTTGTTTCTTCCATGAAAATATTAGTAAAGACCTTAGAAAAGAATCTCCAAATCTCTCTAACATGTTGATATCTTAGTTCTCAGTATCTGTTGTCATTCTATGTCCAGAGAGTCATGGAAACCACACACACGCACACGCGCACGCGCACACGCACACACACACACACACACACACACACATCAAACTTTATTTGGAGACTGACTGTCAAATGTGCCACACAAAATATGCATAATAATATTCAAATACATGTTGATGCTCTAATGGTGCAAATTTTAAAGCATTATTAAATTGATAAGACTTACTATCATTATTTTTTTAATCAATTAATGTTTATGACTAAACTACTTCTACTACATGGGAGTCATTAAAAGGGCTCCTCAATTTTGAAAAGGCCAGGAACCATGGAACCACTGTGTTGGATGGAAGGACTTGGCCTTGAGAGTTTGAGATTCTTTCTTATATGTAACAAGCAATCACTGATGGTTTCTAAACGGTGTGACACAGGACAGCAATGCTCTCACATATTTTAGATTTGATGAAGTGAGGTAGAAAAAAATCAAATAGTTTGTTCTGAAGCTCAGTGACTAAAACTAAATTGAATAATCACAAATCAATCACCCAGTTGTTAACTTGGGTGGCATACAGTTTTCTGGATCACTGAGTGACCAGACCACATATTATACATCTGATAATTTGAGTTATGTGATTAGATAAGATATTTGTTGATAGGTTATTATCTATATCTTTAGCGGACACCTGTAATTTTGTGTGATGTACGCTTAGTGTTCCTTCATTTGGGGAACTGCCACATTTTCACTTGATTTGATTCTGGTGGGGTTGTTAATAATCCCCTCCCCTTCTCCTTCTAAGCTGGTGATACCCATTCCCCTCACATACAATAATTGATTCAGCTTGGGCACATGGCCCAAGAAAGGGCAATGATTTTCCTTTCTTGGGAATTATATGGATGCTGTGTGAAGGAAACAATGATGTCTTCTCTAGGATTCTGAGCACTGAGAATCAAGTTTGACTAGAGCTTCTAGGGAAACTTGATAATAGAAATAAGAGGTAAGCAGAGTTGAGGAATGGAAACAGAGTCCTGCTAACAGTACTTAATCTATTGTTTAATTAATTAGCAAGCCTATATCGAGTACTTATTATGTGTTTAGCACTGTTCTTGGCCTTGAGGGTGTGGCAGTGAACAAGTCCTCTAAATGCTTATATCCTAGGGAATTCTTGAGCCCCTTGACAGGGTGGAATCTGAAGCCCAGTCCTAGTATTTTAGACTTTCCAGTTACATGAGCCAATTATCTTCCTTTTTCACTTAGTTTGCCTTTAATCTCTGTCACTTGAAAGAGTTCAAACACACTCTTAATTCTGATTTTAAAAGCTGAGAAGATCATTTAAAAAGAAGAGCTTGACTGAAGACCAGAACTTGGAATCCTCTCACTCTTTCTAGTATAAAAGCTTATCAGCTAGACGGGTACTTCTCCAAGTGTGGCTCAGAGATCCCTGGGGGTTCCTGAGTGTTTTTCAGGGGATCCATAAGGGCAAAACTATTTTTATAATCATATTTAGATGTTCTTTGCCTTTTCTGCTCTCATTCTCTCATGAGAATATGGTAGAGTTTTCCAGAAACTACATGATTTCTACTAAGGCAGACATTAAAGAGATTTGCAAAAAAATGTGTAACAATGTCACTCTTCTCACTAAATTTGTTTTAGTTTTGGTAAAAATGTTTTCTTTTTCTTAAAATATGTTATGTTTCTATGTAATGGATTTACTATTATTTGCAAATGTATTAATAGATAAATATTTTTTAAATTTCTGAGGTTAATAATAATATAAAATCAATATATTTAACCCACACAAACAAAAATTTGGGGGGCCCTCAATACTTTTTGAGACTGTCAAGTGATTCTGGGACAAAAAAGTTTGAGTCCCGCTAATCTAGACCAGTGCTGAACAGTTGGTGAGCCAATAGATATATTTTGTGGTGAAAATGAGGAGCCATGGACATACAGACTAGAAGAATGTCAGCTTACTGGAGGTGAGTGCAATATAAGTTCACGAGCATACCTTTCTTCCTTATATCCTCATAGATGAAAAATTCAGGTTCAAACTGAATTGGCACAAAACAAACTGCAGTAATTGCCTCACCATTAATGGTACAGACTGATGTGTCTTGGAAGTAGCCAGCCCTAGTGAGGCCTGAGAAGGTAAAGATGGTGCTAAGAAGCTTTCCTAAGGAAGCTATTCTCACCGCCAATCTGCATGAAGGAGCAGGCATCCTGTCAACAACATAATGAAAAGAAAAATGTTCAATCTATTCACATCTGTGGATATGTTGGACCAACATAATTATCCAAATCAGTGAACATTAGCCATTATCTTGTGGCAAATTGACTTCTCAATACCAGAACCTTTGATTTGACAGGGACTGAGAAGAGCCAGTGATGTCAACAAGAATAACAAATAAGAAAGTAGGGCTTCCCTGGTGGCGCAGTGGTTGAGAGTCCTCCTGCCGATGCAGGGAACACAGGTTTGTGCCCCAGTCTGGGAAGATCCCACATGCTGCGGAGCAGCTGGGCCCGTGAGCCATGGCCGCTGAACCTGCACGTCTGGAGCCTGTGCTCCGCAACGGGAGAGGCCACAACAGTGAGAGGCCTGCATACCACACACACAAAAAAAAAAAAAAAAAAAGAAGAAGAAGGAAAGTAGCAGGTGGTCTTTGGATATGGCAGCTTTTATTAGCCTAAGTATTTTGATAAGGTCCCTCTGACTCTAGGTTTTAACTTGTATTGCAAGGGCTTCTCTCCAAAAAGCTGAAATCACTGTGTCTATTCAGCCCCAACATCCTTTCACAGGCATGCTCCAACTCCATGGCAATCAAATCCCTCCCTATTCTTTCCCAATTTTGATCCTCCTTGCAGCTCTCCTAATGGCATCGTTCTCCTTGTCACTGAGGTTCTCAGCTTAGAGTGTTTGACTTCTCTTTCTCTCTTGCCAATAATAATCTACCTCCTTTCCTCCAGCTGGCCCCTCCATTGTCTTTCAGTAAGTTGCTGATTTCTGCCAAGTCTACCCAGTCTTTCACTGAGACTCCACAGCCCTGAATCATCTACTCCTTGATTGAATCAATGTGACCTGCCTGCCAAAGAAAATGAAACTTTTCTGAAGAAGAAGAACATCATCTAAAGCTTCTGGAATTCAATAAAATATTACCAGGAATGACAGGAAACAGAGCCAAATGACCCAAAGCCAAGATAAAAAACAAAGAGAAAAACAGACCTTGAAGTCTGGTACTGGAGTTATCAAATACATACTTTAAAATAATTATCTGAAAAACATGTTCAAGAAAACCAGTGAAATATAAAGAATTTCATCAGAGAACATGAATCTATGAAATAAGGATCAAATGGAAATTCTAGAAGTGAAAAATACAATAACTGAAATCAATAATTCAATAGATGGGTTTAATAGCAGATTGGACATAGCAGAAGAGAGAATTAGTAAACTAAAAGAGAGGTCAGTAGGGCTTCCCTGGTGGCGCAGCGGTTGAGAATCCGCCTGCTGATGCAGGAGACACGGGTTCGTGCCCCGGTCCGGGAAGATCCCACATGCCGCGGAGCGGCTGGGCCCGTGAGCCATGGCCGCTGAGCCTGCGCGTCCGGAGCCTGTGCTCCGCAACGGGAGAGGCCACAACAGTGAGAGGCCCGCGTATCGCAAAAAAAAAAAAAAAAAAAACAGAGGTCAGTAGAAAATAGCCAGATTGAATCACAGGGAGAAAAAAAAAAAGAATGGAAAACACAGAAAAGAGTCAGAGAGACATATGAGACACAATGAAAAGGTATAAAATAGATGTAATCTGAAGTCCTAGAAAGAGAGGAGAAAGAGGAAAGGACAGAGGCAATATCTGAAGAAAAAAAAAAAATTTTTTTTTTGAAATTAACAAAACATAGTTTCTTTATAAGCCCCAAACAGAATAAACATAAACACATTTAATCATATCATAATAAAGCTGCTTAAAATCAAAGACAAAAAGAAAATCTTTAAAATAGCCAGAGGGGAAAAACATATTACCTCTAAGGAAGCATCAGTAAAGCTGAACACTGATTTTTCAACAGAAGCAATGAAGGCCAGAAGAGAACAGAGCGATATACGACGTAAAGCACAGAAAGAAAATGACTGTCAGCCAAGAATTATATACCCAGTGAAAATTGTCTTCAAAGATGAAGGTAAAATAAAGACATTTTCAGTCAAAATAGCTGAGCAGTTTTTCCCCAGCGGACCTTCATTAAAAGGAATATTAAGAAGAGTTCTTGAGGCAATAGGAAAATGGTCCCAGATAGAAGCACAGTAATGTAAGGAATTCAAGAGCACTGGAAAGGAAGAATATGGGAGAATATTTAAATAAATTTTGACTATTTATTTTGACACAGTAATACTGCCTTGAGAGATTTAAAATATGTGTATCAATAAAATATATGACAACAAAAGGACAAAAGATAGGGTAGGAGTAAATGGAATTTAATCTAAGGTCCTTGCCTTGTGCAGGAATGGTAAGCATACTAATTTAATATATACTTCAGTGATCTCTAGGGTAACAATTAACAGCATAGTAATATGGTACATAATTAAGTACTTTTCCATAAAGGTTATTCTAGGCTTTACCTGTGAATTCTTCCAAATATTTAAAGATGCAGTACAAGCAATTTCATACAAACTCAGCAGCAAATAAAAAAAATAAGGGAGACTTTCCATTTTGTTTTACAAGGTTACCATACCTTTGATAACAAAAGCCAAGAAGCCTTACTAGAAGGAAAAATTACAGGCCAATCTCTCTCATGAACGTAGATGCAAAAGTTCTAAACAAAATATGAGCAAATCAATATGAGTTACATATAAAGTAGATAATTCATCACAACAAGTTGAGCTTATTCTGAGATATAAGGTTGGTTTAATTCTGAAAATTCAATCAGTGTAATTCACTACTTTAACAGAAAAAAGAATAAATATTATATAAATGACTTGATAGATATAGAAAAAGAATTTGACACAATTCATCACCGATTAATGATTAAAACCCTCAGCCCATTAGATATAGAAGTTGTGGCAGGCTATATTTTCCAAAAATGGCCACAGCAATATTCTGTCCCCCCATGATCTGCCAAGAGCTTGCAGGACTCTGTGAGTATCTTGCTGAATAGAATACAATAAATGTTGCCATGTGACTTTTGAGGCTAGACCATAAAAGGTAATGTAGCTACCACCCTGACCTCTTGCAGGATACTCACTATTGGAACCTATTCCGCATGCTATGAGAAAGCTCAAATTAGCCTGTATGGAGAAGCCCAAGAAGAGAGGACCCCACCCAACAGCCAGCATCAACCACCAGATGTGAATGAACAAGCTTTCAAATGATTCCATCCCCTCAACTTCAAGTCTTCCAACTGAGGCCCCAGATATTGTGAGGCAGAGGTAAGCCTTCCTTACTAGCCTTTGTATAAATTCTTGATTCTCAGAATCTTCAAGAAAAATAAATGGTCATTTTTTGCCACTAAGTTTTGTGATGCAACCATAGGAACTGGAACAGAAGGAAACTTCCTTAACCTGATAAAGACATCTTTGAAAACCCTACAGCTAACATCATATATAATGATGAGATACTGAAAGCTTTCCTCTGAGTTAAGGAATGAAACAATGACATCCATTATCACCACTTCTAATATACATTTTACTGGCTCTCTTAGCCAATACAACAAGGCAAGAAAAAGAAATAATATTTAGGAAAAAACTAAAACTGTCAACTTTGGCAGATAACAGGATAGAAAATCCAAAATAATCTATAAACTTTTAGAATCAATATGTAAATTTAGCATGGTCTTTGGATACAGCATCAATATACATCAAAAATTATATTTAAAAAAACCTAGTCCCAAATGAAAAATAAAATTTTTAAAACAACTTTTACAAAAGCACTTAAAGATCATAAAGGAATGAATCTAAAGAAATATTGGCAAGAACACAAGGAAACCTACAAAATATTACTGAGAGAAATTAAGGAAGACCTAAGTAAATGGAAGGCTCTATTACTCTAATGGATTGGAAGACTCAGTACTGTAAGAATATCAATTCTCTTCAAGTTAATCTAGAGATTCAATGCAATCCCAATCAGATTTGTGTGTGTGTGTGTGTGTGTGTGTGTGTGTGTGTGTGTGTGTGCGTGATGATTCTAAAATGTATATGGAAATGTAAAGGGCTAAGAATGGCAAAGACAATCTTGAAGAAGAACAAAATTGGAGCATTTAGAGTACCAGATATCAAGATAAATCATAAAGCTACATTAATGAAAACAGTGGTACTGACACAAAGACAGACACATAGAGACCAACTGAATAGAATAGAGTTCAGAAACAAACTTATACTTATAATCACCTGATTTATAACAAAGATGCCATTGAAACGCAATGGGAAAAAGATAATCTTTTCAACAAATAGTGCTGGATTAATGGGCTACCTATTTGAAAAAGTGAGTCTGCATCTCCACTTCATGCCATGTATAAAAATCCACATTAAATAAATTATAATCCTAAATATGAAAGGCAAAATAATACAGCTTCTAGAAGACAACATAGGAGCATATGTTTATGACATTGGTGTAGGTAAATATTTCCTAAATAGGACATAAACAGGACTAACCATAACCCCAAATTAGTAAGTGGGAGTTCATAAAAATTTAAAAGTTCTTCTCATTAGAAGATACTGTTAAGTAATTGGAAAGGCAGACCATGAACTGGTAAAAAAGATGTGTAATATTCATAATGCATACACCTGATAAAGGACTTTTGTTCAAAATACATAATGGACTCCTAAAATAAATAGTAAAAAAAATACAGTACAATAACATCAAAAAAGAGCAAAAGATTTGCACAGGTCCAATAAGCATATGAAAAGATGTTCTACATCATTATTCATCAAAGAAATACAAAGTAAAACAATAATGAAATACCACTTCACACCCTGTAGAATGGCTAAACACAAACAGAATAGAACAAAATAAACAAAAACCCGACCCTACCAAGTTGAGAATATGGAGCAGCTAGAGGTCTCATATATTGCTGGAGGGAGTGTAAATTGGTACAACCACTTTGGCAAAATGCTTAGCAATATCTTCTAAGGCTGAACAAACACACACTTTTGACCCTCCTAAGTAAATATCTGAAAGAAATGCATACATATGTGCACTGAAAGCCATGTACATGAACAACCTAATTCACTGGATAAACTGGGGCACATCTATAAAATGGAATATTACACAATGAAAATGGAATTGCCAGTACATACAACTAAATGGAAATAGCTCACAGACAAAAAACAGTTAATATTATTCATATGCTCATTCATATAAAATTATATACATTTTAAAAGCAGGAAAGCCTAATAATGATTATTTTTAAGGAATCTGTAATGACCTGAAGGGTCATAGGGAGGCTTCTCGTGCGCTGGAAAATGTTTCATGTCTCGGTCTGTTCGGTAGTTTTATGAATAATTTCATTTTGTAAGAATTTATGCACTGATGTGTGGTTTTTAGTGTATGTATATTATATTTCATTTAAAATATTCAAAGAAGAAAAAACATGAGTGGTGGCTGGGGATGCTGACGTCAGCAGTGATGATTTTCTGTTCCTCAGCAGACCTGTGTTTCTTTTCCCAAACGCCCAAGGAGTGGGCTCCGTGCAACTGTCACGAACAGAGTTCCAGTTACCACTGTGTAACTAACTCTGGAGCAATACTACCTGACTATTTTGCCTCTGGGAAAAAATTTTGAATTCAGGAATTAGTTCTCTTTCACAAGATGGCATTGCAGTATAGAAACTTACTCCTGAATTCATTTCTTATTCTGTTGGACTGGGGGAAGTTTAGTTCAGATTGGTCTTCTAGAGGAATAAAAGAGAAAGAAGAGAAAGAGGGGTGTGGAGAGGGTTGATTCATCAGATCAAGTTGAAAGGCAAAGACAGAGGAGCACAAAAACCTGAACTATCTACTCAAAGTGCTTTGCCAGTCGGGCCTGTCTGCCTCTCCTGCCACTTGTCAAGGCCCAGGCTTTGGCGTCACTTTGAAGGGAGACCTTAGAGGACCCTTGAAGTTTCTGCAGAAGAAGCTGCCTCGGGGCTCCTCTGTCTAATCTGAGGTCCCCTCCTATCTCTCCCACTCAGCGTCAACTCTGCCTCTGATTCTGCAGCTCACCTCCTGGAGCAGCAGTGAGGGAGGGGAGTGGAGAGGAGACAGTGAGTAAGGCAGCAGGCAGGTCAGCAGGCAGCCCTGGAGAACTGCCCCCCCGCCCGCACCCCCCCACCCCCAGCTGAACCAGAGGCGCATCTCAGTGCCGCTGGGCACAGCAGGGAGCCCCAAAGGCAACATTCAAACAGGAGGGCTTTCCTTTCTGAATGTCTCTTAGTGTTCCACATTATCTCAGCTCACACCATTGCCATTTGGCTAATGAGGAAATAGGCTCAGGGAGGGGAAATGCCCTGCCCAAGGCTGCATACTTTGTAGGGGGCAGAATCTGCCTCTCCTTCCGTCTTATCCCCTAGGCCCTCCCTACCCTGCGGGGCTTCCTCCCTTCCCCAAGCCCTCACACTGGTGAACACTTGGGGCGGGCGGCTTGGGTTAGCTGCATGAGATGACATCTCCAGGCCTTCCCAGAGGGCACCAGAGGGAGGCAGGTGTCACCATCCTCACTCCCTCCCCTTTAGTGTGTGGCCGAATCCTGCTCGCTCTGTGGAGATATGGGCAAACCCCTGGGGCCAGTCTCCATTTGGCCCTGGCCTCTCAGTCAAAGGTGTGAAAATTCTGGCTGAAAATTTAAGACAGCTGAGAGCACAGCTGGCTCCCACTGAGTAAAGAGCGCTGAGGTCCCGATAAAGGCTCATTCATCTCCAGGAGCCTCGTGCTTGAAAGGCTCTGAGCTCCTAAAGAGAAACTGTGCAAACCGACATCACAATAAACAGAGAAAGCATGTCTATAAAATCCCAGACACGCAGCAACGCGACTGGTGACATCGAGTTCCGCAACTGCAATGAAAGGAGAGTCTCAGTTGTGCCATGTAGGGCTAACTTCAGACAGACAGGGCGGGGACAGTGGGCCAGAGATCTCAGGGAGCTGTAAGCCCCACCAGTACTTGCTATGGGAGGGAATGGTCACAAGACTCCCTGGGAATGATCTATTAATTTATCATGCTGAGACCAATAGGATTTGTTATTCACTTTCCTGATGATAAACTGAGGCTCAGATTCATGTCTTTAGTTGTCAACTCAATTGCTGCCCTCTTCTCCCCATCCATCCATCCATCCATCCATCTGTCCATCTGACATACAATGAGCACACAATAGGTTTTAAGTTTGAAGATGAAACAAAAAAGACCGTGTCTCTGGCCTTGATGTTCCCAGAGTATTGCGGAAGTGACAGACATAAAATAACCACAATCTTTTTAAAACACCAGCAGGTTTTCCCTCCATTTATAGATAATTGCAGGAAAGATACATTGTAGAAAAAAATGGAGAATTTCTGAAAGTATCCAGAAGGAAATAAAAACCACACATAATCCCACTATACAGAAACAACTACTGTATGTATTTAGGGATATGGATATAGCTCATGACCAGGGCCATGGTGGAAGAGGCAGAAAGTGGGCAGGCGCACAGAAGAGAGGGAGTTGGCAGCCCAGGCAGTCAGGAGGGCTTTCCAGGTAGAGGAGGGTGGTGCCTCCAGGTGGGAGGGAGTGTACAGGAAAGGGCAGGAAAGCATGGCGTGTGGGCTGGGACTCAGGGTGTGTGAGGGCACCCAGGGAAAAGAGGAGGGAAAAGACAGGTCAGGCAGGTTGCAAAGCAACCCCTCGGGCAGAAAGAACTAGGGTTCCAGCCTGTAGCCTCTCTCGCTGTAACGTCACATGCAGAAATTTGTTGTGAGATGCATTGCTAGTAATTTGTTAACAATGGTTCTTCAGGTACAGATTGACTTGCCTTTTTATAGTTATTTTTCTTTAGAGCAGTCACTGTGCACCTCACTCTCACTCACTTGCATTCTAGTCAGTTTCAAGAGTGGATGGGAAAGGGGTAGAGTAGAGCAAGGATGGTGCCCCGCACCCCGTTCCCCTGGAAATCAGCATCAGCATCATTACTCCTGCGCCATTGATAACCGTCTGCTTTGTCTCCCCTTTCTGTCCTGATTAAGTTCTGTGAGGGTGGACTCCATATCGTCTTATTGTTAGCTATATCTCCAGTTCCCAGAATATTTTGTTCATTCATTTATTCATTTAATAAGTATTTATTGACTGTCTACTAGGCATTGGACAACCAACTCACTTCACTATGTCGAACAAACTTCCCAGCCTCGTGGAGTTTACGGCTTAGTTGGGGTGGGAGGGGCAGACTTTAAGCGAATAAAGAGAACAATAAATGTTTCATTACAAATGGTGACAAATGCTATGGAAGAATAGCACAGGGGTTCTGCATGGGAGGACTAATTAGACTGGGAGCAATGAAGAAATCACTGAGGAAATTACATTTCACCTGGTTCCTAAAGGGGCTGAAACATTAGGCACTAAATAATTATGTACTGGATGGAAGGAAAGTCAGAATCTGCATATGCTGATGGATGTGTGTCCTGCATGACGTTTGTCTCCATCTAATCCTGGCTGCTGTGGCCCACAGTTGAATAGCTTGTAGTGTGGGACTGGCACAGTCAGATGTGTGTTTTAAAAAAAATTGACAAGGGCTTCCCTGGTGGCGCAGTGGTTGCAAGTCCGCCTGCCGATGCAGGGGACGCGGGTTCGTGTCCGGGTCTGAGAGGATCCCACATGCCGTGGAGCGGCTGGGCCCGTGAGCCATGGCCGCTGAGCCTGAGCGTCCGGAGCCTGTGCTCCGCAACGGGAGAGGACACAGCAGTGAGAGGCCCGCGTACCGCAAAAAATAAAATAAAAATAAATAAATAAAAATAAAAAAGATTGACGGCTACCTCTGTTGAACCTTATCTTCTTTTTTTATAATTTCTGGGAACAGGCCTAGATGATCCCTAAGAATTCTTCTACTTCTCCCATTCCAGAATCCTTGACCAATCAGTCAAGGCAAAGTCAGCATGCAGGTGAGGTCAACCTTGTCCTCTGTCACCCCTCTCCCACTCAATCTTCTTCTCAACTGCTATTCTTCTTTTAATTGTCCGTGAGCAACTCCAATAGACTTCATACTAGTCTTCTTCTTATCAAAACTGCTTTCATAAAGTGAAATCAAAGAATGATGTAAATGCCCAGTAAGGCTTAGTGCATTATTACCTTCCTTATTAGCAAAGACGAATTCTTGAACCAAATAATGGAATGCTAACAATGGCATTCCAGACACATGGAGGGCCACAGATGGCTCTCCTGGGCCCTGCACTATGCCTTCAGGGACGTGACTGGGTGATGCGGAGGCGGGATTCCCATTTACCACTGGGTGGGCGGAGGATCAGTAGCGTGGGGACCCAGACTAGAAAGGCTGTGGATCTACAGGAAGAGGTGATCCATCAGAGAGAGCTGAGCTGAGCAGTGCAGGCTGGGTTAGGTTTGGGTAAGTGAAGAGGAACAGGGAGATGATGCCTGGCACAGAAGGTTTGAGTGGGTCATAGAGACGGGAATGAGCCCGGGGCCTGCAAATTATAAACCCATATCAACATGCTTAGCACCACCTTATCCCCCAGGCCAGAGGTGCAGCAAGCAACACAGAAAGCCGCTCTATCACTTACCAGCTGTGTGGTCTGAGATACAATGCTTACCTTTCTGAGATTCCATATCATAAAATAAACTACAACACTTGTCTCTCTAGTTGTGGTAAGGATTTAGGAAGATGGAAACTATGACATTGCCTAGGAGAGTGCCTGGCACACAGTGTGTGTTCAATTGATGTTTGATTTTCTTTCCTTCCCAGCTAAGCAAGTCAGTTAAGTCCCCACCCTCAGGTTCGGGCTACTTCATCAGAGACATTACGTGATCCTTAACAACCTAGAGCAGTTCCCAGATTTTGAAGGTCATAGACTAAAGGGGTAACATTTTGAAATTTCCAGCTCTTCTGCTCTGGGAGACAGCAGTTCTGAGGGTGACAGATCCTAACCAGCTGCCAGTTTTAGAGGTGCAGGGATGGCAAGCATCGGGCATGTGGAAAGATGCAAAGGAAAGTGGGGTCTCAGTGTGGTAAGGGGCAATGAGAAAGGTGGGGACTTCAGATGGGCCTGGATGGCTTAGGGCAAATTACTTACCCGGCCAGCACGAGGTCGTCAGTCAGGAAATGTGAGCTGCAGCTGAATGTGATTTAGAATCAAGACAGCTCAGGTTCTACATGGAGGTGCTGTGCGGGAGCATATAGGCAAGGCAAGATCTTTTGCCAGCAGATAACACATTGATTTTAAACAAAAAAGAAAAAAGACTATTTTCCCAAGTCTGAGTTCAATATTGATAAGCTGTACAAAGCACTGCCCCACTTGGTGTATGCTTCTCCATCCATAAGAATTGAAGAGACTGCCTCACTTTCAGCTTCTCAGAGCTCTCTAGGTTCCCTGCTTTTGGCTCCAGACCAAATAGATAGAAATACGAATATCAATATAATCACAAATATGAATATGAATACAAACACACAGATGAACATAAACGTGTTCGTACATATATAACATAAACCTGTAAATGAATGTGGTATTCGTCTCCCTCCTGTAATCTCTTTTTAGAGTCAATCAACAAACCACCTTGTACTGTGCATGTGACTATAATGATCCTTATCTTGTATAAAGTGCATTGCAGCCTCAGGACAGCCCTCACATCCATTGTCTGCCATGAGTCACTCAAGCTCCTTCCAGGAAAGGTAGGGCAGGTGCTGTCATCCGTGTGTGCATGTGGAAACAGCCATGGGCAGGTGGAGGACTTGTCTCCCTGGTGGCCGCTGCTTTCTCTTCACTACCCCCTTACTCTGTGCTTTTTCAGGAGAGCTTTGAAGTAAAGGACTTATTTTGTGCTCTCCAGGCTCATGCAGACCAACTAGGAATGAGTCATTTGCATATGCAAATCAAGTCACATCACCAGGTTACTTAGGGGAAAGGTTCCACCCTGAGCTTTCTAGGCTCCAGGCCTGTGTGAGAGAGCTGTAGGATTTAAGCTCTTAAGCGCAGGCTTCTCAGAGCACAGCTCTGTCAACAAGACCTAGGAGGGAGCTAATAAGCAGGCCAGGGGATGCTTGAACACATGGGTCTGAAACTCACTTTTTATCCACATGGTGATTTTGGAATTAATTAAAGATCCCATTTTACCAAAGCTTTAGGGTATTTTTGCTCTAGATAGCTTCTTTTCTCTTAACTAAATTGAGGCCCATAAATGAGAAATACAGTGCATGAAATCTCTGGATGTCACACCATAAATCTCAGTCATGCGGCTTTGCAAATCTCCTTTAGGATAAATTGTAGCATTAAAGTATTTGCATTTTCTCCCTGTATTGTTGGATGCAGGGAGTTGAGCCTTTTCCAATCATGGACACTTTGATTGCAGACTATGGGGTAATACAGGGGACCATGAGGCAGCTTTACTGTAGGCCCTAAGGGTTGCTGGTCCTCTGCCCTTCTGCCACCACCGAGAGACATGAGTGCTTCCATTCTGGCAGTGACCTTGGGAGAAGTTAGTAAAATGTGGAGGAGAGCATTCATCTCAGGGGTGGAAGCCACAGGTTTAGACCAGGAAAAGGGGCATGGGATTCTTGGAATCTGGTGCAGAAATCTTTGACCTAAAATATACTAGACAAAGAACTAAAATTTGTTAGTCTTTTTTTCATTCCCTTCAACCTGTGACTCACTGTTGTATTCATTCAATTAAATGATAAAAAGCCATTTAAAAAGAATGGATAAACTATATATCAACACAGAAAAATCCCCCAATGTGGAGTGAAGAAATACAAGTTCTAAAAGACATATATAGTATGATCAAAACAAGAATATGCATTGACTGTGGACACACTCAAATGTAGGAAGAGTACCAAGTCTCACATGGAATAACACCCAGCAACTTCAGGAGAGTGATGGGGCAGACAAAGGGGGAATGGAGCTAAGCTTTAGCTTTATCAACTAAAAAAGGGGTAAAAAAACCCAAGCAAATAGGGCAAAATGTTAATATCTATTCTAAGCAGTGGGTACATGGGTGTTTGTTATATTCTTTTCTGTATGTCTGCAATATTTCACAATTAAAAGTAAAATATTATTTTTAAAAAGAATAAACGATATATTTTTTGTCATTTGGAGAGATGTTGAAATGGTTATTTCACTGCTTTAATTTTAATTCCCTGAGGTTGAACATCTTACCATGGATTTATTGACCATTCTACTTCTCTTTTGTGAACTGCCTGTTTATATTCTTATTTTTCTTTTATTTATTTGTCTTTTTTGCTTTTTATTCTTGACCTAGAAAAACTTGCCTAATGACTCCTTAAATAGACATAACTTATATTGTAAGTATTTTCAGAGCTGATTGAGTTGCATGGGACTGTTTATCTCTGAACTAAGTGATTCCAGGTTGTCTGTTTATATGTCTTGTCTCTGCTTTTTTGTTGTCCCCCTGCCCCAGGGACATGTTTACCTTTCTTGCTCTTATCTGTCAACCTACCCAGTTACTTTACACACCAGCCAAGAGGAGAGGTCAGTCAGACACAGGAAGGGAAGCAGAACTGGGGCTGGCTGGCTCAGCTAGAGCCTGACAGGCACTATCAACACACAGGTGGATGTGAAAATGGGCAGCGAGGAAGCTCCAAGAAAAGCTACCTATCATCTGGGAAGCTGGACAAGGTGTCCTAAGCCAATGCTTCTCAATGCGCATATGAATCCCCTAGAGACCTTGCTAAAATGCAGATTTGGCAATTTGGCAGGTCTGGGTGAGGCCTAAGATTCCACATTTCTAATGAGCTCCCAGGTGCTAATGCTGCTGATGAGCAAGGATCACACTCCGAGCGAGGTCCTAAACAAGGAAAAAGAGGTTGAGTGTGGTCCTTTGAGTCACTGCATATAGCACCTGAGCATATTCCTCTACTGGGGGCCTATGTTCCTGTATCTGAAGATCAGTAACAGATTTAGGGAAGGGGAGGCCTTAGAGATTATTCTAAAACAGCTGGTGAGGAAATAGCTGCCTATGGAGGTTCAGTGACTCATCCAAGCCCACATAACTGGTTAGTGGTATTGTAGATCTGAACTAGAACTTGGGATTCCTGACCTGTAGTTTATTGCTTTAACTATTTTACCATTTCATCATTTTCATCTTAGTAAGAAAACAAACTCAGCAGTAAGAAAGAACTCATTAACTTGCCAATGTATTTGGCTTCAAGCAACTCCCGGTGGACAAACCCAGGTTAAGCAATGGGGAAGGGAAATTTGTTTTTCAGTCTTTATCATAGGATTCCCGTAAACTGAAAGCTCCTATAATAGACTTCACTTATAATTTGATTTTACCAAAAATCAATTTATGTGTACTACTTTATCAGCACACATTGCATAAATAAAGGCCCACCTTAACTGATTATTCTGTGCCTGCCAGACCCTAGGTCCCTGTCTTTCTTTAGCTTTCTAGAGTCTCTGACTTTGGCAAAGCTACTTCTTTAGGCTTCAATTTCTTCAATGGTGATAGACTCATTGTCTCTAAGTTCTTTTCATTTCTGATGATTTTTGAGTCTGAAGTTTTCTTCTTTGTATACCTTAAATATGATTTTCTGGGACTCCTCTGCAGCTGTCATTTTTCTCTTTACATGGTTCACACCTTTCCTGCCCTGAAAAATGGTAAGTAAAAAGGAAGGACTATTGATACAGTAGTTACTTTGTATTCAGGAAAGAGGGTCCAGGTACTATTTAAAACCCAGCAACAGAATGACTTGTGGATTGATTTTCTTAAACCTCAGTTTTTCTTAACAAAAAAAGGAAAGTAATTAATTGCCCCACATCCTACCTGCCTTAGAAGAAAGAATATGGCCCGTTCAGTGCGCTTGTTAGAAATCCTAATTAAGACAATTGTGCCTTTCCCTTTTTGCCTGTGACCACAGATTCCCAAATGGACAAAGTATAAACGTTTAGTGTAACCCCTGGGTGAATCCTAACCAGTCATTGCTTATTTCCCCCGAGACAGTCCTGGTATGAAAACCCCACTAGTGTTTGAACCATGGAGACTCTCTCTGGGCTTGGAAAGGTATTGCTAGGGGTAGGATTCAGCTGGTCAGTATGAGATATACCACTGGAAAACATGCCATGAGTAGGAGTAAGTTATGCCACCGCTGTGTTTTTACAAAAGGGAAGGTTGATTTGCAAGGTTTTCTAGTCTCTAAACTCTTAAAGTCTGTAGTTCCAGAATTCTGTATTCGAAGGTGGACTTGAAGTTCAGGCATAAATCCTACTTGTTCAAGGTCAAGGAGAACTAAGGGTGAAAGATTTCTATGCCTAAAACAGAGGGAGGATTATCAAATCAGTGTGGATTAGTAAGAAAAAACAGAGATCAAGGCTAGAAGAATGAAAGCTGGGAACACCTGGGAAAAGTTTACCTGATGTTTTAAACCTGTGTCAAGTTAATGTCGTGACACGAGATCACGTACTAAGGCTTTCTTCGGCATGAGATACATGCGTGGTTCTCATGGGTCCTTTGCACATAAATGAGTGTTGTTAGTGCAACGGAATGACTGCAGTGTTGTATATTTCAGCTGATGAGAGAGCAGGAGAGTGCTGTGCAAGAAAAAACAAAATAAAAACCTGAAGAACTTTGGAGAAGAAAGTTCTTTATTCCTCCGTGATGTCATTTATTCAAATCCATGGCAAGAACTTCCGCAAGAGTGTTTCCGTCTGTGCCTGGAGTGGCAATGGATGGGAAGGGAGGTGGCTGAAGAGTGCCAGTGGCAGCCTGATTGATTTACAACCATGCTTTGGATCTGCCCAATCCTATTTCACTCGGCTATGACTACACAGTTATTGGGCTAAGAGTGAATGAGCAACAGACACCCTATAACTGGAAACCTGAAAGGCAGGAACCTGGAAGGGATTGAAGTAAAAATTTTGTGCCTAGAAAGACACCTGGAAAAGGAATTGCAAGAGTAGATTCTAGTGACCAGCAAGCTGTACAACCTGAACATGGATCTGCCTCTCCTGAGCCTCAGTTTCCTTAGCTATAAAATGAGTTGCACTCAATGGTTTTAAATCACATCTGTATGCTAGCATCACTTGAGGAGCTTTCCAAAAGGACCAGTGTGTAGGCACCACCCCAGACCAACTGAATCAGAATCTCTGGGGCAGGGGCACAGGCATCAGGTTCTCTTTAAAGCTCCCCAACCAACTCTAATGTATGTCCAGGTTTGAGAACTACTCTTGTGTAGTGGTCCATGCACCAGTAGCATCAGTATCACCTGGGAACTTTTCAGAAGTACAGAATCTTAGGCCCCAGCCCAGAGACCTACCCAACGGGCATCTGCATTTTAGTAAGATTCTCATATGATTTACATTTACATCCAAGCATGAGAAGTCCCAAGACAGATGATCCCTAAGTAACATTTTACTTTAAATTTTGAAATACTTTTAACACGTAGAAACCCTTAGAGAATAATTTAAGTAACACCTGTGTGCCCAACCCAGCTTTATCAAATCATTATTTTTTCACCATTTTGATTTAGGTTTTGTGTAATGTAATAATATATATTTTAAGTTGAAGCCACTCTATACTCCTGAATCCTATTTTTTCCCTCTCTTCATAGATGTAGTCACTATCTTGACTTCAGTGTTTTTCTATTTCATGAATGTTTTTATATTATTATTACACAGGTAGGTAATTAGATAGATAGATAGACAGATAGATAGATAAAATGGCTTTGTCTATTTAATAGGTTTTCCATTACTGATCCATCCCTGCATTCCTGGGACAAATCATAATGGGTTATGCTATATATACTTTTAAAATACACTGATGTATTTGGTTGCTTGTATTTTATTTAGGACTTATGGTATTAAATGAGATTGGTCTAAAGTGTTCCTTTATTGTCAGTTTTGTTATCAAGAGTATGCTGGCCATATTAAATGAGTTAGGTAGTTTTATCTTTTTTTCTATTCTTTGAAATAGTTTGTAAAAGATAAGGTTTATTTATGTTTCTGGGGAGTTAGAAAGGATCTTGCATCTTTTATGGGGTGTTGAAGAGGTTGATTATTGATTCACTTTCATTAATCGTTATACGTTTATTTGGCGTTTCTTTTTCTTTTTGAGTCAATGTTTGCAATTTATCTGTTTCCAGAAAATTGTGTTACATCTAAGTTTTCAAATTTATTGACACTGAATTTATTTTTTAAAAGTTCTACTGTAGGTGTAGTTATTGCCTGATTTTCCTTTTTCTCTTTTGTTTGACTTATTAGTTTTTTCCAAAGAACCAGCTTTGCTAACCACTCTTTATTACCCTTTTTAAATAAATATTTTCTTTAAGTTTTATTAGGTTTTAAATTTGTAGCTTGTTGAGTTAAATCATAAATTTTTTTGGAAACTGTATATAAGGCTATAAATTTGATCTCAAAATTCACTGTAGCTGCATTTCACAAATTTTCATTAGTACTTTTATTGTATATCAGTTCTAAATATTTAGTAATTTCCACTGTGGTTGTCTTTTAATACATGAGTTATTTAGGACATTTTAATGTTTTCAAACATATGTTAGTATTATTTTTATTTTAAATATAATTGCACTGTGATCAGAGAATATCATTTCTATGGCATCAGTCCTGGGAAATGTAAGACTTCTGAATATAGAATGTGGTACATTTTTATAACTGTTTTATGTGTCTGGAAAGAATGCCGACTCTATACTTATGGGTTCATAATAAGATGTTACACGTTAATTTCTTTAAAATTTTCTGTATCCTTACTAATTATTTTTCTGTTTTTCAAATTTCTGATAGAGTGGTTTTTTCAGTTCCTCTTTGTTTTTGCTCAGTTTTCTTTTACTTTATATATAACTAGGCCACATCATTAAGTACATGAACATTTACTGCTGTTACATCTTCTTGCTAGAGTCTTCTTTTATTATTTTTGTTGTGTCCCTTATCCATATTACAAGCTTTTGCTGTGAGTTCCATTTTGTCTGATATTAATCATTTCTTTTGGTCACATGGTATGTCTTTTTTCATATCCTTATTTTCAATCTTTCTATGTGGTTTTGTTTAGGTGTGCTTCTTGTAAGGAGTAGGTAGCTAGATTATTTTTATTTTTTTATATCATTGTAAAAATCTGTCTTTTTAATAGGTGACTTTAGTTAATTTACCTTTTTGTAAAGGTAAATATTTATATATTTAACCTATTTCAACCAACAACCAT
Source organism: Kogia breviceps (assembly GCF_026419965.1). Taxonomy (NCBI): domain Eukaryota; kingdom Metazoa; phylum Chordata; class Mammalia; order Artiodactyla; family Physeteridae; genus Kogia; species Kogia breviceps. The sequence continues at coordinate 80,688,477 of NC_081320.1, read as the reverse complement.
CATTATCTCTTTGATATTTTACAATTTTCTTTCTTTTATTTTTTCCCCTTACCTTCTACTAGATAGATACTATACTATATCATATATAGTATAGATACCATATACACTATAGCATATATAGTATATGCTATGCATATTTCATTAACTTTATCCTCACCTCAATTAGAAGCTATAGATTATCTTTCTATTCTTTGAAACAGTCTTAAAATTTTACATACATACTTAACAATAATTTATTTTTAAGAGAAACTAAATTGAATTCTTTTCTGTTTCTATCCTTCTCCCCAAAACAACATGGAACTTATCATGCTTAAAGTACCCATTGAACACCACTTCTAATTTTGTTTTACTTTTTTTAGAGTTTTAGTTTTACCTTTTGAAATATCCTAAAAAATTTCTTGTAATCAATGATTAATTATAATATTTTAAAATTTACCAACTTTTTTTTTTTGCGGAACATGGGCCTCTCACTGTTGTGACCTCTCCCGTTGTGGAGCACAGGCTCCAGATGCACAGGCTCAGCGGCCATGGCTCACGGGCCCAGCCGCTCAATGGCATGTGGGATCTTCCTGGACCGGGGTATGAACTCGTGTCCCCTGCATTGGCAGGCGGACTCTCAACCACTGCGCCACCAGGGAAGCCCTACCAACATATTTTAATCATTTCTGTGCTACTGTTTCTTCTATCCCATACCTTGCCTCCAGATTTATTTTCCTTTTTGATGAAATACATCCTTTAATATTCTTTTCATGAGAGTCTACGGACTGTAAAGTTTCTTAGTCCTAATAATTCTGAAAATGTCTTAGTTTTGACCCTATTCCTTAATGATACTTTAGATGACTTTAAAGTTCTAAGTTGACTGAATATCCAACACAATTCTGAGAAAGAAGAACAGAGTTGGAGGAATCACTCTCCCTGATTTCAGATTACTAAGCTAAAGTCATCAAAACAGTATGGTACTAACACAAAAACAGACACATAGATCAAAGGAACAGGATAGAGAGCCCAGAAATAAACCCATGCACTTATGATCAATTAATCTATGACAAAGAAGGCAAGAATATACAATGGAGAAACAATTGGTGCTGGGAAAGCTGGACAGTTACAAGAAAGAAATTAGAACATTCTTCTAAACCCATATACAAAAATGAATTAAAGACCTAAATGTAAGGCCAGACACTACAAAACTCTTAGAGGAAAACAGAGGCAGAACAGTCTATGACATAAATCACAGCAAGATCCTTTTTGATCCACCTCCTAGAGAAATGGAAATAAAAACAAAAATAAACAAATGGGACCTAATGAAACTTAAAAGCTTTTGCATAGCAAGGGAAACCAAAAGCAATACGAAAAGACAACCCTCAGAATGGGAGAAAATATTTGCAAATGAAGCAACTGACAAAGGATTAATCTCCAAAATTTACAAGCAGCTCATGCAGCTCAATGTCAAAAAACCAAACAAACCAATCCAAAAATGGGCAGAAGACCTAAATAGACATTTCTCCAAAGAAGATATACAGATTGCCAACAAACACATGAAAGGATGCTCAACATCATTAATCATTAGAGAAATGCAAATCAAAACTACAATGAGGTATCACCTCACACTGGACAGAATGACCATTATCAAAAAATCTACAAACAATAAATGCTGGAGAGGGTGTGGAGAAAAGGGAACCCTCTTGCACTGTTGGTGGGAATGTAAATTGTTACAGCCACTATGGAGAACAGTATGGAGGTTCCTTAAAAAACTAAAAATAGAACTACCATATGACCCAGCAATCCCACTACTGGGCATATACCCTGGGAAAACCATAATTCAAAAAAGTCATGTACAACAATGTTCATTGCAGCTCTATTTACAATAGCCAGGACATGGAAGCAACCTAAGTGTCTATCGACAGATGAATGGATAAAGAAGATGTGGCATATAGATACAATGTAATATTACTCAGCCATAAAAGGAAACAAAATTGAGTTATTTGTCGTGAGGTGGATGGACCTAGAGTCTGTCATACAGAGTGAAGTAAGTCAGAAAGAGAAAAACAAATACTGAATGCTAACGCATATATATGGAATCTAAGAAAAAAACAATGGTTCTGAAGAACCTAGGGACAGGACAAGAATAAAGACGCAGATGTAGAGAATGGACTTGAGGACACGGGGAGGGGGAAGGGTGAGCTGGGACGAAGTGAGAGAGTGGCATGGACTTATACACACTACCAAATGTAAAATAGCTAGTGGGAAGCAGCCACATAGCACAGGGAGATCAGCTTGGTGCTTTGTGACCACCTAGAGGGGTGGGATAGGGAGGGTGGGAGGGAGATGCAAGAGAGAGGAGATATGGGGATATATGTATATGTATAGCTGATTCACTTTGTTATAAAACAGAAACTAACACACCATTGTAAAGCAATTATACTCCAATAAAGATGTTAAAAAAAAAAAAAACCAAATTGGATTAAAGACCTAAATGTAAGACCAGATACTATAAAACTCCTAGAGGAAAATGGAGGCAGAACACTCTTTGACATAAATCGCAGGAATATTTTTTGGATCCATCTCCTAAAGTAAAAGAAACAAAAGCAAAAATAAACAAATGGAACCTAATTAAACTTAAAAGCTTTTGTACAGCAAAGGAAACCATCAACAAAACAAAAAGACAACCTACTCAATGGGAGAAAATATTCAGAAATGATGTGACTATAAGTAGAAACAACAATTGCTTTCAAGCTTATTGCAATTTGTTAAAAAAAAAAAGAAATGATATGACAGATAAGAGATTAATATCCAACATATCTAAACAGCTTATACAACGCAACATCAAAGAAACAAACAGCCCAATTAAAAAAATTGACAGAAGTACTGAATAGACATTTTTCAAAAGAGGAAATGCACATGGCCAACAGGCACATGAAAAGATGCTCGACATTGCTATTCATCAGGGAAATTCAATTCACAACCACAGTGAGATATCACCTCACACCTGTCAGAATGGTTATCATCAAAAAACACAAATAACAAATGTTAGAGAGGATGTGGAGAAAAGGAAACCCTCATACACCATTGGTACGAATGTAAGTTGGTGCAGCCACTATAGAAAATGTATGGATGTTTCCCAAAAAAGAAAAAAAATAGAACTACCATATGATCCAGCAATTCCACTCCCAGGCATATATCTGAAGAAAACAAAAACACTATTTCAAAAAGATACATGCACCCCAATGTTCCTAGCAGCATTATTTACAATTGCCAATATATAAAAGCAACCTAAGTGTCCATCAACAGATGAATGGATAAAGAAGATGTAGTATATACACACAATGGAATACTACTCAGCCATAAAAAGAACAAAATTTTGCCATTTGCAGCAATGTGGATGGACCTGGAGGGCATTATGCTAAGTGAAGTCAGACAGACAAAGACAAATACTGTATGATATCGCTTATATGTAGAATCTAAAAAATACAACAAACTAGTGAATATAACAAAAAAGAAGCATATTCACAGATAGAGAGAACAAACTAGTGGTTACCAGTTGGGGGGGGAGGGGCAACATAGGGGTGGGGAAGTAGAAGGCACAACCTACTGGGTATAAGATAGGCTCAAGGATGTATTGTACAACACAGGGAATATAGCCAACATTTTGTAATAACTGTAAATGGAAAGTAACCTTTTAAACTTGTATAAAAAATTTTAAAGAAAAAAAATTCTAGGTTGACAGCTTTCCTTCAGCAATTTGAAGATATTATCAGACTACTGTTTTCTGGTATCTTTTGCTGCTAATGAGAAGTTTGACATTCTCATTATAGCTAATCCCTTTAAAAAATATTCCACTTGGGCAATGTATACAAATACCAAATCATTATGTTAGATATCCAAAACTAATATAATATATCAATTATACCTCAAATAAAAATATTCTACTAGTTTTTTAAGGTTTTTCTCTTTATTATCCTTGATATATACATATAATTAAAGAATATATATATATATATTCCTTAATTCTGCTGCATACTTGAACTTTTTATCTAAATAATTCTGTCTTTCTTCACATCTGGAAAATTCTCACATTACTTCCCCAAGTATTGATTCTCCTCTATCCCTTCTACTCTCTCCTGCACCTGACTATGTAAGACCCTCTCTATCTTCCACGTCTTCAATTGCTTTTTTTAAAAACTGAGAATGTCTCTTTGTCTCTCTCTGCTGCATTCTGGGTGAATCCTTGAGTATAATCATAAACTCCACTAATTTTCCATTTGAACAAGACCATTCCAGAGTTCATCTCATCTAGTAAGCTGTTAAATTTTACTTAAAATTTTATTTTTAATGACTATCTTTTTATTTCTTTTATAATTGGTTCCTTTTCATATCTCCCTGTTCTGATTTCATGTCAGCCTGCTTTTGTTTCATAACGTTAGTTTCCTAACTTTTTAAACAGAAGTTTCCTTTATGTATCCATTTGAGTATATAATAAATGTACTTCTTTTAAAACCAATTCAGACTGGTACTTAAGTTTCTTTTAATCTGAAGAGCATTCATATCCTGATCATTGATTTTAGCCTTTCTTCTTGACATGTTTTTACACTTTCGGATTTTGTACTTGAAGGCTAGGCTCATTTTGAGTGATTTGTTTGTTTACATGTCCTCCTCTTCCCAGCCAGGCTTACCCCTCCTTGTGTAGTTGTTTGTGTGGCACTTGAAACTCTCTCAAGGCCAGAATCAGATCCAATCACTGGCAATTTGCTTCAGTTCCAGGTCACAAGACATTCCCCATAGGACTACGGCTTGCTAAAAACACTAGCCTAAGCTCCCTGTATGACTGGGGGAGCTTATCCCATTGTCAACCCTGGCTAAAGCACTGACCACTGAGTTCTCATCTTGGTGGTCACCCTTAGAACTACTTACAAGTAGGGGCCAAATTCCTAGCTGAATGGACTGCTTCTCTACCCAGAGCCCTGGAGGCCTGCAGCTTGATCTAGTCACTATTTTCCACTTCTGTTCTGGATTTGAGAGATGGTGTCTGTACTTTTGAGCTCAGTTATGTTATTCCATACCTATCATTCTGATATATTTAGAGGAAGGGAGTGCAAAATACATGATCTTCCTCAAAGTCTAGACTTGCAGAGAAAGGCCCAGGCATTGCCAGAAGGTTAATGGGAGTCTTGTTTTCTTGGAGGGTTGGAGTCAGTATATATTAGATTATCTCCTACCTTTTAGAATATAAGTACCAGAAGGACAAGGTCCGTGGTCCTCTATCATTCCATGCATTTCCAGGACCCAGGAGACTGGCATGAAATGAGTGCTTCACAAATGCTATTGGAAAAAAACGAAATAAGCTTCTCTGGACATTTTTCTGAAGCTTTCTCATAATGTTGTTAGACTTAAATTCAAACATCTATCCCCTGGACCATAACTTCAGTGTTGCACATAAAGTCAGCACATTTTTAAGATCAATGATGTCTTGAAGTCATCCATTAACTACAAAAGTCAGAGCTGCTTAAGAGAGATATGAGCATGTCCTGTTTTATCACAAAGGAACAACATGGAAAAATATTCCCTGATAAATATCCTACCAGTAAATTAAAAACAATAAGCAAATACCTTCAAATTGCTTTCACAGTGTGTTTTGTATGTTTTTCTCTTTGAATATTATTTATGTGGGATAATTTACTGATATTGTTGTTACCCCAAATTATATACCAAACAAAATTAAAAGTACTACACAGGAGGAAATAATGAATAGTAGCATTTAATTAAAACCAAAGTGAGTACAATCAATGCCCGTCAAATACAATAATGAGCTTAATTTAATTTTCATTTAATGGAAAAAAATGAAGCTTAAATCAACTGCCTATGGAATTAAAGGACAGCAATTTCAAAAATGCAAGTTTTTCTAAAGTAGAGTCTTAAGAGAAAAATAATGACCCCAAACAATGCCAACTAACAGGTCCATACACATTTTCCAGAAGAGTTAGAGGGGACCACTGTTAGCAGGACTACACATTTCCAGATTCTGGAAAGTAGAATTAATTAAAAAGCAACTCTAGGGCTTCCCTGGTGGCGCAGTGGTTGAGAGTCCGCCTGCTGATGCAGGGGACACGGGTTCGTGCCCCGGTCTGGGAGGATCCCACGTGCCGCAGAGCGGCTGGGCCCGTGAGCCATGGCTGCTGAGCCTGCGCGTCCGGAGCCTGTGCTCCGCGGTGGGAGAGGCCACAGCAGTGAGAGGCCCGCGTACCGCTAAAAAAAAAAAAAAAAAAGCAACTCTAACTTCCTGAACTCTGGAGTCATCAAAAAAGTAGACAAAAATTGGATTTCTAAGGATTGCCAGTTTGGGATCATGACCCAAAAGGGACTGAGATAAACAGAGTAGCATGTGGGGGAGCTTGAACGGAGGCTTCCCATCAGCTCTCTGCTGCATGTGGAACAGCAGCCGAGCATGGGGTGGGAGGGAACTGCTGAGCCCCCAGACAGTTGTCTGTGGCTCTGACTGAATCTGAAGCTGAGGGAATAGGATTCAGGTTAGATGATAAGATGGCACTGTTCTTCCAAGTCCCAGCGTGGCTATGGGGGAAAGGTGGTTGCATCTGATTAGAATTGTGCTACTTATGAACTCCAACATCAGCTGAAGAAAGGACTCTACTTGAGATGGTTAATCCACGAAAATGTGAAATGGGAGGCAACATGGTACAGTGTTCAGTGCACCAGATGCAAGGTTGGAAGTCCTGTCTCTGTAGTTAACAGTCCTGTGACCTTGGGCAGCTCACTTAACCTCTCTGAAGCTGTTTCCTAATCTGTAAAATGGGGTTAATGGTAGATGATTCAGGAGATGGGGAGACATTACTCCATGTCACCTTACTAGGTATTAAACATTATTTCATTGAATTTCCTGCTCATTGACTGATCTGTCATTTTATGAGACAGAATCAGAGTCATAGACAGGGCCAGACCCAGCACTGACAGCTTGTGTGTCTGACCCCCTCCCCGCAGGCCTCATGTTATCCTGTGCTTATTCCTGGATCTCAGTCCACATTCAAAGGCAAGAGGGACCCAGTGTGGTTGGAGTTATTTTGGTCTTCTCTGCTCAGCATATTTTATTAGACTGTTATTTTTGTTTCTATTGGACTCTTCCATAATGGTTATGCACACATGCATGCATACATAGACACACCAACAGCCTTCGACATTCTGCCTGCCCTACTTAGACTCTGGCTTCATAGCAGCAGGGATCAACTCATATTCAGGTCTAGGTAATCCCAGGACTGTTCTCTGCACAAAAAGGTGCTATTAATATATGCCTATGTAAATGATTAAACTTTTTGCATTCTTTTAGTTTTGTAGGCTGCTTTTAGGGCAGCTGACAAGTTCCTGTTATTTACTCTTTGATAACCTGTCACCATGCTCTACCAGGTGCCTACTTCCTATTATATACGTTGTGTTTCATCACGCTGTTATATTCAGCAGAATGCTGGGGTCACTTCCTAAACTGATACTCAAACACTGGTGACTCACCATCTCTCCTAAACATCTAATTAATCTCAGCAGCTCTGGAGCAGAGCAGCACAAGTTCAGGGGAGGTCAAGCAGTTCCCGCAGCATGACTGATCGCATTGGAGCTGTAGGGTTGGTTTAGATCGGACAATATTGCTAAGAATCCAGATAGCCTTCATGGTCATGTTTAATAAATTACACAGAGGTTGGTTGAAAAAGCAAAGAATGGAAAAAAATGACATCTAACATTCTTTTCCTTATAATTTACTCATGATCTCTACCTCTAACTTAGTAATGACAGTCTATGGGGAGAACATCAGTGGAGATCCAGTGGAGCCCTGTAACCATGGTGTATCTTTAAACGGAGATGAGAACATTAGAGGTGTGAATATCAGGTAGACTTAGCAGGGAAGAGAAGCTAGTTGAGCACTTTTGATCAAGACTGGTCCTCCTCCACCTGGGAAAGCTGTGGTCTTTGTCCAAGCCCATGACTTTGGTTTCATGGAGCAAAGGAGAGGGATGTCATTTTATTAGCCCCAACTCAACACCAATGATCACTGGGATCACTGGAGTAGTGAATGGGGTTACAAACTCTGAGAAGAAAGCAAAGGACTAAAAGCTTGCCAAAGGAGAATTCACAACCAGTCATCTTCAGGATAAAAAAAAAACAAACTCCACTTAAAGAAGAATTAGAGACGAACTGTGAACTAGAGCAGAACTACGCAAATGAATATGCAAAGGAGAGGAAAAGAGACCACAATTATTTATTTATATCTTCATATCTCCTATTAGTCTGTACGTTTCTCAAAACAAGGTCTGAATCTTAGTTTTTTCCCTTTTGTATCCCTAAGGCTTGGCATAATACATAGCACTTAATAGATGCTCAATAAATGATTAATTGAGCTAAATATTCCACAAGCACAAGTACTTCCAAAGATGTTATATTAATCTTTGGGGCTTGATCCTGCCCCAAATCACAAAGCATGACAAATGAGTTATCTGGGGCATAATAGGGTGTGTGAACTCCAGAAGGATGGGTTAACTGAAGCAGGCAGAACCTGGGCCCCAGAAGCTTATTCCAAAATGAGGAGTTGTCTCAGGTGCTGAGCCTGGCAAAGGCCCAGAATCTGGAATCTGAAGGACATGACAATAGGTATTGCTGGTTATGCAGGTGTTCTGAAGAGGACGTGGCCCCATAGAGGGGAGAAACATGTTAAAAAGACCAATAGCAGGCAATGCTCATAAAATGCAGGAAGGTTGGAATTCTAGGAGGCAACAGGGACTCAGTCATTGCACTATCCAGACTAGGACTCCAAACCCTAGCATGAGGGCAGGCACTTGTCTAACAGGGGCTAGGGCATGAGTCAAGGAGTCATGTACCATGGAACAAAGCAGAAGCCATGTATCATTCCTGAGGACAAGGGACAAGGGGGTAGAGCTGGCCAGGCTGTGAGTATGACTTGATGTTGAATGCCAGAATATTCAGTGTTTCTTGAAGTGCCCCTGCCTAAATCAGAATTGGAGCTAGAGGCAAGGGAAGGGCTGAGCTTACAATCAGTAGGGTCACAAGACCTTGGCCATGGGCAGAGGAGGGGCTAGAGCTCAGCATGGCCTGGCTAGCAGAGTCAGATGGTGTATTCCTGTGTTGCTCTGAATCATTTGCCAGCACTCCAGTGCCCTGAAATTGTTCATGTGTCGGGTCAATATGGGGAAGAAACATTTAATACCTATCATGTACTAGGCCGGGGTTCTCACAGTGTGGTCCATGGCAGCATCAGCCTTACCTGAGGGCTCACCCCAGGCCTACTGAGTCAGAAACTTGGGGGTAGGAGACAACAGTTTGTGTTTTAACAAGGCCTTCAGGTGATTTCAACACAGTTCAAGTTGGAGAACCACTGTAGTAGACACCATCTAAGTCAATGTTCTTCCCTTTTCATGTGTGTCACAGACCCCTTTGGCAGTCTGGTGAAGCCTGTGGACCCCTTCTTAGAGTAATATTTCCAAACACATAAAATAAAATACATAGAACTACAAAGGAAACCAATTAAAGTGAAATATAGTTATCAATATATAAAAAAGTTATGATATAGTAATTTGTATGCTTCTTTATTAACACATTTAATAACAGTATCTCAGCAGATCTAATAACGTCTGTCCATTTGAAGTAGTGATGAGCTTAAATACTCATCAGTATTTCATGATGTCTGCAACAGCTGTAATGAGATTTGTATTTGTGGCAAAATCACATATACTACTACAGTAGCAGATTTATTTCCTACATTCACAATTGCAGAAATGCTAAATTTCTGCCACAAGTTCTAACCATAAAGATGTAATTTTTTTCCCCCTCCAAGTTCATAGGCCTTTCCATTCTATCCACAGTCCTCTAAGGATCCATGCGCCCAGGATTACAACTTCTGTTTATTAAGTACTTAATAAATATCATCTTATTTTATTCTTTGAACAATCTTATTCTTAATATTCCCATTTTATGGGTGAGGAAATTGAGGCTCAGAGAACTGAAGAAATATATCCAATGTCTTACACAGCTAGTAAGATACGGAGTGCAGTTTCAAAGCCCCTGTGGAATGCGCTTTTCTTTGCTTCTCCCCAATGCCCAGAATGGGGTGGGTCCACAGTATGTGCTCAATAAGTATTCACTGAATGAATGAATGAATGAATGAACGAATGAACTGAACTGGACTGACTGAAAGCCAAGCCTGCCTACCTCAAAAGTCCACACTCTTTCTACTCCCCATCCACCCTATGCTATGCATCCACTATTAAAAGGGGACATTTCTTCATATTTACCCAGGAGGCAGGAAAAGGTAAGTTCAGTTCTCTAATATGCTAGACCCAAAGGCTGAGCTTTGATTCTAAAATTCATGTTAAATACACAGTTCGTGCGTGAGCGACATTACACCATCAAAACTGGAATACAATTCAACAAAGTGAGGAGAGGAGCATCTCAGCAAGGAACATGAGTCCCTCTGGTTTCTCTTGGGAGCAGCTGAGCTTGTTTATGAAACAGGTTGTTACTTTTACTCAACATGTGTTCTTTTTAACTGACAAATTAGTTGGAGCCAGAAGGAGAGGAGACTGGGAGGGGATGTGGAGGACCCAGGACCTGGGAGAAACAGGAACCAAGGAAAAGAAACACAGAGAAGGCCACCTTCTCATCTGAGCAAACAAAATTTTTCTCAGGCACTTTTCATAGATGCCTAATGCTCTTAACTAACCACACTTAATTTAATTACCTTAAAGGTGAACTGGATGCTGAAAATTCATTTACATAACAGCAACTAAACCCTTAAGAGCAAATGTATAGGCTGTAGGATTAATCTAGCAGGATTCATCAAAAGCTAATAATGAAAAATATCACCCTTGGCTTGACTGGAAGAATGCGTCATGGTTTCCATTCCAAATTACAGTATTGCGGGATCTGTTTTAACACTCAATCATATTAATCGGCAACACTATAGTTAATGTGTTTTGTAATCCCTTCCTTCTAAATCAGAAATTAACTTATCTTTAGGCTGTGTCTTCTTTCCCCAACCCATCAGCAACACTGTCACCCTTGCTACAAGTGTGTATTGAGTGTTTTTTCCATGGAAGACATGAGGCTCTCTACTCCTCAGGCACATGGACAAATAAAACAGTCCCCGCCCTCGAGGAGAGAAGAGACAACGGTGTGAGTCCTTGGTTCAGGTCAGAGTGGCTTAAAAAGAGTGGAAGAAGGCATTAAGGATGGGAAGAAAGAATCAGGACCTTAGGGTGAGACTCTGAATTGGCCTGGACTGGGCCCTATTCAGTTCTGGCTTCTCCAGGGCCTGGCTCTGTGTCTGGCACAAAGTGGGGCTTAGCAAAAACTTGTTGATTTCATTTTGGTCCAGTGGTTCTGCTAACAAGAATGAAACCGAGAGAAATGCCTTGTGTTCATAAAGGTTCTTAAAGGTGATTTCTGAGGCTGCATGTGATATCAAGGGTGTGGCTGTCTAAGTCATGCAGGTAACTCAAGGCTGTCTTGGTTACACAGATACCTGTTGCAGATTAGATGTAGGTAAGTGTTCCAAATTAAAAAAAATCAGGTTCATAGTGGGAATACTGGCATAGATCCTTGGCCAAATTTTAATCTAACCAGATGGTTTGGGAGCATTTAGAAAAGAATGCAGGGATCACTGGAAAGCTACTACGGGTAAATTCAGAATCAGGCATGCAAACCAATCTCGTTTTCTCTGCTGTTAGGCTTGGTACAGGTGGGGAAGTAATGCAGTAGAGAACATGCATCTCATTTCAGCTTTTGATGAAATCTCTCCTGCTACCCTTTCAAGTAATAAGATAGATGTGGATTAGTTGATAACAGTATTAAGTGGATTTACAGTTACTTGAGCTTCAACAGCAAAGGAGCGTGGATTAATGTCTCTCTGCCCTCTGCCCTGTCCTATTAGAGGTTTTTATCCAATGCTGGGATGAAGACCGGAAGGCTGGCTGATCAGATTTTCATATGGTTCCACCTGGGTAGCTCACGCCTGTGATTCTGGCATTTCCAGTTGCCTCAGGGAGTCCTCTGGCCGAGGCCCTGGTCTCTCCTCATTCTTAAATTCTGTCCCCCAACCCAGCCAAGGCCAAAGTCATATTATATCAGAGGATGTTTTCTCCAGTCGTCCCATAACAGAATGAGCTGTCCTTCTAGGAGGTCCCTGCATCAGTGACAGGTTGACCAAGATGATCTCTGAAGCTTTCCTGTCTTCCCCTTTTTCTTTCATTATCTGAGGGAGCAGTGTGTAGTGAAAAGAATATTTGCTTTCAAAACAGAACTGACTTCACTTTTTACTCTTTTGGCAAACCTCAGTTTCCTCATCTGTACAATGGGAATGATAATTCCTACCTTACAAGGTTGTGGGAGGATTAAGTCACATGGACTCTCTGAAGCACAAAGCACAGAGTAGGCCCTCAATAATGTTAGCTACCCCCTGTCTTCCAGCACCCAGGTCTAGGACTTGCATGCGGTGAAGAGGCTGAACAAGGCTCCCTGAGAAGTGCCCTGCAGAGCCCTTGGGGCTTGGTTAGTGATACCTTCCGCAGAATCCCTCGTTGCAAGGCCATCACTACCAGGATAACATGTCCCCAAACACGGTGAAGTAGCAGGTTCTTCCTACCCTTGAAGGTCTTTGCAGAGCACAGGGGAGACATCGGGGTGAGTGCAGAGAAATAACGTTGAGTCTCCCGCTAACTTGGCAGGTAGGCAGGCTGCTCAGTGTCTGGGGCAATTGCCCCAGTGCCCTCAAATGAGCAACAAGAAGCAGAATCCCCAACTTGATGGGTCTGGGGAGGGTTAGTTGAGATAAGGAATGTGAGATTGTCTGGATCAGAGCCTGACACCCAGAAAGTGCTGAATAAATGGCAGGTTTTATAATTATTTGTAATATTAGTATCAAGAACAGCCTAAGCCTTTAGGTCTTCAGATCTGGTATTAGTCCACTTCAGGGGGTCTGTTAATGGAGAGGGAGAGTGCAGGTAAGACAACTTGGGCAGAAGCTGTGGGAAAATCGTGATGAGAGGTGAATGCTAAGATTGCAGAAAGCTTGAAACAAAGGATATTTAGAAGGCCCACAAAGTTTGGGGCTCTGAGATCTTTTAAGATCTGAAAGTTTTTAAACCAGCGACCTTTCCCACACTCACGAGAACTGCCACACTGGAGTGAGGCATTGAGTCCTAAAGGGGGCTGGTGGGGAAGCAGGGGTTGGGCATGGCTCCCACACAGGCTCTGTCCCGTCCAGGTGGGTATCTGACAGGCCCTTCTGCAGCTCATGGAACCCACCCTGCAATAGAAAGGGGCAGGTTGAACTAGCTGCTTCCTCGAGTCCTTCCCAGACTTAAAAGCATGGGATTCCAGGTCTGCCCAGCCTTGTGACACAGCATAACAATGGACCTTTTGGGTGCCTCAATGATTCTGCCTCAAGGCTGGAATCTCAGAATTGACTCACTACCTGGTAAATTCCATGTTACTGTGAGAAGCTTAAAGTTTACTTTAGAGATGGTCTGTGCATGTGCGTGTGTGTGTATGTGTAGCGAGTCATAGTTCTTTGCCGTTAGACCTCAGTTGGGGCTATTTCCTTTCTTTCATGTATTTGTTCATTCTGTAAATGCATTCTGCTCACCTACCATGGCAGACTCCATGCTTTATGTCATGTTCCCCTAAGTTGCCAGCACATTCTCTACTCAAAAAAAAAAAAAGTTCTAACATGTTTCCATTTGGCATGCTTTAAGAGGATAGGGTGTTTGATGTACAATGAGTATGTTCACATTGGATGGACTCAGGGAGGGTGCTGGGTATCTCCTGCCCACCCCCGGATTCCCTCTCTGCCCTTCTCCTCCCTGCTTTTTGCTGCAGGAGGCTGAGCTGCGTGGAGTACATCCCCAGCTCCTTCGCTTTCTGTCTTCTAGTTGGGTTTGGCCAATGGGGAGCATCACTGGAGATTAGAGGGAGGAAGGAAAGTAGCACTGGGGGATCTACTTCTCTATTTCCTTTGCTGTGGCATGCCAGTCTGTCCCTCAGTAAAGGTCACTGCCTTTCTCAAGGCAGCCTTCTCTCCACAGCTCTCTCCCTCTGGATTCTGGTAACTGTCCTCCACTTTCCCTTCAGGACTGGGGCAGCAATGGCCTGTGGTTACTGGCCCTGGGCTACTGCTCTATCCCTGGTGGTTCCCTTCCCCTGCCCACACTTTTAAAAAGAATCTTCTCTCTTAAATGCACCTCAAATTATCTATTGAATATATCATCTCTTTCCCTCCTGCCACCTTGAATGATAATCTATTCCCACCTTCTCATTTTTATAGAGGAGGAAACTCAGGAGGTGACTTGCTCAAGGTCACTCAATTACAGAAAGCCAGGACTCAAATGGAAGAAGCCCAGGATGAATATATAGAAAGTTGACCCAGATTTTCCTGTTTTCTTATGTTTAGTCTTTTTTTTTTTTTTCCTCAGTCCCTGGAAAATGCTGTCAGGAGGATTCACAGTGTAATTAATTATTCTGGCACATCCCGTGACTGGAGCTATGATTTAGCAAGTCTACTCAAGATGCTGATGAATCAAATAATGAAATGCACATTTCAGTTTCAGTTAAGAGAATCCAAACCTAGTTGAGGAAAGGAGTACAACCTCACATGCCTTTTTTAAAAGAGGGAAGCTTTATATAACTTCTGCTCTGAGATCCACGCCCCAGTCCACGCCCCACAACTGATGATGGTTCCTTGTTCAGGAATCTACTATAGTTTCACATGTAGGGATCAAACGAAATAACCTATCTGAAGTATTTTTAAAAGTGTAACATGCTTCGCAAAATGCAAAACTTTATAGGTACTTAACCTATAAACATCTGATTTAAGGAGAGCATATGCATATAAACAGCCCTTTTCACCTCACATCAGATCCAAGCTCTTTAGGCAAAATTTTAAGGCCCTCTAAAACCTTACTGCCTTTCCTCTACAACTGCCTCACTTTTTCATTAAGGCAGTGTGGGGTAGTGGAACCACTATAGATCATCTCGATTCAAATCCTGGTTCAGGGTCATCAATGTACAGTTGTGCAGGCTGTGTCCCGCACAAGGATGCCACATCTAAGGCATTCACACCACAGATACTATAGATCTTTATTTCTTTTTAAGGACAACTTTCCAGGAGGTGGTAGTAGAGGGGCTTGCTCTGTTAAAGTTGTTATAGTATTACAATTTTACAACAGATGAAGGGAAAATGTCTTGAAAAAGGGATGCCTTTTCCTAATATTACCCTTCCCTAGCTTCACAAAAAGCAACTATATGAGTTTATGAACGTTCTTTAACTTAACCCTGGTTTCCTAATCTAATCAGTGGGCATCTCTTAGAATAGAGATGGCAAATACACCTGTGGATACCACATCACTCTCTGCCCACGGCAGATCCCACAGCCTATCGGGACTCCCTTTCTCACCAAGCCTGGATGCCACCCACATGATGCCCCAAGCAACTACTAACAGCCAGTTGGGGTTGGTGTGTTGGCTGACGCCCATTTGCCATCACTGCGTGAGAGGGAAGTTGTAAGGATCTCAGGATGATGAACCCACAGGGCCTGGAATATGGTGATGACTGTGGTTAGAGGAGAACACAAAACTTCCACCAGAGCTCTGGGCATGTTGTCTACAGCTTGGCATACCATTCCCTCTATTGGCAATACCTGGTGCCCGCCTCTCCACCAACATATGCTCTGCCTCAAACATTGACTGAATATGAACAAAGCCTTGGTCTGTGTCAAACTCTGTGCTTGTAACCCAGAGTGACCTGGTCTCCCAGCTCTATGCATGTCCCCACCAACCTCAGCTCATTCGGGCCCCTCTTCTCCTCTGTCAGCTCCGCACAGACCCATGCTCTGTTGCTCACTACCAATCAGCACTTGGCAGTGACTTGCAAGTCTTCGTAAAACTAATTGTAACTCCTTTATGTGTCTAGGCCCTATATTCCCACTGAGAAGGCAAATCCCTTGAAAACAATCTTTTTCTTCCATTTAGGTTCAATACTCTGCTCTCATGGGAACTCCACAAACCATATTGTTTGGGTCATGTAGGGTGCCCTGACAAATAAAGCATGAACATTTTTTATAACTAGTCCCTGGTCACCTTTTTCATCTGAGGCTAAGAAGATGAATATACATAGTCATAAAATGATTATTACTCTCCTGGTCCAGAAAGTAAGTTTAAATTTTTTCTCTCTTCTTAAGTCCAAAAAACACAGAACTAATTGACAGCGCCTGAGATCTTTATAATAGTATCACTTATAATAAGTAATAATAGTATAAGTCAAAATATAATTTCTTTATGGCATTACTATTAGTTTCTTTAGCATTCATTTATCTTTCCCCCCTTCTCATTTGGCCAAATGCATTTCAGTAAGTGCATACAGGAGCTAAGAGGATGACAAAGTGTTATGGGTTTCAGTATTTATTCTCTGCTCTCCTAATATTGCAGCTGTATTCCTTCCAGATTAGATGGCATTTTGACTGTGGGTGATGGGATTAATGTCCAAATATCGTTTGGAAAGTGGAATGGGAGCCATGGTGACTGGGTTGAGGGGGTGCGGAGGAGGAGATATCCACGAAGTGTTAAGCTACTTAGGCAAAGGAAATATTCATTGATATAAAATATGCAAAAATACAGAGGAGCTTTGAAGTGTGACACTTTTCAGAAATCCAAAGCAGGTAGAGTTGGAGTATGTGTGTGGAGGGCATACAAGATGTAGGGGAAATTACTGATGCTTTCTGGTTTCGGATTTCTTCGTCTGTAAAATGGGAGTGCTCACTTGCCCTCAATGACACTTCTGTTGTCACAAGAATCAAAATCAGTCGGAGTTGTGCAGGTTGGGGCCTGTGCTGAAGCATCCTGCTGAGGGGAGGAGGGGTTCCCAGTCCAGCCTGGCTCTGCTTGCCAAGCCTCAGCCTTTTGCTCATTTGTCTCCCAAGAGCTGGAGGGCTGTATCTAATTTGGAAGAAGGAGATTTTGTGCTCGCAGCTGCCTGGATTAAGTATGTAATGACATTCTTACTCAGCCAAGGGCTTCTACTTTTTTCTAATGAGTGTCTATCCTTCCCACCAATGGAGACAGTGTGGAGTTGGATCATCATAATTGAACACAGGCAGAAGTGGTGGCATGAAAAGACCAAGGAACAGATTCACAGCATCACAGCATTTTGAAGCTGAAAGATCACCTATTCTAAACACTCCCATTTTGCAGAAAAGGAGTCCAAGACTCAGAGTAGCTCCCCTCACCCTCAAGAAAAAAAAGAAAAGGCTTATTACTTAGGTTCATAAAACTGGCTAGTGGCAGCTGGAATGAGAACCCCGGTGTCCTGACTGGCCGGCTTGCACACAGGAGTCCTCCAGTCCCAAGACACATCCTTGTCAGCCCAGTTTTGTGGCACTTGAGAAGCCACCCACCGAGTACTGCTCTGGACCTCCTTCGCAGAGCTCCTCTCCATCAGGCTGGGGGCTCACTAGTTTCACGGACACCTGGGGTGTGAACACTTTCTCACCACATCTCCCTGAGGCCTCCCTCTGGAATCCCCTCCCGTCCCTCTAGCCTGACTCCGCATCCAGCTTGTTCACAATTATTGCTCAAGCTATAAATTCCAAACTCCAGCACCTTCTCCTTTCAGCCCTCCTTTCTCCATGGGTGGCCTCAGCTTTTCCCACAGTGAACCTTCTTCAGTGGAAGTTGATTCCTGCCCCCAGCCCATTTCTTCCTGACTGACTGCCTGGGTCTTGTGCCCTCAGCTCCCATCCCCACCCAGTGGCGCCTCTGTCTTTCAACAAGCTCTTCCCCTTCCTGTCCTAGCCAGCCAAGTAAACTTTCTTCTTCACACCATCTTCCCTCCCTGGCGGTTGGTTTTCTCATTCATCTAACATTTGTTCCCACCTCATCACCCTGTCACCATCTCTGGGGACATTTCAACATCCCACAAATATGTGGACCAAATATTGGATGGTGTCCACTCCCTGTCAGCACCACTCACCTGGACGCTGCCATCCCACACAGCTGCTTGACCAGGACTTCAGGCTCCAAAGTTCCTTCTCTTTCTTCCAGAACCATCTCCTCAACCTCATCCTGAACTCTAGTCCCTGAGGTCACACCCTCCTAGCTCCTTTGGACCCTGATTTCCTTGCCATCCAGCCCAGACCTCGTGAAGGTCGGTTTTATCCATGCTCTTGCCCATCCTGGGGAGCCTGTCTCTCTGGGAAATGTTCCATGTGTTCTCTTCCTTCAGGCCACCAGCAGCTGAGCATCGTTGGGCTCCCCACACCCACAGGGGCTCTGATCTCAGCTGAATCCGCGCTGGTCCACATTCTCTACAACACCGTCTCCAAACTCTCCACTCTCCTCTGGCACGTTCGCCTCTTCTCACTGTCAGCACTCAGTCTTGCTTCCCACTTCCCTGAGGAGACAGGAGCCCTTCAGCTCCCTGTTCTCTGCCTTATTTCTTCCTGATACCTCCTCCATCTCCTTATCCTGCCTTCTTGTTTCAAAGGGAGAAGGAATCCCCCAAAGCATCCTTCCCAACCATTCCAGATCCTTCTAGAACATCTCTCCTTTTCTTTCAATCCCTGTGTCCCTTGCTAAATCTTTCTTCTCCCCTGTCCACTGATTCCTTCAAGTTTCTGCCATCATTCTCCTTCCTTTACTATCAAACTTCAATGTCTTATTCTCCATTCACTTGGTATTTAAACTTTTGCAGCCTCACGGCCAACACAATTCTCTGAAGAAGCTCTCCAAGGGGTTGCCTGTTACCTCTTACTTGTCAAATGCAAAGGCTTTGGTCAATGTCTGTCATGCTCTAAAAGGATCACCTTGGAACTCTCTGATCTTTCATTTCCATGTCCCTAAATGGCCCACTGCTCCTGCAAGTTCTGACCACACTTCCCTTGGCCTCCCTTCCTTGACCCGCTGGAGTGTGTCCTCAGCACAATTCTACGCCCTCTTCTTCCTACCTCCCTGGGAAAGCCCATATCCTCTCAGTGATTCCCTTCTCTATGGAACACTCCATTGCATCTCTGGCCCCAAGCTCTCTCTAGACATCCTGATAGACCTTTAAAATTTGTTGTTGTGGTGGTTAAACTATACACAACATAAAATTTCGCATCTTAATCATTTTTTAGTGTACAGTTCACTGGCATTAAGTACATTCACTTTGGTCTAGAACCATCACCACCATCTGTCTCCAGAACATTTTTCATCTTGCAAAACCCAAACTCTGCATCCGTTAAACAATAACTCGCCATTCCCTCCTACCTCCAGCCTCTGGCAACCATCATTCTACTTTCTGTCTCCATGAACTTGACCTCCCTAGGGTTCTCATATAAGTGGACTCATATAGTATTTGTACTTTTGTGACTGGCTTATTTCACTGAGCATAATGTCCTCAAGATTTGTCTAGGTTGTAGCATGTGTCAGAGTTTCCTTCCTTTTTAAGGCTGAATAATATTCCGTTGCACACATGTACCACATTTTATCCATTCATCTGTTGATGGGCACTTGACATTAACAGATTTTTAATGAGCTTTTCTGTGCCAGGCTCTGTGACAGGCACTGCTGTACACCAGAGCTTGCAGTCCATGTGGTGCCCTCATTATTGTGTATGAATTGCATATCCCCAAATGCAGGTCCCTCCAGTGTACAGACCATATCTGGTTTCTTTGGCAGCTTCAAACCCCTAACAGAGCTCTTGCAAGAGTCAGTGCTCAGTAAACATTTGTTCAGTGAGTGAATGAATGAACCCAATAGGCACTTGTGAATAGATCAGTTTTATAAATACCTACCTTGAAATCCTTCTCTTGAAGTTTCATCCCCAGAGAGTGTTTGCGGTAGAAGTTACCTCCAAACACAGCATGGATCACTCAAGTTTTTATTACTGAGAGGTTCTTGTTACTCCATAAATCTTGTGTTCCCCCAATGTAAATTGCCATTGATCAAGCAGAACAATGGTATGGGCATTCTTTTTATCAAGGGCCTAGTATTAAGACAGATTAACTTGAAGGGAATAACACCAGCCTGGGTATCTGCCCCATCCCTCATTCTTATTGTGATTAATGAGATGAGGCACATATTTTTTTCGATTCTGCCTGAAAAAATATTGAGTTTATGCCTCATCCCACAATGTTAAATATTGTCTTAGAATTACATTATCTCTTACACAGATGGATGGGCCTGGTGCTGTGTGTACTGCTGACAGCTTTCCTGAGGTGGAACCAGGATTGGTAAGGGAATTTTTCAGCCATGATTATAGCTGAAAAGCATGCAGAGACCTTCAGTAAAACTAGACTATACAGGTATGCAGTGAATCTAGAACCAAAGGGTTCATGCAAAGATGCAGCAGACCAAGAACCAAGTCAGTAGGAGGTAGACATGTCTTTATGGTGGGTGGCTAAGGCCATCTTGAAGAAGTAGAACCCTTTAAAAGATCATGTCTCCATATTTGTAACTTGAGCGCCTTAGCACTAAGAAAGGACTCAAATATTTTTGAAATGAATGAGTTTATATTTTTCAAACTGTTTTTGTATTTACTATTTTATTTTATTCTTAAACTAACCTTAGATAGGTAATGATTTATTATTCACAATTTACAGGTGAAGAAACTGAGACACAAAGTGGCATTATGAGTTACCCAATTACCAGGGGGCTGAGATTAGTAACCTGGCCTATTGAATTTACATGCAGGGACTGCTCTTCCACTTCATTCAGTCATCTTTTCAACAAATGTTTCTTGAGCAACTAATATGTTCCAGGTTCTGGACTTGATTGTGCATGAAGGTTGGGGAGATGGAGACATGCTCTATTTCCTCAGGGATATCAGAGTTTACAGAGGATATAGATAGGAAAATGAATCATTACAACCAAGTTGCCAAGAGCAAGTAGGAAAATGAATCATTACAACCAAGTTGCCAAGAGCAAGAATAGAGCCATGGGCACCACACTGTGGCCATGGAGGTCTGGGGGACTAACTTTGCTTCCTGAGGCTGCAAATGCTTTGGAGAACAGTTGATATTTCGATCAGAGGAGTTTTCTAGTTAGACATAGTAGATCAAGAATCCCAGCCCAGGGGCATGTGCAAAGGCACAGAGATGGAAAGCAGTGTGCATCTTCAGGGAATTCCAATCAGCACGGCTGGAATGTGGGTGTCATGGAGAGGAGTGGCAGAAAAGAAAGACTGAAGAAGCAGCAGGGGCTGGATTCATTCAGCATCCAGTGGACAAAATGTATAGAGGACCTACCACATGCTATGAACTGTGTTCGATGTGGTTGATCCAGTGGATATAATGAAAGAGAGAGGTCCTTGCCCTCATGGACCTTTCTTTCTATTGAGGGAGTTAGACAATCAACAAGAAGTCAAGTATGCTAATTAGTTACAGATTGTGAGTAGTGCTAAAATGAACTAAACAAGGTGGTGCAATAGAGAAAAACAGGTCACAGCAAGCATTCCACAGGTGGTGATGTTTCAGCTGAGACCTAAAGGATGAGCAGCAGATTATAGATCCAAGGAAAGGGTGTTCCATGCTGGGGGAGCAGGGAGTGCAAAGGGCCTGTGGTTGGTAGAGACAGATGCACAATGACTGTGGAGAATAGTATGAGAGGTAGTCAGATATGTGGGCAAAGCAAGGTCATACAGGGCTTTGGTCAAGATTTTATTCTAAGACCAATAAGAAGCCATTCAAATGTTTACAGTGAAATGACATAATTTGAATTATACTTTTGAAATTTATTTTCACTGCTATGTAGAGAATGAATTAGAAGGGAGCAAAAGTGGAAGTAGGAAGGACAGTTAGGAGACTACTGCTGTCACCCAGGTGAGAGATGATGGTGGCTTGGCCCAGAGAGGTGGGAGAGTGGGGGTAAGTGGCTAAATACACATTTTGTAGGTAGAATGGGTGGGACTTGCTCTCAGAGTGGATATGGGTGAGGGGTGAAGGAGGAGACGAGGAAGAATCACAGCCTTGGGTAATGCCGGGACGGTGGGCTCCTTCCCGAGATGGAGTCAGGGAAGCAGCCAGGGGTAGACTAACCTGGAGAACCAGAGAGACCCCGAGGCTCGGCACTAAGACTGGGCTTCATTTCACAGAAGATGGATGACCTGATGCTGAGCATAATATCATGGTCAGATCGGCATTTTAGAAGGTTGTTTTGACAACTGCATGGAGAGAGGAGGCAAGGAGCCTAGAGACAGAGACGTGACAACCAGAGGCTGACAACCACTTGGCAAGGCTTCAAATACCAGCTGGATGTTGTTTTAAATGTCCTAAAAGTCTCCTTCCTGCCAGAGCTTCTAGTTCCCCTCCAGTTCTGATGAGCTGGGGAGATCTGTGCTGGGTCAGGCCCTCCTGACATGACTGAAACTCCGTTCTGGGTGGAAAAGCTTGAACGGACATTGGAACTGAGCCCTCTGCTACCTATGCCATTAGTGGTGGCTGGGGCTTCAGGGAGTTGCTTCATGCTGATAAATGGGTGCAGGGCAAGCCATGGAGAGCAGAGGCCATGTCACACATCAGAGCATTCATGAGATGGCAGAGAAGTCATCATTCCAAGAGGCAAACGCCAGCACTGATCGGCTCTTTCTATAAGATAAGACAGCCAAGGGTTTCTATAGCATCCTTAAAGAGAACACAATGAAGGGTCGGGAAGAGTTCAAACTTAAAAGGGGACAGATTAATTGGGAAAAAAATAACGTTTGTTTGGTTTGGTAACCAGCAGCAGTCCCACGGGGATTATTTGCTGGCACCCACCATGGGGTGAATGGATATGGAAGAAAACCTGGCCCTTGTGTAATGTAAATGGCTGCAGACATTGTAATAAAACTGACACAGACTTCTACAGCAGTCCCCTGAACTAATGAATTCTGGTTTGCTACAATTTGTGGTTAGCACTCCCAGAGCCAGTTCTCCTCTGAGAAGCATCTCTCCTCAACTGATGATGTTTAGGGTTCAGTTCAGTTGTGTTAAGTACATTTAAGGTGTTGTACAACCATTACTAACTATCCATTTCCAGAATTTTGGAGCAGATTCAGCTCCATCCTGGACCCACTGAAACAGAATCTGGATTTAACTAGATCTCTGGGTGGTTCATAAGCACAATCAACCATCTAATTCCTGTTCTCCATGCTCGCCCAGTCATGGGAGTCATCTGGCATGCATTATTAAAGGGAGTCCCAGGCTCCTCCTTCCTTGGAGATTCTGATTCAGTAGTGGAAATGGCATGTGAGTAGTGTGTGCAGGTACCGCAATGTGCGAAGAGTCAGGAAAGAGGGATATTTAAGCCATGCTATAAAAAGATGCTTGTTTCTGGGACACACATACACACATACACACACACACACACACACACACACACACAGAGGTCAACGTACTAATGTCATGTGCAGGAGGCTTCCTTATAATGAAAGCTTCTAGAGGAAATGGACACTGACTTCTGTGAATGTTTATAAGTAACTTGTAGCAAATTTGGGGTATTCAATATTTAATTAACAATTCTGGCTCTGACCTTTGCCAGCATTACTGATTTCAGCCTCCTCTCTCACTGAAGCACCTCCATCACATCCCTGGTTTCCCCCGATACATTGTAAGAAGCTTATTTTTTAAAAAAATGTAACCAAGATACAAAGGCTTTAAAAAGGACAGGGTATCCTTCAACCATGGAGAAGGCTGTTTTAAGAGTAAATTAGGGGGTGGAGTCAAGATGGAGGTGTGGGAAGACTCTGAGTTACCGTCTCCCCACAACTAGGGTGCCTGCCCGCTGCTCGTGGGGGACCCTGCCACCCAAGGAGACAGGAGGAACCCCCAAGTGAACCGGTACAATGTGGGAGGACTGAGCGGGGAGGAGAAGTGGAGGCCAGACAGGATCCGCGCCCCTGAGGCCGGGGAGATCAGGAGAGGCAGGCGTGAGGGGCCCTCCAGGAGAAGCAGGAGAGGAGCGGAGGGCGATTACCCCACCCACTCAGACCCAGGGAGCCTGCTGAGTTCCCAGGCCTATACCCTGCCCTCCAAGGGCGTCCCTCCCCACGGCCGCATTGGTCCTGGGGGCATAGGAGTGAGACCAGGGAGATGAGGAGAGGCAGGCGGGAGGGGCTCTCCAGTCCTGGAGGAGCAGGAGAGGAGAGGAGGGCGTTTGTCCTGCCCACTCGAGCCCAGGAAGGCTGCTGAGCTCCCAGGTGAGGTCCCCTGCCCTCTGACACCAGGGGTGGGGGGCACGCCTGGGCCCCTTCTGTTCCTTGAGCCTAAGCCCCACCGCCCACAGCACCCAGGGCCTTTTCCAGCCCTGTGGGTCCTGAGCATTGGCCCCGCCCACCACCCAAACCTCGACCTTGCTTAGGCCCCACCCTTCACAGCTAAGGCCTCCCCATTTTTTTTTTCTTTCTTTTTTTTTTTTTTTTCTTTTCCCTCCTCCTCTTTTTAACTCTTGTGGTACTGAGGTACCTTCCAGTTGTTGATTCATCTATATATTTATTTTTATATCCTTTCTAACATATCTGTTAGTTTCCTAGTCTAAATTTTATTTTTTACTTTGTTATTATACTTTTTTTTTTTTTGCCACCCCACATTGCGGGATCTTGGTTCACAAGTAGGGGGTCGAGCCAAAGCTCCTGTGGTGGGAGCTCTGAGTCTGAACCACTGGACTAACAGAGAACTTCAGACCCCAGGGAATATTCATCCGAGTGAGGTCTCACAGAGGTCCTCATCTCAGCACCAAGACACAGCTCTACCCAATAGCCTACAAACTCCAGTGTTGGAAGCCTCAGGCCAAACAACCAGTAAGACAGGAACACAATCCCACTCATAAAAAAAAAAAATGAGATGGAAAAAAAATATATCACAGATGAAGAAGCAAGGTAAAAACCTACAAGACCAAATAAATGAAGAGGAAATAGGAAATCTACCTGAAAAAGAATTCAGAGTAATGATAGTAAAGATGATCCAGAATCTCAGAAATAGAATGGAGGCATGGATTGAGAACATACAAGAAATGTTTAACAAACATCTGGAAGAACTAAAGAACAAACAAACAGATGAACAACACAATAACTGAAATGAAAAATACACTAGAAGGAATCAATAACAGAATAACTGAGGCAGAAGAATGAATAAGTGAGCTGGAAGAAAAAATGGTGGAAATAACTGCTGAGGAGCAGAATAAAGAAAAAAGAATGAAAAGAATTGAAGACAATCTCAGAGACCTCTGGGACAACATTAAATGCACCAACATTCGAATTTTAGGGGTCCCAGAAGAAGACAAAAAGAAAGGGTCTGAGAAATTATTTGAAGAGATTGTAGTGGAAAACTTCCCTAACATGGGAAAGGAAATAGTCACCCAAGTCCAGGAAGCACAGAGAGTCCCATACAGGATCAACCCTGGGAAAAACACACCAAGACATATTAATCAAACTAACAAAAATTAAATTCAAAGAAAAAATATTAAAAAGCAATGAGGGAAATACAAAAAATAACATACAAAGGAATCCCCATAAAGTTATCAGCTGATATTTCAGCAGAAACTCTGCAGGCCAGAAGGGAGTGGCAGGATATACTTAAAGTGATGAAAGAGAAAAACCTACAATGAAGATTACTCTACCCAGCAAGGGTCTCATTCAGATTCGAGGTAGAAATCAAAAGCTTTACAGACAAGCAAAAGCTAAGAGAATTCAGCACCACCAAATCAGCTTTACAACAAATGCTAAAGAAGCTTCTCTAGGCAAGAAACACAAGAGAGGAAAAAGATTCACAAAAACAAACCCAAAACAATTAAGAAAATGGTAATAGGAACATACATATTGATAATAACCTTGAATGTAAATGGATTAAATGCCGCAACCAAAAGACAGACTGGCTGGATGGATACAAAAACAAGACCCATATATATGCTATCTACAAGAGACCCACTTCAGACCTAGGGACACATACAGACTGAAAGTGAAGGGATGGAGAGAGATATTCCATGCAAATGGAAATCAAAAGAAAGCTGGAGTAGCAATACTCATATCCAATAAAAAAGGCTTTAAAATAAAGACTGTTACAAGAGATAAGGAGGGACACTACATAATGATCAAAGGATAAATCCAAGAAGAATATATAACAATTATAAATGTTTATGCACCCAACATAGGAGCACCTCAACACATAAGGCAAATGCTAACAACTATGAAAGGAGAATCAACAGTAACACAATAATAGCAGGGGACATTAACACCCCACCCACACCAATGGACAGATAATCCAAACAGAAAATAAATAAGGAAATACAAGCTTTAAATGACACAATAAGCCAGATATATTTAATTGATATTTATAGAACATTCCACCCAAAAGTGGCAGAATACACTTTCTTCTCAAGTGCACACAGAACATTCTCCAGGATAGATCACATCTTGGGTCACAAATCAAGCCTCGGAAAATTGATGAAAATTGAAATCATATCAAGCATCTTTTCTAACCACAGTGCTATGCGATTAGAAATCAATTACAGGAAAAAAAAACTATAAAAAACACAAATACATGGAGGCTAAACAGTGCACTACTAAATAACCAAGAAATCAAAGAAGAAATTAAAAAATACATAGAAACAAATGACAATGAAAACACAATGACCCAAAACCTATGGGACTCAGGAAAAGCAGTTCTAAGAGGCAAGTTTATAGCAATTCAGTCTCACCTCAAGAAACAAGAAAAATCTCAAATAAACAATCTAACCCTACACTTAAAACAACAAGAGAAAGAAGAACAAAGAAAACCCAAAGTCAGTAGAAGGAAAGAAATCATAAAGATCAGAGCAGAAATAAACAGAAATGAAGAAAACAATAGCAAAAGTCAGTAAAACTAAAAACTGCTTCTTTGAGAAGATAAGCAAAATTGATAAACCATTAGCCAGACTCATCAAGAAAAAAAGGGAGAGGACACAAATCAATAAAATTAGAAATGAAAAAGGAGACACTGCAGAAATACAAAGGATTGTAAGAGACAACTACAAACAACTGTATGCCAGTAAAATGGACAACCATGAAGAAATGGACAAATTCTTGAAAGGTACAATTTTCCAAGACTGAACCAGGAAGAATTAGAAAATATAAACAGACCTATCACAAGTAATGAAATTGAAACTGTAATTAAAAAATTTTCCAATAAACGAAAGTCCAGGACCAGATGGCAAATTCTATGAAACATTTAGAGAAGAGCTAACACTGATCCTTCTCACATGCTTCCAAAAAACTGCAGAGGGAGAAACACTCCCAAATTCATTCTACAAAGCCACCATCACCCTGATACCAAAACCGAAAAAGATATAAAAAAAGAAAATTATAGACCAATATCACTGATGAACATAGATACAAAAATTCTGAATAAAATACTAGCAAACAGAATCCAACAACACATTAAAAGGATCGTATACCATGATCAAGTGGGATTTATCCCAGGGATGCAAGGATTCTTCAATATATGCAAATCAATCAATGTGATACACCACATTAACAAATTAAGGAATAAAAATCATATGATCATCTCAATAGATGCAGAAAAAGCTTTTGACAAAATTCAACACCTATTTGTGATAAAAACTCTCCAGAAAGTGGGCATAAAGGGAACCTACCTCAACATAATAAAAGCCATATATGACAGACCCACAGCAAGCATCATTTTCAATGGTGAAAAACTGAAAGCATTTCCTCTAAGATCAGGAACAAGACAAGGATGTCCACTCTCATCACTATTATTCATCATAGTTTTGGAGGTCCTAGCTACAGCAATTAGAGAAGAAAAAGAAATAAAAGGAATACAAATTGGAAAAGAAGAAGTAAAACTGTCACTGTTTGCAGATGACATGATACTATACATAGAGAATCCTAAAGCTGCCACCAGAAAACTAGAGCTCAACAATGAATTTGGTAAAGTTTCAGGGTACAAAATTAATACACAGAAATCTCTTGCATTCCTATAAACTAACAACAAAAGATCAGAAAGAGAAATTAAGGAAACACTCCCATTTACCACTGCAACAAAAAGAATAAAATACCTAGGAATAAACCTGCCTAAGGAGGAGAAAGACTTGTACTCAGAAAACTATAAAACACTGATGAAAGAAATCAAAGATGACATAAACAGATGGAGAAATATATCATGTCCTTGGATTGGAAGAATCAAAATTGTGAAAATGACTATACTACCCAAAGCAATCTACAGATTCAGTGCAATCTCTATCAAAGTACCAATGGCATTCTTCATAGAATTAGAACACAAAATCTTACAATTTGTATGGAAACACAAAAGACCCTGAATAGCCAAAGCAATCTTGAGAAAGAAAAACGGAGTTGGAGGAATCAGGCTCCCTGACTCAAACTATATCATAAAGCTACAGTAA
Organism: Kogia breviceps; assembly: GCF_026419965.1. Classification (NCBI taxonomy): domain Eukaryota; kingdom Metazoa; phylum Chordata; class Mammalia; order Artiodactyla; family Physeteridae; genus Kogia; species Kogia breviceps. Next base: position 80,660,074 of record NC_081320.1, on the reverse strand, counting down.
TGAAGACAGTATGGTACTGGCACAAAAACAGAAATATAGATCAATGGTACAGGATAGAATGCCCAGAGATAAACCCATGCACATATGGAGACCTAATTCATGACAAAGGAGGCAAGAACATACAATGGAGGAAAGACAGCCTCTTCAATAAGTGGTGCTGGGAAAACTGGACTGCTACAGGTAAAACAATGAAATTAGAACACTACCTAACACCATACACAAAAATAAACTCCAAATGGATTAAAGATTAAATGTTAGACGAGACTCTATAAAACTTTTAGGGGAAAATATAGGAAAAACACTCTGACATAAACCACAGCAAGATCTTTTTTGCCCCACCTCCTAGAGTAAGGGAAATAAAAACAGAAATAAACAAATGGGACTTAATTAAACTTAAAAGCCTTTGCACAGCAAAGGAAACCATAAAGAAGACAAAAAGACAACCCTCAGGCTGGGAGAAAATATTTGCAAAAGAAACAACAGACAAAGGATTAATCTCCAAAATATACAAACAGCTCATGGAGCTCAATATCAAAAAAACAAACAATCCAGTTAAAAAATGGGCAGAAGACCTAAATAGACATTTCACCAGGAAGACATACAGATGGCCAAGAGGCACATAAAAAGATGCTCAACATCACTAATTATTAGAGAAATGCAAATCAAAACTACAGTGAGGTATTACCTCACCTTGGTCAGAATGGCCATTATCAAAAAAGCTAGAAACAATAAATGCCGGAAAGGGTGTGGTGAAAAGGGACCCTCCTATACCGTTGGTGGGAATCTAAATTGATACAACCACTATGGAAAACAGTATGGAGTTTCCTTAAAAATGTTCACTGCAGCAGTATTTACAATAGCCAGGACATGGAACCAACCTAAATGTCCATTGACAGATGAATGGATAAACAAGATGTGGCACATAGATACAATGGAATATTACTCAGCCATAAAAAGAAATGAAATTGAGTTATTTGCAGTGAGGTGGACAGACCTACAGTCTGTCATACAGAGTGAAGTAAGTCAGAAAGAGAAAAACAAATATTGTATGGTAACGCATATATATGGAATCTAAAAAAAAAAAAAAAAATGGTACTGATGAACCTAGTTGCAGGGCAGGAGTAAAGAGGTAGACGTAGAGAATGGACTTGAGGACATGGGGTGGGAGGGTGAAGCTGGGGCGAAGTGAGAGTAGCATCGACATATATACACTACCGAATATAAAATGGTTGGCTGGTGCAAAGCAGCAGCATAGCACAGGGAGACTGGCTAGGTGCTTTGCAATGACCTAGAGGGGTGGGATAGGGAGGATGGGAGGGAGATGCAAGCGAGAGGGGATATGGGGACATATGCATGCATATGGCTGATTCACTTTGTTGTACAACAGAAACTAACACAGTATTGTGAAGCAATTATACTCCAATAAAGATGTATTAAAAACAATAAGTAAAATAAAATTTAAAAACAGAAATTAAGGAACAGGAAACATTCAGTGGCTCTAAAACTTAAATGCCCCTAAGTGTCTGAATTTTACAATATCTTAAATATATTAATAAATACTCTATTTGTATCTAATACATAAAATGTTTTCACATGCACACACACACAAAAGAGTAAATTAGATCAGCAAAAGCTCTCTGTACTCACTTGTACAATCCCTTTGGTCCCGCCTACTCTTGTGCTTTTTGCTGAATATAAAGTCTGAAATATGGAAGAAAAGAGCCTTTCTACCTTCTAGGCAAGTATCTCACTCTGAGTCCTCATGAATCCTTGGAAACCTTAATTCATGAATGAATTCTTATCCCTGAACTGATTCATCAAAGAACAGTGACTCATCCTAAATTATGCAAAAATCAAGGCAACATAACTGGAATCTATTCCAGTATATTTCCTATAGAATGCCTTTTACAACAACTAAGAAAAGCTTTTAGGTAAGCAATTGTAATGGAGACTTGTTTGGCCTTTAGAGTGCCAGGAAGAAAGAAAGATGGTAGCATTAGAGAGAGAGAGAGAGAGAGAGAGAGGGAGAGAGAGGGAGGGAGACAGAGATTAGGTGATTACGTGTGAGGGAGGTTTTTTTGCAAGATACTTGTTATCTTTTTGTGTTCACTTTTGGGATTTATCATTTTGCAATCAGAAGAAGAAAGACGAAGCAGTGGCTTTAGTCACCACTCCCTGCTCTAGAATTCCTTATGGGGGTCATGGGTGTAACACAAGCTCCTACATTGGATCTGGGTCAAGGTGACCAGTCAATCTCCTGACATTCCTGTGGCTTCTCTGGAAGAAGGAAAGGGAAGTCTCAGAAGAGGTGGAAAGGCAGCTGGGTTGAGCAGAGAGCAGGAAGCTGCTCTGCTTTTCTCTTCTCAAACCAAGGCGGTGACAAAATGCCTGGAGCTCCTTTAATTAATTTCTTCATCTGCTCTGGCAAGGATGACGTGTGCCCAATAATTGACATTCTTAAAGCCCCTTAAGAGTCCCTCATGGCAGGTGGTTGCTATTTCAAAGCATAAAAATATTAGTTGAGGGAATCAGTAAACAAATCAATATTTGTTTAGCATCTGCCATGTGCTTAGCACCATACCAATCACAAAGGTGTGCAAAATAAGTATAAAACATGGCCCCAACTGGAAGGAGACCATGTCTCCAGTGCTTACGAGCAGGCTTTAGAACTCAGAAAGAACTGAGAACTCAGAAACCACAAAAACCGAAGTTCAAATCCTGTTCTACTGCTTTGGGAAGTTATTTGATTTCCCTTGGCCTTAGTGTCTTCCCTGTAAACTGAAGTTAGTAATATTTACCTTCGTAGGCTTTTTCAAGTATTCAATACCTACAATATTTGTAAAGTGCCTAACTTACACACAAAAAATCAATAACTAATAGCAAAAGGACAGTAAGAACAGTCCCGTTGGGGAAATCAGAAACATCTATACAAAACAATTTGTGAACAAAGAGAGCACTGGATGTTGATAGACTAAGCAAACAAAGAATTTAGTATAGCAACCTACAGGCATTCTCTGATGGGATGGGACACCGGAGTGTCATTTAGTTTAGATAGTTATATGGAATTGAGAGATAAAGAGAACAGAGTGGGCTGAAGTCTCCCAGGAAGCCTTCATGAAGGAAGTGATGCATGAATCAGGGGCTCCATTCTGACTAGCTGTATTCTAGCCATGTAAGTCAGACCAAGGGACAAGTGGGGCACAAATAAATGACCTTGATTCCTCTGCCCCTCCAGCTGCCGTCTCTCACCAGCTCCAAGCTAAACACCTGCACACCCACTTCCACACCTCTTAATGGCATTTCTATATCCTCCTTTGTGTAGTGTCCATTAAAGTCTTTTGACCATTTCTTAATTGGGTGGTGCAAGCCGTTTGTCAGATGTATAGGTATAGATATAGGTATAGATAAAATCTCAAATATTTTCTCCTATTCTGTTTTTTCATTTTTTAAATGGAATCCTTTGAAGAGCAAAAGTATTTAATTTTGATAAATTCCAATTGATCAATTTTTTTTTTTTTTTTTTTTTTTTGCGGTACACGGGCCTCTCACTGTTGTGGCCTCTCCCGTTGCGGAGCACAGGCTCGACGCGCAGGCTCAGCGGCCATGGCTCACGGGCCCAGCCGCTCCACGGCATGTGGGATCTTCCCGGACCGGGGCACGAACCCGTGTCCCCTGCATCGGCAGGCGGACTCTCAATGACTGCGCCACCAGGGAAGCCCTAATTGATCAATATTTTCTTGTGTAGTTTATACATTTCGTGTGCTAAGAAACTTTTGCTTACACAACTTTGCTGAAATTTTCTCTATCTTTTCTTCCAGAAATTTCATAGTTTTAGATTTTACATTTAGGTCGATGATCTATTACCAGTTAATTTCCTAAGCATTTTAATACGTTCCTATTGGCTTCCAAGTCATGCCAACATGCTAACAACTCCCAAATTTATTTTTATTCAGCCCGGATCTTTTCTCTGAGCTCCAGAGCCCCATGTCCACCTGCATATCCACTTGCATGTTTATAAGATTCTAAAAACTCCATCTCCAAACTAAAATTTCTACTTTCCTCTCCACACGTGTGCCTCCTTCACTTTTGCCTGTTTTAATGAATCGCTCCATCTACCCAATTGGTCAAGGCAAAAATACCTTCCTTTCTCTCTCACCTCTTTCCAATCCAGCACTACTCTTGTCCATTGTACCTTGTACATAGATATGTACAAGCCTGTTCACGTCTCTCTATACCTCACTTTCTGACTACAGGACTACCCTCCCCGTCCTCTGGACCACTGAAAAGGTCTGGAGTCTCCAGACACTTTTACTCTACCTCCAATTCACTCATGGTTCTATCCTTAAAACTCGACATCAGCTTTCCTTGGCTCTTAAGATAAAGGTTGTGATCCTAAATGTGTCTGATCCCTCCTCTGCTTTTCTCCCCATCCTTTTCCCCAGTAAGCCCTCTCTTTACTTTCAGACCCAGATGCATCAGTTTTCCTTTATTTCCTCAAAAATATCTCACCTTCAGGGTCTTCATATGCTGTTCTACTCCCAGAAAGAATCTTTCCACTAGTCATAATACTACTTTCTTCAGACTTCAGTTCAAAGGCCACTTCCTCTGGAAGGCTCATCTGATCCCCTGGCCGGGGTCAGGTTCCCTCTTTTAAGAGCTCATAGAAGCCTATACTCCTTCGTCATGTATCATTATGGTAACTGCATGATTATACATGTAATTAGTAATGTAATATTCATTTCATCGTCTAGAATGCAAGCTTCCTGAGGAGAACAATTTTTTCTGCTTGTTCTCAGCTTTTTCTCCACCATCCCGTACATTTCCCTGCATGCAGTAGAGGAATACTCACTGAGATAAGTATTTAGTGAATGAATGAATGAACGAGTGAATGAATGAAGGCAAAGAGAAAGGCAACCCTAGACAGAAAGAGAGGGGGAGGTGGGCCACGGTGCAAGATCTCACCAAGATGGGGGTCAGAATGGAATTACGTGGTTGTGGGAAACACGCTTGTGGATTTTCTTTTTGAAGTGAGAATCAATAAATAATTTTCTCTCCCCAGTCGTGTAAGCAGGCAACTAATTATAGAAAGACCGGTGAGACCTACATTGCTCTCATCAAAGTCAACATGTAACCAGCTTTAAAAGGGTATGGTAAAATAGTTTCAGCACAAAAGATGCAGATGTAACTCTGAATTTTCTGATCACAGCAGCTTCCTGTTTAAAAGCAATTAAGTGCAGGCATTAAAAGGCATTAGCAAGAGGGGAAAGTTCAATTAGAGGAAGATATTTTCAGAGCCAGTTGGAAAAGAGACAGATTTTTTGCACTTTTCCTCTAGAGCTTTTGGAAATCCTATTCACACAGATGTGAATTGTCAGTTCAAGCCTGACTGAGCAGGGCTGAGGAGGGCAGGGTCCAGTGATTTGAGGGGGGGCTCGGGCAGTGAGAGAGCAGGAGTCTGGGTCCCAGCTCAGCAGGGGTTCCCACACAGCAGCAGAATGCATGCAGACTTCCTTACCTCTCTCCTGCCTCAGTTTATCCAGCAAAATGTTATGTTTATGTCCCTCCCCTTAGTGGCTTGTTATTCAATTTTGCCTATAAATAAAAGGAAATAAGTGCGCTACTGGGGACTTGGTTGGAGCGTAGATCTGACCCTTCTCCCCCTCCCCTTCCCTGGGCTCTGGAGTGAGACCCTGTGCGTTCAAATCCCAGCTCTGATCAGTACTAGTGGGACTGTGGGCAAGCTCATTGTCTTCATCCATGAAATGGGGATAATAACAATGTTACCTCACAGAACTATGGTGAAGATTAAATAGCTAAATATAGGGAAAGGCTCTTAGAACGATGCCCACCATATAAGTGCTATGCAAGTGGCAGCAGTGGTCTTTATGCATTGTGTTCTATCTCTGGTCAGAGATTCTACAGCTTTCTGCCTGCCTAGCACAGAGGCAGATACCCTTACCTATCATCTGCTTCAACTCAGAAATTAGCATGACAATATTTTTGAGTTCTATTTGGAAATATTTCTCAGTCAACAAATATTTATTGAATATGTATTGTGTGCCAGGCACTGTTTTGGACTCTGTAGACACCAAAATGAAAGCCTGCATAAAGTTGGGGCACCACTGAGAGAAACGGGCAGAAATGCACATAGTTGGTGACTTTCCATGAGATTGGAGCCATTACTCACAAAGAGCCTCAGGGGCTAAGAGAGAAGGGACACACAGGGACAGAGATGTCCGGCAGATCTTCCTAAGAAGGTGCCATCCTTACAAATCCTCCTAGTTGTACATCTCAGGCTTTGAGATCTTAATTATGGCATTATACAATTGATATTTTATTTCTCTTGTGTAATCTAATGCACCATCATATCTCTGAACATAAAATTAAAATAGACTGAATGGATTCAACCCCCTTTTACTGAGGAACTGCGCTAAGGGCTTTCACACACATTATATCATTTAGCCAACTCTCTACGAGGATGTCCAGATTTCTTCAGAAACCAGGATGCCAGATGGGATAACCTTTTGATGGATGGAGTCCATTAGCAGCTTAGGCCATGAGCACAGGTGACTGAGAAAGCATAAATCAGACAATTGTCCTGGTGTTGCCACACTCTCCAATTTTTTTTTTTTTTTTTTTTTTTTTTGCGGTACGCAGGCCCCTCACTGCTGCGGCCTCTCCCGTTGCGGAGCACAGGCTCCGGACACGCAGGCTCAGCGGCCATGGCTCACGGGCCCAGCCGCTCCGCGGCATGTGGGACCTTCCCGGACCGGGGCACGAACCCTCGTCCCCTGCATCGGCAGGTGGACTCTCAACCACTGCACCACCAGGGAAGCCCCACACTCTCCAAGTTTTAAAACTTCTGCTACTAATGGAGATATTACCTGACTTTCCTGATGGTAAAAGAATTAGCTCATTGAATCACCCCCTGATCATCCAGATGGCAGCTCTTCTTTTTCACTGGTTTCCAGAGCATTGTTTAATTTTTACACTAGAGAGGGTGGCTGGTGTGTTTTGTTTCTTTGTGTGTGCTATGTTTTACAGCCAAGGACTCTGGCTGTCTGGTTTGCGCTTAAACTTAGATGTCATGTTTGTGTCTGATGGATGATAGGAGAGGAAGAGATGCTCCCCCCACTCCCACCCCGTCGTCTCCTACTTCCAGCTGTGTTTCACTCAGAGATCACCCAGTCAAACTCAGTTTGTCAATCAAGTTCCCAAATCTGAGCTCTTAAAAGATCTCACCTAGTTCAGCCTTCCCTAGAGGGATGGAGAATTAAACAGGGCTGGTGATGGGTTACAGGGTCCCCCAGTTCCCTTCTGTGAAGTTCAGCCACAGAGAGTGAGTCAGAATAGTCATGAGGCTGTCTCCCTGGCACTAACCCCAGACCTGTTTTAAATAACACATCTAAATGTTAATGCACACTTAAGACAACAGTGCAGCTCATACTCTTTCCAAATTGATTCATTTTGCAGTGAGCCTGATGCAATTTACTCAGTATAAAAATATCTCTGGCAATTAGGGGAACAAAGGGGCAAAACTGGCAGACCACAAGGATGACAGACAAAGCAAGATGACGTGAAAGCTGGGCCCGGAATTAAATTTCTTTTTGAATCAGACATTTTTGGGAATGTCAGTAGTAAACAAAAGCACTCTTTGCAAGAGAAACATGAGGATTCTCCATCGGCAAAAACCGATGGGAGCAGTCTGAGACATGACTTCGCTGGAATGCTCTGGCAGCCTCCCGGGCTCCTAATGGTGCCAACTTTAGGGCGTCTGGGTTTCAAACAGTAGATACAGCTAGTGGAAGAAAGAGTCAAGTTTACCCTACACTGGTGGGTGGGGTTTTCCAGATCACTGAAGAATAAATCCCTTACCCCTTCACTAGTAAGATCACATTGGAAGAATGTGGCTCTGGAAAATATGCTATAGAAGAAATAAAATTGTTTAGCCTGGGGAAAAAAGTTAAGAAGAGACATGAAAACTATCCTCAAATGAAAAAAATGCCTTGTTAAGAGAAAGTAGCCTTGTTCTATGTGATTTCAGAGGAGAAATAGAGGATCAAGATAATGGTGAAATGGGAAAGGGACTAACATGTATTGTCTACTCAAATGATCCTAGGTGCCTTGTATACATTATCATAGTACTACTTCATAGGGAAATTGTGGTATTAAATGCAATCATATGCCTTGGTGCTATGACCATGGTAAGCACTCAATATATGTTAGCTATCATTGTTCAAAGCGATAATCCTCACAAAGACCCTACAAGGTAGGTATTACTGTTCCCATTTTATGGATGAGACACCAGAGGCTTGAAGAAATTAAATAACTTTTAGAGACATTCAATAACTTTCCAAGGGAACAAAGCCAATGAGGGGGCCATTAGCAAGTTGTTCCTAGAAGCTTTAGCTGCCCCGTGATGGTCTGCTGTGCAAGATGGTGAGTGTTCTACTAGTTGGAGCCAGGTGAGCTAAAGTCAGAGGAGCTTAGGAAGAGGGTCTTCCATTGGTTAGGGGTGGCATAGCGGTTGAATTCAATAACTTTTTTGTTTTTTTAACATCTTTAATGGAGTATAATTGCTTTACAATCGTGTGTTAGTTTCTGCTCTATAACAAAGTGAATCAGCTATACATATACATATATCCCCATATCTCCTCCCTCTTGCATCTCCTTCCCACCCTCCCTATCCCACCCCTCTAGGTGGTCACAAAGCACCAAGCTGATCTCCCTGTGCTATGCGGCTGCTTCCCACTAGCTATTTTACATTTGGTAGTGTATATATAGGTCAATGCCATTCTCTCACTTCGTCCCAGCTTACCCTTCCCCCTCCCCATGTCCTCAAGTCCATTCTCTACATCTGCATCTTTATTCCTGTCCTGCCCCTAGGTTCTTCAGAACCATTGTTTTTTGGGTTTTTTTTAGATTCCATATATATGTGTTAGCATATGGTATTTGTTTATCTTTTCTGACTTACTTCACTCTGTATGACAGACTCTAGGTCCATCCACCTCACTACAAATAACTCAATTTCATTTCTTTTTATGGCTGAGTAATATTCCATTGTATCTATGTGCCACATCTTCTTTATTCATTCATCTGTTGATGGACACTTAGGTTGCTTCCATGTCCTGGCTATTGTAAATAGAGCTGCAATGAACAATGTGGTACATGACTCTTTTTGAATTATGGTTTTCTCAGGGTACATACCCAGCAGTGGGATTGCTGGGTCGTATGGTAGTTCTACTTTTAGTTTTTTAAGGAACCTCCATACTGTTCTCCATAGTGGCTGTGTCATGAATTCAATAACTTTTAAGGTTCTTTAATGCTTGCTAATTCTATGACTGAAATATTTTCCAAGTTCTGCTAGCTAGACTATGCCTTTAACCCATCTTAGAATAAATGGTTAAGTGGGAATGTGAACTTGGAGAGGCCGCCAAGGAAGAAGGCCAAGGACCCAAGGACCATGGACATACAGTGAAATGCAGGAGTTTTTATTTTTATCTGTATTCTGGCTTTGTCAACCACCAAATTCATCTGGCTCACATTCCATACACAATGAGACTGCTGTCGCTGGCTCCCCACACCCCAGAGGCCAGTTAGACAACTTAGACAAGGTGACAGAAGGTTAATCAAGAAAAATGACAGGCAAATGGGGATTTTTAGAAATGGAACTCATCTAGGTCTATTAAGAGGATGACCCAATGGGCACCAAGAGGCTCCCTATGGAGAGTGACCAGGCTGCAAAACTCCAGACAGAGGAGTCTCTCTCACGCCTGCAGGTAAACATCTGACAGAGACAGAATAATGAATAAAATTCCATGCAGTCACGGAGGAATGGTAGTCCTGGGAGAGAAAAACAAGATAATGGAGGGGATATTCAAGGAACAGTGGAGAGAATGCAACTGGAATTCATCCTAGCTTGTGTGAAACAATAAAAAACTCAACAGAAGCCAGTGTGCTTAAAGTGGGGATGTAAAGACTAGTAGTAAACTAAGGAAAGGGAGAAATTGGGGGAAAAGTACCAAATAGAAGTCTCTTGTGGAAGATTAGGAAACATAGAAAAAATATATAGAAAATTACTTAGAAAATTGGAAGGGGTAAAAGGATTACAGGGGGGTAATCAGAAAACATTGGAACCACTTATTTCTGAGGCTAATGTATGCCGGCATTTGTTTAGCAGTGTGGGATGGTTAGGCTACAAATGAAGATGACACAGGCTGAGGACAGTCAATATATTTGGGGTTGGGTAGAAGGAAGTAAGTTGTTGTGGAAGATAGAGGTAAAATTTTGGTCAAGAGCTTTCTAGGTGCATTTTTTTCCCCTTAAAACTATATCTTAGGTTCTTGAAGAGTTCTTGGCCCAATTAATTTGAGAGGTTGTTCATTTAGTTAGCATTTCTGTTTTTTTCTTTTCTTTCCTTTTTTCTGGCTGCGCCATGCAGCGTCTTAGCTCCCCAACCAGGGATCGAACCTGCGTCCTCCTGCAGTGGAAGCGTGGAGTATTCACCCCTGGACTGCCAGGGAAGTCTTTAGATAGCATTTCTTGAACATACACTGTGAGTCAGGCACTGTGCTAGGCACTGGAGATACAATGATAAATAATGCCCATCCTTATTCTTAGGGAGCCTACTTGGTGAGAAAGACATGTAAAGAAACAGATGTGGTACAGTGCTGAGAGCTCTAATAGAGATGTGGGACAGGCAACAAAAGTTGGTGCAAAGGACAGTGTAATTAACACGGCTTGGGGTGGGTGTAGAGTCTCAGGAAAGGCTTGATGCAAGAGGAACTAAGAGATTCATTCTTGAAAGAGGAGAAAGACTGTATGTGGTGGTCAGGGAGGTGTGTGTGTGTGGAGGGGGACAAGAGGGCTTGAAACAACTTGCTTTACTTGGGGGCAACTGTAAGTAGTTGATGTAAATGAAGTACGGGTCTAAGGGAATGGGGTGAGGCAGGCTCAAGAGAGGCGGGGCCAGGTCAGGGTTGGTGCCATGCCAATGACCTCAGACTTGAGCCTGGGTTGGACAGGGTTTTACTGAAGGGTTTGAAGAAAAGGATTAACAACAGCCTGCAATATTCACCTGTCAGTTCTCTCCTTAAGGTCTTGATTTGCTCTGTTTTGGGACTTGCTAATACCCAGGAAGAGTCACTGAGGTTATCATCCTCAAAGGCTTCAAGGAACATTCCACAGAATTAACAATACAACACAGAACAACAATTTGGCTCTGGCTTCTCCCTCACACTCCTTCAAATGGACTGAAAATCTGAGTCAAGCAGCAGGGCCACGGAGGAAACAGACTCTCTCCTCAGAGGCCCATTGCTCACCAGTCATTTGAGCAAAGTTACCCTGTGGGTGGAGGAAGGCCCCAGACACTCAAGTAACCTGGTGCCTTTGGGTGAATGGCCTCAAGAAATATCCAAGCCACTGGCAATGGTAGTTCTCACGCCTGGGCTCAGCCTGCTCTATCCGAGAGCTGTGGCCTTCCTTTCAAGCCCTCCTGTTTCTTTTTTTTTTTTTTTTTTTTTTTTTTTTTTGCGGTACGCGGGCCTCTCACTGTCGTGGCTTCTCCCGTTGCAGAACACAGGCTCCGGACGCACAGGCCCAGCGGCCATGGCTCACGGGCCCAGCCGCTCTGTGGCATGTGGGATCTTCCCGGACCGGGGCACGAACCCGTGTCCCCTGCATCGGCAGGCGGACTCTCAACCACTGCGCCACCAGGGAAGCCCCCATCAAGCCCTCCCCTTTCTTGCCACCACAAGACTTATCCACTGGCAGAGGGAAAGCTATCAGTAATCTGAAAGCAGTGGGAACTCTCCTCTTGGAGTTTAGTGATGTAAGATTCTCTCAGGAAGAGACATTGCACCAAATCCGTATGTAGATTTTTGTAAAGCCTTTTAAATGTGAAATCCCTTGGTTGATCAGTTCTTAACTAAGGCTTTGAACCATAAAAGAATGCATCTCTCTTCTAACAGCAAGGAGTTTAGCTAGACATGTGAGTGTGGCACTATAAACAAAACAAAAAGGAAAAAAGAAAACTTAGAAGCAGGCCAGGTACCGAACGACAGGGAGCTTTATTTTGAGGCCTAGAGTGAGTACAAGGCTGACCTGGGTGATTATGCAGGTTGTGGTGTTTCTTTACTCCTGTCCTTTCAGCACCGGTTACCTAAACTTTCTCCACTACAGTTAAAAGAGCTGATGATTCCATCACCTGTTTTTGCCTCCTTACCACAGACAGAGACCTGATACCTGCAGGCAGGGGGGCAGGATCGGAATAGAGCTTCAGGAAATAGGAATCCGAGGCCACATTCCCTGGCTGGACTTTCTATGACCTTCTGCAGGGCCAGGCATAATGCTTTCTTGTTCCTGTTCTCAGGGCTGCCTGCTCTCCAAAATGTGTTTCTTCTGTGGGCTGAGGCCTTAGAATTTTGCCCTTAATTTTGGATGGGAAGGATTATATCTATATATACCATAGAAAATATGCAGCTGGGCATTTATTAAGAATAATCAAAGGTTAATCATCACACATAAATGATAATGTATTCCTAATTATTGGTGATAGAGAAGCCCATAGCATAGTGGTTGAGAGCATGGACTCTGGAGCTGGACTACTTGGGTTCAAATCCGATCTGCTGTACTAGCTGTGTGACTCTGGGGGAGTTACTTAACCACACTGAGCTTCAGCTTCCTCCCCACTATAAAATGCAGGTAATAAAAGTGCCTCCCTGGTTGAGTGGTGGTAAGCATAATGTTAAGTGAAATGACACATGTTAGACACTTAGAACAATGCCCAGCACCACAGAGGAAGCATCAGTTATCTCCTGGCTATGGTCTGAATGTGTTCCCCACCCCTAGCCCCAAATTCACATGTGGAAATCTAAGCCCCAATGTGGTAGCATTAGGAGGTGGGGCCTTTGGGATGTGATTAGGTCATGAGAGTGAAGCCCTCATGAATGGGATTAGTGCTCTTATAAAAGAGGCTCCAGAGAGCTCCCTTGCCCTTCCACCATGTGAGGACACAGAGAGACGGCACTAACTATGAACCAGGAAGAGGGCCCTCTTCCTGCTGGCGCCCTGACCTTGGACCTCCAGACTCCAGAACTGTAAGAAATAAACTTCTGTTGTTTATAAGCCACCCAATCAGTGGTATTTTGCTATAGCAGCCCAAACAAGGACTAAAATTTCCCATCTCATGCTCATTATTATTATTATTATTATTATTATTATACAAATTAAGAGGAATGAAGGAAGGGAGGCAAGCCCCTGCTCAGGCTGCCAGGGTGCCGGCTCATCCCCTGCCAGCAGCCTCACTCCTTCTCTGTTCTCTATGTGTTGGCACTTAGGAAGAAGCCTGCCATGAGAGAGCAATGGATCCCTGTCGACTCGTGGGAAAGCCAGGACTTCAGCTGGATCATCACAGGCCGCAGGGCCAATGCCATTCCGGGAACCCTAAAAGAGCTTCTCAGAGGAGGAGATATTGAACTGGGTGCTGAAGAATGAATAAGGATCTCTGGCAGAGAATGAGGTGGAGGGCGATCCAAGAGGAATAACCTGCCTTAGCTACTCTTCCTGCAAAGGAGAAGGAGTGGAGGAAGGAAAGATGACAGGAGAGTCCTGGGGTCTGAGCCAACAGTAGCCAAAAAGCATAAAGCGCTTATACTCTGAAATCCACTTGTGCTAGAGCAGAAAATAGTTGCATACATGGACTGTCTCCAGGGAGGTAGATCCTACCAGAGGGAAAGAGAAAGTATGAAAAGTGCCTGGACCCAGGGCGAAATCTTTTGAGCGCTTGTAGCAGGATGTTTGCTACAAGAAGAGGTGGGCTAGGGGTGGGGGTCTAGAGACGTTTCTGTCTGGAGACTGCCTCGGTGGGGAGTGGATGGGTTCTGTTGCCACACAAGCCAGTGGGACATACACCTGAGAGTCTGGGCACGCTGAGAGACTGGATGGGGCAGGGTGGCGGAGCGATCATGCGGCCCCAGCACACCACCTCCTTTCTCAGGCTGCCAGGCCTTGGCGTATGTGCCCCCTTTGTATGGGATGCCTTCCTCTCACTGTCTGCCTGACCACTCCCCTTCTCCCATCAGAGCTAGCTCAGTTGTCTTCTCCGTGCCAGCTTGTCACCAGCACCTCCGTGGCACCTGTGCACAAACCCATCACAGCATTGCAACTGTCCCTGATGTCGTCCAACACCAAACCTCATTCTGAGCCCCTTGAAGGCAGGATGAACCATCAGAGTCCAACCAGTGCTTGGGATAGAGTAAGACTCATAAACGTTTGTTGACAGAACGCATGATAGAATGAATGGGTGAATTCCTCGACACCAGTGGTGTATCGCCTAATTCCTTCACCTATTCTTAATATCTCCCTCCCCACTGGGAAACAGTGAAGCACTCCTGAGATGAGAAGCGATTGTTTTTATGCGTTTTGACTTCTCTTTGCATATAACATATATTTATCATTATGGGATTTGTCAGAATGCCATTTTGACAAGCCGAGGAGGGGTTTACAGGTATTCACAATTCTCTCATCTTCCTAGTGTTCAATCCATCAAATATCCAGGGCACAGTGGGAAAATGAAAGCAACCAGCTCAAAAGAGCCCCACTACAAGCCTTGGGCTGTCAAATCTCGAAGGTCAAAACTGGCAGAAGCCGATGGTCTTTTCATTTATTTTTCTTGACGCCCATCAATGAAAGCAATCGTGAGTAAAAGTTGTACCTGCCAGGAAAGGAACTGTCCTTTGTACTTAGCGGCAACCTTCACAGTTGAGGTTCACAGCTGCTTCCTGAGCCCCAGGGAGAATCACACATCTATCCCTGGGCGTGGGCAGAGGGTGGGGAGAAGTACTTTAAATCTTTTCACTGATTGGAGACTCCTCTGATCTCGGACTGAACTTTTAATTTTCAGAGCTTAGGTTTCAGAAGACTTGCATCACTGAACTATTGTAAACTGATCTGGTGTCTGTTCACCTAACACAGAACACCTTCTATGTGCTAGATGCCGTGACAGGCACTGTGAAGAATAAGAAGATGTACAAACCAAAGACTCTAGCTTCAAGGCACGTGGCCCAGAACTAGATGACCAAATATCAGATGAGCTTTTCCTGACTGGTTGAGAACAGGTCTTAATTTCCTCAGAGCCAGGTATGCTACAAGGGTTCAACTACAAGGCTTCCTTGGGGAAATAACATGAGATTTTAAAAAGACAGAAGATCTGTGTTCCCCTGTGTGTTACCCATGACTATGGACAAACCACTGAACCTCTTTTCAGTGATTCAGTTTACTCATCGCTCAGATTCAGTTTACTCATCTGTAAAAGGAGGATAATAATATATATGACACAGACTGCAGTGAAGATGAAATGAGTCGATGGATGTTGATGTACCTGGTACCCTGACCATGCACTGTGCAGATATTTACCGTGAATATTGACAACATAGTGTCTACCTCCTAAGAACAAAAAAGAGTGCCATGGCCCTGCTGTTAACCTGGGAACTAGATGAGAGACAACATATGGCATTCTGAAGAACAAGATGCATGGTAGATGGTGGGTGAATAGTGGATGGATGGATGGATAGATGGATGGATGGATAAATGCATGGATGGATAGATGGGATGGAGATTCCCTCTGACTCTAAAAGGGCAGGCTCTCTCTAGTCCACTATGTATTCTTCTCAGTCTCCATGGCCTTGAAAGCCATAGTCCTTTTGGAGAAAGAATAACAGATGTGTTCTGAGAAGACCAATCAGTGGAGACCAGTTCCATCCATGACCTGGGACACACCCAGTGACCCAGCTTGGGGGCTGCACAGCAGGCAGGGTCAGGCCAGGCTTGGATAGCCTTGTCACTAGGATGTCTACCCATAAGGGAGAGAGAAATGACTCTCCACCCTGCGCACAAGTCCATCTCTCCTCTCCAAGCTTTCTTTTTAACTTTTCTCCTTCGTGTTTAGTA
This sequence comes from Kogia breviceps, assembly GCF_026419965.1. Classification (NCBI taxonomy): domain Eukaryota; kingdom Metazoa; phylum Chordata; class Mammalia; order Artiodactyla; family Physeteridae; genus Kogia; species Kogia breviceps. The sequence continues at coordinate 80,644,126 of NC_081320.1, read as the reverse complement.
AACAGTTCTAGAAAGCTACCCGCTTATGTGGTCAAGCAAGTCAAACTCACATTCTGACTCACATCAGAATCCCTGTGGCACTTTCTAAACATTCTCATGCTCACGCCCCTTCCCAAGACGAATAAAATCAGAATCAACTGGGAGGGAATTCAGCTGTATGAATTTTGTAAACTGTGTGGTTCTGAGTTGTACCCCCAAATCTTGAGACCTACCATCTCGATGGCTTAAAGTCCATGTGCTAGAGAAGACTAGCATTTAATCACTGTTTCAATATTACTACTCAAAGGGGTGAGAAATACGATACATTCAGGCACAGTCAGTGGGACTGGTACTTCGGGGTGCAACCTAGATCTTTCCGAGGGGCATGAAATTGCTAACCTTGGCCCTTCTTATACCCACTCCCCTACAGCCCTGAGCAGCCTGGAGGATGGCTGGCCCAGGAGCCCTGAGAGGGGCAGCTGGGAGGGGGTGAGGGGAGCACCCACCCTGCATTATCTAATTTAACTTCACAACCGCCCTATGAGGTGGTTCGGTTGTTACCATTATACAGATAGGAAAGCTGAGGCTCCCAGAGACTCAGAGACTCAGCCCACACTGTGCGTGGGGCCTACCTCTCCGCACACTTAGGACTGGAATCTCACGACCGCCTCTGCTCAGGGAGCTCCCGGCTGCACGACTGTTCAGGTGACAGGGTGTCCAGGAAATATGCCCCTGCCAAGCCGAGGTGTGAGTTTTAAGGCTTTTAAAAATCATCTTTAAAGCCTTTGAATGGCTCTCTCTTTTTAGTGTAAATCACCCAGACATTAAAGCCCTTATTGTATATTTATTAGTGTGTTATTCAGACCAAGGGGAAAAGGGAGAAGCTGACACTACAAATGACTCTGAAAGTGAGAAGAAGCTGGGCCTGAAATTAAAGCATTGTGACACTGCCACTCAACGGCATCAATTTCAATAAAATGATCACCTTTTTTCATTCCTGATCGCGTGTATCCTGTCATCAGTATGTGAGGAGAAATTTGGCCAGGGATGCTGAATGCCACAGGCCTCTGATTTCCCCACGCTGGCCAGACCTGCCACAGTGCCCTGCGCTGACTGAAGTTAAACCTAGCACAGCCTGGCAAAGGCAGTCGGGCGTCTTTTCAGAAGCAAGTGCCCTGCGTCACCTTTCCACGTTGCCCTACCCTGAGCCTGTCCCTCACTCAGCCTGCTGAGACCAGCCGGTCTGTTTATGGGAAAATCCAGGGTTCTGTACATTAGCGGTGGAAGGTCTCTGTGGGTCAGTAGTGGGTAACTGTCCTGTGTGCCAGACTGGGGGGCCCGTACGTAGAGCAGAGTCTAGCATTTCCTGCTCTTCCATCCTGAGTGGCAATCTGAGGCCGCGTGTTGGCATTGCAGCATGGAGGAAGGGGAGGGGGCACTGGAATCTCCACTTCAGGAGGTAAGGAGCTGACGCGGGGAAGAGCTGTGGTTGTTCTATTACCACACTGCAAATTAGCGGCGGAGCCCCGACTGACAGCATACTTCCTGACGCCCACGAATCAATATCGCTTTGGGTTAAATTACTTCGGCAGGTCTCCCATTAGGATTGTTTCTGGTTTTAAAGCTGGGCTCTCTGGTCAGAACTGACTGGTTTAAATAAACATGGCAGCTGTGTGGGTACACAGCACGGACAAGGGTTTTTCTTCACCTGGGCGGGGGGCTGCAGTTTTTAATATAAGGGCAATGAATTTGAGAATTTTGATGCAACTATTTGGCTGGGAGACAGACAAACGAGAGCATAGGAGGACTGGGCTCTGGGGTCCAACATGGCTGTGAGTCCTGGCTTTGCCAGGAGCCTGCACTTTGACCTTCATCACACCTCATCAGGTCTCTAGGCCTGGCTTCCCAAATCAGGAAATCAACGGGACAGATGGAACTCAAGTCTCCTTTGAGTGTAGGGGTTACGCTCCCACAGAAAGGTGAAGCTTCATGCCATGAAGAATCTTGTTTCTCTCCTACCCACTGGAATGAGCCTTGTTTGTGCTGTGAAAAGGCCCTGACCGCTTATCTTGGCTCAAGCCCGGGTATCACCAAATCCTTTAGGTTTAAAACATCTTTTCAAGAATTAGTAATTCAAAAGATTGGCAACTTATATCCCCTCAGTGTCCAATCCTTCCCTCCATGCACTGTGTAGTTCTGGTCACACACAATAAAATCCCCAGAAACCCAAGGCTGCAGGAGAAACTGTGTGCGTGAAGAGGAAGGAAGACTCGTGACTATGTCCTGGAAGGAGGCTTGGAGAGTCACTCTTACAGCCTGAGACACCGCCAACCCTTGTGCTTGTGTTCTTGGGTCCAGGAAGGCGCTGATTTCACACTGCCGATTGCTGCCGACTGCTCTTTCTAAAACAGCTTTCAGCTGAAAGGCAGGGACGTGCTGGAAAGAGAAGCAGGAGCCGGGCTGCCTGTGCTGGCTTTGCTGGCCAGGGATCTTAGCTCAGCCTCTTAACATTTCTGGGCCCTAATTTGAAAACATCTGCATAAGCAGATGTTTTTACTTGTTTCTCCCTTACTGGACTGGATGCTCCTTGAAAGCCGTGCCTGTGTCATCTCCGGCTGTGTATTCTGAGCACCTATTACACGGTGGCGCTCCATCCATGGGAGTTAAATGAATTATGAACCGAGAAGGATCTAGCATGTACTAAGTATCCACTACAGTTGGGCACAATGTGAGCCATCTTCCTCATGCCGTTTCACGACTCATCATATTAAATAGGTATTATTATATTCATTCAATTCATGGAACTTTGTGGCCTCTAATTCAGAGTTAAGGATGTCCTCTGCCTGCCGGAATCTGTGGCCAGAGGGGCTGGCTGTCTGACAGCCCATTTCTCTGCTTCCTTGCTTCTGTGGCCGTTCTGGCCGGGCAGATGAGCAGGCCAGGCGCGCGTCGTTGGCTGTCCCCCGGGAGGCCCCGGGCCGAGCCAGGCCGCCTTGGCAGACTCAGTCGCTCGCGCTCTGAATCATTTAGATGTCACGCGCGCTGCTGCGGCCTTCCAGGTGATGAGGAGGGGAGCATCTGCTGGGGTTCCCCAGCAGCCTCCCCCAGCCTCCAGTGCCTCCACGCACGCTGCTGCACTGCGTGCTCACGACTTAGTGGTTTCCTGGGGACTTGGTGACCTCTGGCTTGTCTTTCCTCTGAGTCAGCCTCTCCCCAGACGACTTTGCTGTGACAACTTCCTGCCTTGTCACTACAAATGCCAAATGTTGTTTTCCCAGTAGCGGTCCCCGAACCACCATGTTCTGCTCTGAGAGGAAGCCATCTGTAGTCATCACTCTTATCACCGCCAAGATTTCACCACGTCCCCCTCACCACACTGATCACTGGGCTGCTGGGGTCATCTCTGATATTAAAGGGAATGAGCTTCCAGCGGGGCAAACTGCCAAGGACCTCAAAACCAACAGATTCTTGAGTGTGACACTGACTCCATAATCAGAGAGCAGATGAGTCTCAATCCTTTGTGATCCCCAATTGTAAGCAGAGCAGATGAAGCTATTAAGTAATGGCCTCTTACATTTGCATCCTGCTCAGAGTGTGCAAAATCCTTCACATCCTTAATTGCACTGACCCCACATGACCCCTCATGACCCCACGTGACCATGTGAGCTGGGCCAGCATCCTCATCCCCACTTTACAGATGGGAAAACCAAGGCTTAGGTGGGGATGGAATTTGCCTCAGGTCATAGAGCTCATTCATGGAATATCCTTTCATGAACCATCAAAGGCTGGCCTTCTGTGTCCCTATCACCTCTATGGTCCTAACAAATACAAAATACTCAATAAATGATTGTTCATTGAACTGACGATTGAATAGTGAAATAGGACTTAAATTTAGGGCTTTGATTCAAGGGCATAATAATTTTTCTGCTGCACTACTGTGGTCCAGTTGAGCTCTTCCAGCAATGGGTAAAAATAGTCTGAAGTCAGGCTGGTTAGGTTCAGACCCCCTCCTCCCTGTCTAGCCAGTGACCTTGGGCAAGTTATTTGGCTTCACTGAATTTCTTCATCTGTGAAATGGAAGATAACAGTAACTGCTTCATTGTGTTGTTGAGTGTTAAATAAGAAAAGGCATGTAAAGTGCACAGCAGTGATTGGCTAGCACATCTAGGAAGTGTGTAATTAGTGTTAACAATAGTCAGTACTATTGTAATAGTAATAACAATTACTATTGTTATAGGGTATTATTGTTATAGGGTAGGGATGGGCCTTATGTGTCTGTGAAACCCAGTACCTGGTACAGTGGCTGGCACATACACATGAGTGTAGGGCTCAAGACACTTGCCTCCCAACACTGACACTCAGCATGTGACAGGGAGCAAGTCCTTACCTCTCCTGGCCTTAGTTCCCACACCTGTGAACTGACATGGTTGAACCCGGTAAATCCCAGGGCTTCTCCCTGCTCTAAAATGCTCTATTTATTTCAGTGGTCTCAGTGGGGCAATTTTGCTCCCCAGGAAACATTTGGCAATGTCTGGAAACATTTTTGTTGTCACAACCAGGGGAGGTGCTACTGGCATCTAGTGGGTAGAGGCCTGGGAAGCCGAGGACCATGCTCAGTACGGTGCCCACAAAAGGAATTGTCCGGCCCTAGATGTCAATAGTACCGAGGCTGAGCAACTCAGATCCAAGCCGACATGAATAGCCAGAGCTCTCTGAGTTGCTGGACAAGTGCCTGTGACCTGCAGCTTGCCAGGCCCGGGCAGCAGAGCTCCTCCACGCAGCAAAGCAGTCTACGGGTCGCCCCTTCAGCTGCCCCCTTGTGCCCTCACCACACTGATCTTGTTAGTGGGGAGGCTAGCTCAGGCATCTTTAAACTGGAATCACTCTTGCTCATCACCAGACTCCACGATGGCCCTGCCAGGGAGAGGGGAGAACATCTCGGCACAAGACACACGGAGCCTGGCCTGAGGCAAAGCCCCTGAAGATGTAGGGGCAGCCCTAGCAAAGCCATCAGGTCAATGGGTTTGCCTAGCACCCCTGCTCCCTTTCTCCTGCCTCAGCTCTCACGCTCCAGCGGGCAGACCAATCCTGGTGATGGAAGAGTCATGCTGGGAAGAAAATGCATTGGCCAGCAGGGTGGACACGGAGACTGGCGGCCAGGGCAGCCTCAGGGGAAGCTCACAGCCTCCTGCACCGTGCAGTCTTGGTCTCCTTGTTCTCACCACATGTGGAGGAAAGGCTGCCATCACATGGTCCCTGGCTCTTCAAATAATCTAGACCAGCTCTTTTTGCAAGGTTCCTTCATCTTCCATTTCCTCTTTCCCAACCCCATCCTTTACCCCCTGAATTCCTGCTGAGAGGCTATGGGTTTCTCAAAGCCAAATGAGGAAAGGGGAGACCTGGGGTCCAGTTAAGGCAACTATAAATAGGCTGCCTACCTCTCCTCTCTCTGCCTCAGTTTTCCTGTTTGTTAATAGGAACTCAGTTGGTAGTTATGAGCACAGGAAGTTAAAGAGGGGAAAGCTCTTAGCATGCCCCCGTGGCCCATCACGCCAAGGAGCTATCATTTTCCTGAGGATGCTAGACAGGGACCAGGCCCTGCTACTTAGGAAGTGCTGAAATCCTGCAGCACTTGTTCTCTCACACACATGCTCATTCAGCCTGCATTTCAGGGAGACCCCAAACTCATGTCCACCTGTGACATCAACGTCTTGCTATCCGCTACCTAGCACCTCAACAGATTGATTGCCTGAAGTCCCAGCAGCCCCAGGCAGCACTCTCTGGTCTCTGCCAGGCTTGGTGGGGCAGGAATGTTGAGCAGAAGTCAAAACAAACAGCTCATGGGGCTGGGCAAACACATACAGGATGGCACTGCAGCTGAGGCCACCGCCATCCCACCCATGGATGGGAGACCTTGCCATCTGGGGTTTCTCACAAGAAAAGGAGGCTATGCTGGAGGAAGGCTTGGCCATCAGAAGATGGCTCATCCCTAACAGTGGGCAGCTCACACCCCTGACATTCCTGATTTCTGTGAACAGACACAACTGGTGGCTGGGCCCCTCCCACCCAGTCCAACAAGATGTTTCAGAGGCAAGAAGATAGATATGAGTTTAGGTATGAGGAGAACACCTTTTTTGAAGCCAAGATTTCATTCCTGCTGGGATTGTAGCAGCTTGTAGTTCTTTGAAACACAAATAAATACAGATGGGCCAGTAGCAGGGGAGTGGGGTGGAGACTTTCAAGAAATGAGCAAGGAGGCCATATAGCTTTATTGGAATTGCAGTAGGCAGGATCTCCCCACTGACCCAGCACACCATGGAGATGCGTAACATCATTGTTCAGATGGAGCCTTTCTGAAACGTATTTTCTTAGAGGGAAAAATTTGAGGTCTTTCTCTAGCAAACACGCCACAAAGAAGGATCTCTCACTCTTGTTGATTATCGGAGCAGGGACCCCTCAAAACTGAAGTCTTATGGAATGAGAAAAACGGCAGGCACAGAGATGCCCTTGTTCAGGTTTGCTTTCCAGTGTCACTGCATCTAGAGGCCTGACGGGTCACTGAGGAAGCATGTGCGTGTGTCCAGGAAGCTTAAGTTCACTGACATGGGTATTGGGTATGACTTCAATGTTGTGTAAGCCTTAGAAGTTCTAGAACAAATCTGACCTATTCTGCTGTGGGGTCCCACACTGCTGTAGGACCTGATTGGGCAGCCACAACTGTTTGCTCTTTCCCTTCCTGCCAAATTTCTTCTGGTAAAACCCAGTTTCCAGCATATTAAATTACTTTCATACTGGTCTTTTAACACTCCCCTTGGCAGTTTTCTTCTTGGCTCCATCTGGACTTTGGGAAATGAATATCTTTAATCCCCACTCATTAAATGTCCACTCTGCCAGCTGGTCCTCTGGCCTCTGGAAGGACCGTCAGCCTGGGCAGCCAGAAGACCCCACAGATCAGTGCCCAAGACACCATGCAGGGAATATTAGCAGTAATGGCTCAATCTGGACCCTACCCATTAAAGGATGACTGTGAGTTTTAAATAGACGTCAATTAAGTAGATGTCAAATTTCCAGGGTGTTCTGGAAATGTGTAGCCAAAAGCCAAATCTCCATTTACATAATAGCTTGTGGACATGGGGAAGGACTTACCCATGCTTTCCTGGAGTGGGTACCAGGGGGATCTCTCTTCCAGCCTCACTGTGGGGCAGCAGCTGGGCGACGTACCTCCCGGAGGGCTGCAGGTGCCTGTGCACAGAGACGGCCAGCCTGCAGTGCTCGCTGCTGCTCTTCATCCATGGACTCAAGATGGTGTGCTTGGAGTTCATCGAGGTGTTGAGCAGGAGGAAGGCGCCTGCCAAGAGACAGGGAAAGTGACTCTGCAGTGTGTCCAGAAGGGAGGTCCAGCATAAGCTCTGTGGTGGGATTTAGAGACCAGTGGCGTCAGAGGCAGCGATGCTGGAGGCCTTTCTCACCTTCCTTACACACACCTAGCCCTCTTCCCCCGCTCTTAGGTTGTCTTTGTAAAAAGACCATTATAAGGACGACAGTATTTTTGAAAATTCCTTTAAATAAGTTCTTGAGATGTTGATAGTCTTGTAAATCTCAAATGTTCTTCCTTTTCTAGGGCTAATGTAATGTCCTCGCTTTTCTAGAGAAGCAGACTGGAGATCAGAATGAGGAAATGACTTGCTCAGTCTTAATTTGAAAGTCCAGAGACTGACCAGACTCCAGGTCTCTGGACTCCTAACCAGTGCTCTTTCCCTTGTATCTTTCTCATTGTCCCACTGTATTCTTTATCCTAAAATATGACCAGGGTGCCTTGTGGGCAACTTGTGTATCTCAGGAGCCCAGACAGATGGGAAGGGAGAAAGGCGGGCAGATGGGTACTGGACCAAATCCATTTGTTCACTGGCTTCCTTACTCCTTTCTGCCCTCAAACTTCATTTATTGGATGCCTGCTTTGAGCAAACATCCAACCACTGGCTCTGCCCTGGGGACACAGACATGAGCCAGACACAGCTCTGGCTTTCAAGGAACTCGAGGTCCCATAGGGGTGATGAGATGTCTGCACTAACTTTAATCAAAAGTAGAGGTTATAGAGTCATAAGACACATAAGAGATAAAGCACTTTGGGAGGCTCCACAAAAGAGACATTAGGTTCAGTTGGGAAGACTCATAAAGAAGATGACCTTTGAACTAGGTCTTAAAGGGAGAGAAAAACAAGGATACTGGTAGAAACAGCTGTGCAAGAGTTGAGAGGAAGAGGAGTCAAGGCAGAAATGTAGAAAATGTGTAGTGGCGTTTGGCTGCAGAGTGGCACACATGACGAGAAGGCTGGGAAATAAGGAAGGGCAGTGAGTGTGGACCAGACCACAGAGAACATTTCATTCCCAGCTAAAGATGTTCAACTTTACTTTGTGGATAACAGGGAGCCAGAAACGGCGTTTGAGCAGGATAGGGACATCATCAGGGTGGTGCTTCAGGAAGATTAATTTGGTATGGTGGGGGGCAGGAGGGATCAAAACTGACCCAACCTCATCCTCTACCACCAGTTCACACTAGGCAAGGACAAGACAAAATGCAAATGTGATGTGTTTAGTATGTTACCTGTGTAAGCAAAGGTGCTATGTTAGGGACAGACTTTGGGACTCTACCGGGGCTTCTAACACTAGGCTAGTGTATATCCTTTCAGAGAAAGTGAGAGCCCTGGAAGCATCTCTGGGGGCACAGTCTTGCTGCAGACACACTGGGGGTGCATTCTGGGGTTAGGATGAAGCCACACATGCCACATCTTAGGCAGCAACAATTGTTTCTTGGTCTGAGACCCTACTCTGGTATTTTTAGTTGGTGGAAAGTTGGATTGAAACCAGTTTTTTGAGCTACTCAAAGAAAGAATGTGGGCAAAATAAAGGAGGTGCTTCCCTTTTTCTCAGAAAGATTACATGCAAGTGTGCTTGTGTGTGCACGTGTGCACGAACGCGCGCACACACACGCACCCCTGCGAAACTCAAGCTCCCAGAAGAAGCAAATCAAGCTGAAGTTGCTGGGGCTTTGGGGCTCATCCTGTACACCGTTCCTCCCTCCTGGGTGTGGAAACACATTTAAATTCTTTCCTGTGATTCAGTACCTCAGTAATGAGACTCTTTAAAAGTTGACTGGAAGATGAATTACTATCCCAGGTCTAATATGTGAGATAATGTTTATATGAATTTTGTTTTGTGCAACTGGACGATCAATAACGGACTGAGCTTAAAGTGTTTTCACTCTCAATGAAACTCCATAGTTGAGAGCTCTCTCTTCATCAGCAGCTTTCCTCTACCTTCAAAAAATAAAATAAAAGGAAAAAATACATTTCATAAACTCCTTGAGATATTGTCAGTATAAATCTTTTAAAGTCAGTGAGAATTTCTCTCTCCTCTCCCTCTTACCCTGTTTCCTGTTTAGTTTGCTTAGGATAGCTTGGGGCTATGGGAAGGCTCCCGGGGTCCCTTCTAACTAAGAAGGATGGCCTGGCATCTCACAGAACTTCCCCCAGTGTGGGCCGTGGAGGGGTGGAGAGGCAGATCAAAGAGCCCTGCTTACACGGTGCCACGATCATGGTTTCCTTATTATTGGATTGTGTTGATGTGTTCAATGATTAAGTATGAAGTGGTTATTATTTTTACCCCTGGTCACCAGCATAGTGATGTGTTGCTCTTATCCCAGCCAGCAGGGCTCAAATTATGAGCCAGAAACCAAGGGGCATGAATATTGAGATCAGACAGACTCTTTCATATTCAGGCTCTATCTCTATCCAGTTCTAGGCTTTAGACAAATAAGCCTTAGTTTGCTCAGATTTAATATGGGTATAGCCTCCCTCATATGGCTGTCGTGGAGATTAAATTAAACTACATGCATGGAGTGGCCAGTACAGTGCCTGGCCCTTAGTAGGTATGTGAGGAATGTTGATTTCCAGCTTTGAGGGGTGTCTCAGTCTGGAGCTCCTTTTATCTATCACTAAACTCGGAATCAGAAGGACTGAATTTGAGCCCTGGCTCTGCCACTACCAAGGTTCCTTTGTTTGTAAAATGAAAAGGTTGGATAGAGTCTCTCTGTGGATGCTTAGCGCTCCAAATCGTCAGTAGTTCTATCTGTCTGCCTAGAATTATATTAATCTAAAGGAAACATGTCAAATCTCCAAGCTCCTAAGTCCTAAAGACTTCTTCTAATTCACCTCTCTGAGGCTTCTATGCCAACAGTTTCAATCAATTGGCCAAATATTCTGCAAACTGTGACTCCCTGCCCTGCTTCCTCTCTTCCAATTCACATGAATGCATCCCTGGGAAGGGCTTCTGTCCTAGCATCATTTGTTTCTGTAGATGCTGATGCTGTGAGGCTGGTACCACCCCTAAATGTCTCATATTTAACACAATGCTTGCCATATGGCAGACACTTAATGACTTTAAAAATGAAAGTAATTTATACATATGGTGAGGAGTCAAATAGTTAAGAATAGCTCATAATAATAATTAAAAAAAAACTATCCCCAAATCCTGCTCCTCTCACCAAGTCCCAAAAATATTTTTAAGGATTTCTAATTTCTTTTGGCTGCTGCCTTCATGATTCTAGATATTATGATCACAGAGTTATTTGTTGGTGCAACAATTTTGGCTCCTTAACATTGACGGTACAGTAAAAGAAAATGATACTATCCCCCTTCTAATTCTTTATTTTTTTAATCCCTTTTAACTTTTTTATTACTTTCCTTTTTAACTCCTCATGCCAAATTTATCACTTGTTCCATCAGCTTTAGACGGTATCATCTGACTCTCCTCCCTGGCAGATGATGCTATTAGTCTTCCTGCTCTTCTGCATTTTTCCATGTCCACCTCCCAAGGCAGCTATGTTTTCCTCTATATTGTCAAGGTTGTGTAAGAATGATTAATTCTTGTGTTTTGTTTATAGGTTGATGCTAAATGTTGAAAATCAATAAACAGAGCTTTTGTACTGAAAACTATATATATATTTTTTTTTTCACTGCAGTGAACAATGGTTATATTTATAAAGGTCTTTATAGGTCCAGTAATGCATCCCTCTCCACAGAGAATGTTTCTAACATCAAGACTAAATGAATATTCATTCTCTCTCTCTCTCTCTCTCTCTGTCTTACGTCGTCACTTGTCAAAATTGTGGCACATTATAATTTGCCTTGTATTTATTTGCATCAGGAATCTCTTGTGCACTTTGTTTTTTCAGAAATTTCTAATTGCTTTTCTCTTTTATTTATTTTCTATTTGCCTTTTGCACCATATCGCTAGCACTTCTTTCTACATATTCCTTGAAAACTCTCTCCCTTCTTCTTGAAGACGTTGACACCCCTGTTTTTAATTTGTACCAGTTGCTTTCTGGGCCTCCAGTACAGCTATTATTCTGGAATTCATTTTCACTAGAGCTCTTCCATTAGTCCCACCATCCTCAGGAAATTTCCTCAGGGGAAAGCTTCTTGGCGAATCTTTGAATATCTGCAATATTTTTATTTTGTTTTCATACTTGGTTAATAGATTTTCTGGCTATAGTTTATAGATCAGAAATTTTGCTTCAGAAATTTGAAGGCCTAGCTTTAGTGTTGTCTAGCATCTGTGTGACTGAGGTGAAGTCTGAGGCTGGTTTTACTGTTAATTTCTTTGTAGTCAACCTGCTTTTTTACCCCCCTCCTTTGGAAGCCTTCAGGATCTTTCTTTAACACAGAGGTGTTGAAATTTCAATACAATGGATCTAGGAATGGATCTCTATAAAAATTCTGTGGTAGCATTTAGTGGGCTCTTTCAATCAGAAAACACATTTCTTTCATCTCTGGTAAATTTGTTTTATTATTTCTCTGATATTTTCATTCCCCTCTTCTCAGTCTTAAATCTTTCTGAAGAGATTTATCTCTCAAGTTAACTTCTATTACCTAATTTATCTTTGTTTTCTCTGGAGTCAATTTTTTTTTGTTGCTATTTCTTTTTCACATTTCTGGGCTATCATATGTAGGGTGGTCCTGGATCAGCCCCTCATATAGAAACAGAAGAAACTAGGAGCGCAGATAGAAACTTC